>NC_134788.1:49595150-49607650 GCF_046742065.1 Oratosquilla oratoria | reverse complement strand
TGTGTGTGTGTGTGTGTATGTTTAAGTGTGTGTTTGTATATGTGTGTGTGTCGGTGTGCATGTCTGACTGTGTGTGTAGGTTTGTGTGTGTGTGTGCTTGTGTATGTGTGTGTCACTTTGTGTGTGTATATGTTTGACTGTGTTTTTGTATATGTGTGTGTGTCTGTGTGTGTACGTCTGACTGTGTGTGTGTGTGTGTTTGACTGTGTGTTTGTGTATGTGTGTGTGTCTGTGTGTATGACTGTGTGTTTGTGTATGTGTGTGTGTCTGTGTGTATGACTGTGTGTGTGTGTGTGTGTGTGTGTGTGTGTATGTTTGACTGTGTGTTTGTATATGTGTGTGTCTGTGTGCATGTCTGTGTTTAGGCTTGTGTGTGTGTGTGTATGTTTGACTGTGTTTTTGTGTATGTGTGTGTGTGTACGTCTGACTGTGTGTGCGTGTGTTTGACTGTGTGTTTGTGTATGTGTGTGTGTCTGTGTGTATGACTCTGTGTGTGTGTGTGTGTGTGTGTGTGTTTAGACTGTTCATTTGAGAGAGTGAGACTAAACCTGAATTTAATCTACCCTAACGTTAGGATATTTGGCGAATTGATAAACCAAGCGAGTTTAACGTAACTTAACTTGGCGAAGTGCAACTTGAAACGAAATTTGGCGAAATTAGATTTGGCGATATTAGACTTGGCAAACTAGAATGGGGTGGAACGAAATGTGGCAATATCTCGGCGAAACTGTATTTGGCGAAATTTTATTTGGCAAATTTTTGGCGAAACAATTTGGCGAAATTAAAATTTGGCGAAATTAAAAGTTGGCGAAATTAAAATTTGGCGAAAATTAATTTGGTCAAATGCAAAGTCAACCCTCTCCCCATCACTCCCTCGCTGAGAGGGAGTGTGTGTTTTATTAATCTCCAACAGATAAACGAGTATGGAATGTTCTTCCTATCACAGATTAATGGGAAGGGAGGGAGGGACGGGGGAGGGGGGGGGGCAAAGTCCAACCAATCAGAGGGGCTCGTTCTTCTAGACTCGAACCCGCTCAGCCAATCAGAATTTTTCATTTATATTTATTTATTTATTTTCATAATTTTCTATCATGTATTTAGTATCATTTTCCTAATTATTGTCCTTCAGTCATTGTGTGTGTACACGTATTTATGTATGTATACGTGTGTGTGTGTGTGTGCATGTGTGTGTATTTCATCTTGATGTACACTCGTGGGGTCCCGTCTCAGCGCGCGTGCGAGCTCCAGTGTAAAAAATATGAGTTCGAACAAGGCGATCAAGTATCTTTCAACAAAGGAATTTAATCCTTTATATTGGCGGAGAGTTTGTCCTTTGTTTATACGAGCAAGTCATGGCGTCTATAGTTACCTTTTTTACATTTTCTCTCAATGTTTCGCTCAGCCGGCCCCTTTGTGTCATAATGCTTCGTTCTTTTATTTATTCATATTATCAATTTATTTGTTTATTTATTAATCTAATTATTTGTTATAGCATTACATTCTTGTTCAATAAATGATGTGTTTTCCTCGTAATTATTGATTATCTTTTATAGCAAATTACTTATATTATATAAATATTACTTATATATTATAGTAAATTACTTATATTAATGTGGGCCATGGTGGGCCAGGTCTTTCTGGCTCCAGTAGAGTGTTTAAAAATGATAATAATAATAATAATAAAATAATAATAAAAGTAACAACAACAATAATAATAATAATAATAATAATAATAATAATAATAATAATAATAATAATAATAATAATAATAATAATAATAATAATACATACATACATATACCAAGGCTTTTTCCCCCTTCCAAGGGAGGTAGCCAAAAAGGGAAAGGCATAAAAACACTCCCACCCATTTCATCCCTAAATACACTCCACACCCCTCCCACCCTTCCTCTCATCTGAGCACCTGCTGATAATAATAATAGTAATGATAATGATAATAGTAATAATGATAATAATAATAATAATAATAATAATAATAATAATAATGATAATAATAATAATAATAATAATAATAATAATAATAATAATAATAGTAATGATAATAATAGTAATGATAATAATAGTAATGATAATGATAATAGTAATAATGATAATAATAATAATAATAATAATAATAATAATAATAATAATAATAATAATAATAATAATAATAATAATAATAATAATAATAATAATAATAATAATAATAATAGTAATAATAGTAATGATAATAATAATAATAATAATAATAATGGATCTTCTATCTCGTTCGTCTTTTGTTACACGACAAAGGTGATCCAACTGTTTATATTGAAGGATTGTAACACACACACACACACACACACACACACACACACACACACACACACACACACACACACACACACACACACACACACACACATACACACACACAAACGTGTTAATTCTCATTGCGAATGACTTATATAAACAAAACAAAAGAAATTAATAAATTGATTAATAAATTAATTAATTGAATTGTCAACTGGACATAACTAAGTCACTTACAGACATTTCTATTGTTGGAACATTTCTCAAATTCGGAGCTGTTCCCAATATTGGGAATTTTCTATTTCCGTTAGAGAGAACCCGAACGTCAGGAAGCTGTTCGCGCGAACGAAAGTATTCGTTTTTTTTTTAATTTCCGATTTTTTTTCAGTTTGTCAAACAAATTGGAAAAGAAAAAATATAAACTTGAAAACTAAATGAAAAAAAAATGTAATTTTGGAAAATGATTTGATCGACTCTTAGATTCAGTTGAAAGATCAACCAAAAAGAAAAGAATGTGAATGAATAAGAAATTTGGAAAAAAAAAGTGAACAAAGCTTTTTGGAAACGTGAACGATTTTTTTTAAAGAAAAAGAAAAAAAGTGAACGAAGTTTTTTGGAAATATGAACTAAAAAAAAAATGAAACACATTTCCCCAAGGAAATTGTGAAAAATATATAGATATAGATATATACTCACGAGTTTATAGATATGCTCATGAGTCTAAATCTAGAAAAATAAAATCTCGACAAACCTAGAAAAACAAAACAAAAACAAAGACTTGGTCTGCGTCCTGCGTCAGTTTGCCGTCCTTCTAGGAAACAGAAGCAAAGTTTCCCTCTTTCTAGTTTCCTTTCTAGTTGAGGCTGGCGTTGTTCTAGGATAGCCCAGATCATCTAGAAAGTCCGAAATGGCAATTGTTAGATAAAAGTGTTCGGATGGGCGGAATGGTCCACGACTTCGGCTTCGTGTTTTCAACCGTTCTGAATTTCTAGATTTCTGTTGATCCTTTCTAGATTTATGTATTCTATTGATTGTTCCTTTGGTCTATTTGGTAGTTAGACGGTTTTCGTGACTTTGGAGTAACATACTAATTGTCTTTTCTTTTTCTTTTTCTTCCTTCATCTTAGAAACTAAGATAACTTATTCTAGTTGTCCTACTAATTTTTACACAACTTAGAATAACCTTATTTTATTTTAAATTATTGTATTTAATTTTATTCAATTTTTTTTATATAAACTAATATTTTCAATTTCATCAATCAAAAAATATTCAAAATTGATTGATCAGATATCTGGACTAAATTAATCTTATTTCATTGTATTTTATTTTATTTTATTTTAGTTTTCTATATAAATTGATATCTTCAATTTCATCAATCAGAAAATATTAAAAATTGATTGGTCAAATATCTGGACTAGATTAATTCATAGCTTAAACGTCACAATCAGGGTTAATTTAATTTAGTTCAGCATTAACGATGTAGTTAGGCAGTTAAGCAGTTAGGGGAATGATTGGGAATATTCGTCGTTCTAGGTTACACTAATCTCATTGTTAACTTTTCGGTTTAGAAATGAATTTAATTGCGTAGAATTAGCTTAGTTTGGCAACTGAATAATCAAAGATAATTTTATATTATTCAACTTAATTCCACAACTTCCAGTTGATTAGTTTATTTACAAAGTAGAGTCGGGTGGCTGTGTGTATATGTAAATATAAATATTTAATTCTATTTATGGATATTTCTCAGAGCGTATTTATTGTGTAGAAGCCGTGGGGGTTACCAACACTCAGCGGGCGACCATGGGTTCAGACTCGGGGTTCCTGCGACCTCAAGTGCCACTCAGCCTCCTCCATCTCTTCCTCCTCCTCTTCCTCTTCCTCCCCTTCCTTGGAGTGAATGGAGAGGGTAAGATCGGGGAGAGATTAGAAGGAGGAGGAGGAGGAGGAGGAGGTGTGTATGTTAGCGAGGAGGAGGAGGTAGGAGTAAGCTATGGAGACCCTTCCTCCTCCTCCTCCTTCACTTCCTCCTCGTCCTCCTCTTCCTCCCCCTCCCGAGGTATTCGCTCTCCGCAGGACGTTTATTATGGGCGCTCCCGGTTCAAAGTTACCCGCAAGAAGTCCCGAAGGCCTTCTACAGCTTGGAAGGGCCCTAAGGTCCGCGGGCCTTCCTCCCGTGGATCGTCGTCGTCCTCCTCGTGGAGCTCGTCCACCTCTTCGTCGGGTAGTTCCTCTCCCAGTTCGGCGACGACTTCGTCGGTTAAGATGGATTCCAAGATGAATTTTGTCGAGGGTGGCGTTGGGGCGAGCAAGGATAGTAATCGCAGTAGTAGTAGAAGTAGTAGTAGTAGTAGTAGTAGTACCGTTACTAGTAATAGTAGTAGTAGTACCGTTAGTAGTAGTAGCAGTAGTAATAATCCCGGGAGAGAAGACCTTCCCAACTCCTCCCGAAGGAGAGTGGGTACTTCGGTCGCTCTCAACACAGGCCGCTTTGCCATCACCTCCTCTTCCTCCTCCTCCTCCTCCTCCTCCTCGACGTCTTCCTCGGGTCCGGGAAGTTCCTCTCCTTCGGTGTCAACTTCGAGTGTGAGAGGCGGAGGTCCTCAAGGACGCCGACCTCCTCCTGCAGGAGATCGCTTGGGACGTCGCTACCCTTATGGGTCCCGGCCCTCCCGTCGAAGGAGGCCAGTCCTTCCGGGGCCTCCCAAGGGCGCCTCCCAAGGGCCTGGTAGGAAGAGAACCCGGCCTAAGACGCCGCTGGGCACCTCCCCGAAGTATACGGACAAGTTCAAGAAGTGGAGAGGTCTTGTGCAAGGTAAGGGGAAGGAAATAGACAAATAAGATAAATAAATAAAAGAATAAATAAATAAATAAATGAAGGGGTGGGCCGGAGGTAATGTAAACAAAGGTAATTCTTTATCTTTTTTCTTTGTGTGTGTGTGTGTTTTGTGTTTTTGATTACACACACACACACACACGCACACACACACACACACACACACACACACACACACACACACACACACACACGGCCCGATGGCGGATTGGTAAAGCACTGGCCTCACAAGCCGGAGAACCGGGGTTCGATTCCCCGGCCGGGCGGAGATAAGTTGGGTTTGTCTCCTTTCACGTGTAGCCCCTGTTCACCTAGCAGCGAGTAGGTACGGGACGTTAGTCAAGGAGTTGTGACCTTGCATTCCCGGTGTGTGGAGTGTGAGTGGTCTCAGACCTACCCAGAGATCTACTAATAATGAGCTCTGAGCTCACTGCTGTAGGGTGGTGTCTGGCTGTCTCGACAAGAGGCTGCAGTAGATCCGAGGTGAATACACACACACACACACACAATTTCGTTTGGTTGTGTTCAGATAATCAACTCAGTGTTCACTTTGAGCGGAAGACTAGAAGATATATAATATCTATATATAATATCTAAGACTAGAAGATATATAATATGTATCTATTTATCTCTCTGTCTATCTGTCTATATATATTTTTCTGCATGTTGGCCTCCTCGAGTTTCTCGATGCTGATGGCTTAGAATTAAAGTGTGTTGTGGTTGATAAAAAATGTATATATGTTCACTGGGACCCATATATATATATATATATATATATATATATATATATATATATATATATATATATATATATACATATATACGTATGTTAGTAAAGGAGGGGAGCAGGTTCTCAGTAATACACGTGGAGTTAAAAACGACTGCATTGTTGTAGTTATTCAGTTTTATTCTTTTTATTCTCGATTTTCCTGATTAGAGATTTGCCATTAACAGGGTGATTTGAAACTAAGTCTCTATATTCTTCCATTTTTTTCTTATTTGAGCTCAACGTTTCGTCTTGAAGAAGACATTTTCAAGAGTCAACTGAAATAACAAAAATCACATAGTTACAGTAATGGTGCCAAAAATACAAAAATTATATATATATATATACATATATATATATATATATATATATATATATATATATATATATATATCACAACTAACACCACAGTCGGACGAAAGAAAAAGTTGCGTAAGCGGAACTATATATTTCGATTGCTACCTGCAATCCTCTTCAGTAGTACTACTGAAGAGGATTGCAGGTAGCAATCGAAATATATAGTTCCGCTTACGCAACTTTTTCTTTCGTCCGACTGTGGTGTTAGTTGTGATTTACAAATGTGTTACTACATTTCTCACCTGCGATACATATATATACATACATACATATATATATATATACATATATATATATATATATATATATATATATATATATATGCAAGGTAACCGCTTTAGAAAATAAGCAAACAGAAAAGAGCGCTTTAGTATATTAAAACTTCAGTGTAAATTACACTGGATGTAATATACGAAAGCGCTCTGTTTCGTTTGTTTATTTTCTAAAGTGCTTACCTTGCATTTATAAAACACACGTTCCTAGTGTTTTTATTACATATATATGTATATATATACATATATATATATACCAACACTAATTTTTGTAATTTGATATAAAAAAAAATCAGCGTTGTAAAAACTGATAATTCTTCACCGAAATGGCAAAATAGTGGGACTCCCTGAAATTCGGAAGTTTCGAATAACGGAGAGAGATTTTGAATTTAGAAGAGAGGTTCCGAATTTAGGAGATATTTTCCGAAAAATGAAAAGAGATATTCCGAAAAAAACAGAGAGATTCCGAATAAGAGATTTGTAATAACGGAGAGATATTCCGAATAACGGAAAGAGAACTTTCGTATTAAGAGAGACTCCGAATAAGAAGGACATTTCGAGTAACAAGGAGAGAGATTCTGAAGAAGGGAGATATTTCGAATTTCAGAGATTTCTAATAACGGAGAGAGAAATTCCTAATAACGGAGAAAAAATTCCTAATAATGGCCGAGTAACGGAGAAGAATTGCGAATAATGGAGGAGAAAAATTACGAATTACTTATAGAAATTCCGAATAACGGAGATAGTAATTCCGAATAACCGAGAGAAAATTTCGAATAACGGAGATAAATTCTTAATGATTAAGAAAGTAATTCCGAATAATGGAGAGAGTAATTCCAAACAACGAAGAGAGAAAATTCCGAATAACGGAGAGAGGCGTGTACACACCGAGTCAGGAAATGAAACGTGATCCATCCCCGGTCGGTAACAAGGCTACCTTAGTACTCTCGTTGCCTTATTACTAGAGAACAAGTCTCTCATTTCACTAAGGGTACAAGGAAGTACTTAATACTGGGAAAGCCATTAAAACACACACACACACACACACACACACACACACACACACACACACACACACACACACACACACACACACATACAAAATCTAAAGATAGGGTTATATGTATGTATGTGTGTGTTTGTGTGTGCGTGTGTATGTACATGTATGTGTGTGTGTGTGTGTGTGTGTGTGTGTGTGTGTGTGTGTGTGTGTGTGTGTGTGTGTGTGTGCGCGCGCCTGCCTTTGGTTCAACTTGTTTATGTTTTCAGACACGCGCGCAAGATTGAGAGAGAGAGAGAGAGAGAGAGAGAGAGAGAGAGAGAGAGAGAGAGAGAGAGAGAGAGAGAGAGAGAGAGAGAGGGGGGGGGAGAAAGGGAGAACCTTACCCCCGGATGGGTTGATGTTGGGAATCACGTGTCTAGCTCATGATCGACAGCTATAGATCTCGCACAGAACACATCTCATAACACTAGACAACAGTAAAGCTTTTGATGCCATCCCCCGACACAATCTCTTAAAATATATAGCACTGACATGCACAATAATGCCAAAAGATGGCTGGCCAATTATCTGGCAGGTAGAAATGCCTGTGTCATATAACAGCCAATTATCTGGCTGGTATAAATGCCTGTGTGTCATTTAATGGCCAATCATCGCGCACAAGAAACTTTAGGAGCGGAGTACCTCAGGGCTCATTCCTATTCCCCCGCGTTCTTTAATCTATACACGCACGACATACCCACACCCCAGAAATATAGATCTCTTCTTGCACTGGCTATATAGCAGGTACATGCACACACCGTAACGTAGACAAAGCCACAGAAGTACTACATCCATGCCTCAACACGCTCAACACCGGGGTCACTACAGATAGACTCAAAATAGCCCCAACCATATTCACAGCCACAATTCTCACTAACTGGACAGCAGAACACAAAGACATACCACGCCGCTATATCAACAACAACCTCATACTATACATATACACTCGCCCAAGATTCTTGGCGTAACATACGGTATATATACAGTGTATGTCATTCAAACAACATATCACAAACATAAAAACAAAATGCACCTCTAGACTCAACGCGCTTAGATCACTCACAGGTACAACATAGGGACACAAGAAACTACGACTACAGTATACAAACAACATCAGTGATGAATTATGCGAGCCCCTCATGGGCCCCTAACCTCATTGAGACACACCATAACACCCTATAGACTATACAGAACAAAGCCCTTAAGACAATTACAGGCTGCGCAAATACAACACCTACAGACCGTTTACACCATGGAACGAAAGTCCTCAAAGTCAAGGATCACCTTGACACGAGAGGCGCACCAACACTTGACGCAAGTTCCACAAACACATCCCTCCCACTACACTACATGCCAGAATACCCACACGCACACACACCAAGAAACATCTAAACAACACCCAAATACCTGTATCAGACACAAATACTCCCTTGTCTTCTTCCACGATCACCAGACACCTGCATTCAGAAGGATATCCGCAATCATATCGCTCACTGTTCCATCAACAGACTGTAAGACAACACACTGGTGCATGCCTGACCCCCTGATGTCCATCCCTCTGAATCCTCTCACCCCATCCAGTCCCTCTAAGCTACCAGAAGAGGCTGGATGACCACATCGTGGATACCTGCTCAGGATGCAACACTTCATCCCCATTCTATACATGACTGCATTGTACACAATCCTGCACACCAACAACACAATATATACTCTATAAGGTACTCGTATTTATGGGAAAACCCACAAATGACAACTCCTTGCACAAGGGGGGACAGTAACGGATTGGGAGTGGCGGCTCGAACTCGGAATTGCAGTTTGGCAACCTGCATCACTGTTCTTATTCTAAGGCATGAAAGAATGTTGTGTTGATCTGGGCCGTAGGGGTGGGGGTCACGCTAAGAGCCTTCTTCCTACTAAGGCTTGTGTATATTTGTCTCCTTATATAGCCTGAGGCAGAATCAGTGCATATTTTTTAAGGTGTGACATATGTACCCCCCCTATAGACACACACATGTAGGTACCTTTCCGTGTAATTTCTACCCTCGTCCCCCTTGGATATAGCCTATGACAATATATACATATTTTTGTAGGTGTGAGAAATGTACCCCCATCGTGTAATTTCTACCCCCCTCCCCCCACCCGCCATCGCACTGGTTATATAGCCTATGGCAATGCATTATATTTTTTGGTGTTATAAATGTACCCCCTTTGCGTGTAATTTCTACCCTCCCGGTGGGTGAGTGATCCCAGGGTATAAAGTTTGACTATAAATATATATATATTTTTTCAGGTGTGATATATGTACCCCCTCTGCGTGTAATATCTACCCCCTCCCCCCCTTAGTTGATGTCACACTTGAAGTGGGATTCGACGTGGTGACGTCATGCCTTTCAGGTGTGACGTCACTGGGTTGGGACTCCTTGAGATAGACGGAGATGGGCTAAGAGGCTAACGGTCTCTTTCTCTCTCTCTCTCTCTCTCTCTCTCTCTCTCTCTCTCTCTCTCTCTCTTACACACACAGAGACAAAAACATAATAAAATGGAAATAAAATCAAATAAAATTCAATAAGTAAAAATAAATTAGTACATAAGAAAACAAAACTAAACAAAACAATTCAGAAAGAAGACGAAGTAATTAAAAACAAAATGAGATGGAATAAGGAAAAAAATGAAACAGATACGAATGGATAACAAACATAATAGAATAATATGAAACAGGTAAAAGTACAATAAAATAAGTAAAGAACAAGATAAGCTAAAATTAAGAGTTTAACATTGAATTACAAATGAAAATTGATCATCAACTTAATCTAACCCGTCATCCATTAGGAGCTAAGATGAGAGAGGGTGGAAAGGGTGGTGGTGGATGGGAGTGGAGTGGGTGGAGTGGGTACGTGCCCTTGACTTGGCTACCTCCCTTATGAGGGGGAAAAGTTTCTGCATGCGTGCCTCCTCGAGAGTCTCGATGTTGATGGTTTAGAATTGAAATGAATTGTAGTTGATAAATGTATATATATATATACATATATATATACATATATATATATATATTTATACATATATATATATACATATATACCATACCCTACGAGTATTGAAAATAAGAGAGAAGGAAGGTTAGAGAGAGAGAGGGAAGGATAGAGAGAAAGAGGGAAGGTTAACAAGAGAAAGAGAGGGAGAGGGAGGGTTAGAGAGAGAGAAGGTTAGAGAGAGGGAGAAGGAGTCATAGAGAGAGAAAAAGAGAGGGAAGGAGGGAGGGAGGGTTAGAGAGAAGGTTAGAGAGAGGGAGAAGGGGCTTAGAGAGAGAGAAAGAGAGGGAGGGTTAGAGAAGGTGGGGGTGGGGGTTTGTAGTGAGTGGCCCCAGGGTATTGCTGGCTGCCTCTTTCTCATTGTTATGGCCGGCGGCTGCGGTGGCCGGGCATAACCGCAAGACTGGAGGGAGAAAGAGAGAAAAAGAGAAATATATATATATATATATATATATATATATATATATATATATATATATATATATATATATATATACATGCACATACGGCATATATGGTAATTTTTATGACAGTCGCATGTAGGACTCGAACCTAGTGCTCAGCCATCGGCAAGACAACTGTACAGCGCCTTAATCCTCCTCGTCTTCTTTTTCTTCTTCCTCCTCCTGATGAACCAAGACTCCCAAACATACAGGGTAAAGGTGAAAAGATAATTTTGTTTTCTTAGCTATGTAACTCTGGTCCATAGGGGCAGTCAATCAAGGAAGTAAACGACAAAGGACAATGAATATTGGTCAAATGAAAAAGGACAGTTGTAGCACTGACAAAGGATATCATGTATTTGTCCATCTATTGATTTAGTTGTCAATTTCTACTCTTTAATCTCCATCTACTCTCTCTCTCTCTCTCTCTCTCTCTCTCTCTCTTTCCTGTGTATGTATTTATGTGCGCGGGCGAGTCGTGTGCGTGTGTGAGCATACTGGACGTGTGTGTACATGTGTGCGTTTTGTGGTCACGTGGGAGGAGACGGGGGGGATTGCCTAGGGGAGATGCGGGGGTGAAGTTTCAGTAGGGACGAAACTCGTCGACTGTCGACGAGTTTCGACCGTCGACGAGTTTAGACGAGCTTCGGCAAGCGTTGATGGCTTTCGATAAGATTAGGTGACCTTGGACGAGTTTCGACGAGTTTCGACGAGTTTTTTGATAAGCTTGGACGACCTTGGACAAACTTTGAGAAGCTTCGACGCCATTTCACAAATCTGGACGACCTTAGATGAGCTTCGACGTGTTTCGACGAGATTCGACGAGTTTTAACAAATTTGAGCAACTTTAGAGAAGCTTTGAGGGTCTTCGCCGACTGTGAACAAGCTAAGACTATCTTGAACAAGTTTCGGCAAGTTTCGACGATTTTTAGACAACTTTCGATAATTTTCGATGAACTTTGACGAGTTTCGACGACTATAGATAACTTTCGACAGGTTTCGACCATCTTAGACAACTCTCGATAAATTGGACGATTTTCGAAGAGTTTCGACGACCTTGGACAAGTTTCGACGAGTTTCGACGAGATTCGACGATTTTTAAACGTCTCGTAACTACAAGGAGATAAATTCGATTCCCACCTGCTTTAGCCTACCATGGACTCGTCGACAACAACAGTAATCCTCCCACTAAGCCTTAAGAATTAAACTTTAATCTCCTTTAAACCTGATCTGGTTCCACGGCAGTTAGGTTTAAGGCTTGTCTCTCGTGTGGAGAGTAAAGGGTCGTTTACACTGTCAAACCCGGTTTGTCAAACAAGTGTTTGAAGTGATGTTTGACCGTGTGAATGGGATATTTTGTTGTCAAACACGTTTGACAAACATGTTTGACAACCAAATTCCACATTCACACGGTCAAACATCACTTCAAACACTTTGTTGACAAACCGGGTTTGAACGCACACACACA
>NC_134788.1:49577650-49587650 GCF_046742065.1 Oratosquilla oratoria | reverse complement strand
GGCGGTCCAGGTTCGAGTTCCGCCCTGGGCTGAAATAATTTCAGTATTGCTGCGCTGCGGGTCGTTACTCTAACTCTCATGGGCGGGGAGTCGGGTGTGTGTGTGTGCGTGTGCGTGTAAGGTTACAGCATCACCCATAGATCGGTCATACATGAGCTCTGAGCTCTCTTCCGGGATGGGAAATAGTTGTCGATCACGAGTCCAGCACGTGATCCAAAACCATGGTGAATCACATACACGGCTCGACCACTAATTCAACTATCGGAATTCGAGTCCCGCACTGGGGTTAAGCATTTCAGCATCGCTGCATTGCGAGCCGGCAACTCTGGTGGGCAAGGAGTTGTATGTGTGTAAAAGAGAGAGAGAGAGAGAGAGAGAGAGAGAGATAGATAGAGAGAGAGAGAGAGATTAACACCTCATCTTCGCAGGTTCATGAGGAAAAGCGAGACCTCGCGTATGGCAACATCGCCAGCCACGAAGTGTTGCCATACAATTGGTTGTATTTTTGTGTGTGTTTTGACGTTAATTTTTGTTCGTTTTAATATCATATATATATATATATATATATATATATATATATATATATATATATATATATATATATATATATATATATATGTACTGTTCTATTTTCTTTGTTTTACAGTCTTCCCCACTCCCTCTCTCCTTTTCCTCCTCCTCCTCCTCCTCCTTCTTTCTCTTCATCCCTCAAAAAAAAAAAAATAATAATAATAATAAAGCAATAATAAAATCATAATAATAATGATAATAATAATAATAATAATAATAATAATAATAATAATAATAATAATAATAATAATAATAATAATAATAATAATAATAATAATAATGATACATACATACATACATACATATACCAAGGCTTTTTCCCCCTTCCAAGGGAGGTAGCCAAAAAGGGAAAGGCATAAAAACACTCCCACCCATTTCATCCCTAAAATACACTCCACACCCCTCCCACCCTTCCTCTCATCTGAGCACCTCCTGGATGACGGGTCATCCCTGCACCCTGCCCACCGCCCTGGGTCAGAAGCAGTGTCGCAGGACACAGCACATCCACAGCAAGGCCGCTTCATTTAATCGGCGACCCCCCCTCTCCGTCCCCCCGTGCATATAAGGAGAGGACGGGGGGAAATCCCGTCGGGCTGCGTCAAAACTCACTCACACACACACTACCCCACCCCCCACCCCCCCGCCCATTTCTCCCCATGCAGTCACAACATCATCCATATACAACCATTCTCCACTCACCTCTGTCTTCCGTCCTCTCCCTTCCTTCCTCAACAGACATTCCCCTCTTCCCCAAAGCCCCCTTCACCCCATCCATCCACCTCATCCTAGGACGTCCCCTCATGTTCACTCCCTCCACATCTGCCTTCCATACCTCTTTTACTAGTCTTTCTTCACTCATTCTTTCCATGTGTCCAAACCATCCTAATATTCTTTCATCAACCCTCTCTCCCAAATCCTTTTTCACCCCTGTTCTCCTCCTCACCTCCTCATTTCTCACTCTATCCAGCCTAGTAACCCCCACCATACTTCTCAGACACCTCATCTCAAACACATTCAAACTCCTTCTCTCTTCTTCTCTTATGTTCCACGTTTCTGCCCCATACAGTGCTGTTGGCACAATCACTCCTTCATACAGTCTCCTCTTCGCATCCATTCCCAAATGTCTATTCCTCATTACACTCTTTAAACCACCAAGGCATTTACTCGCTTCTCTCAATCTACATTCTACCTCCACCTTCACTCCACCTTTTCCTGCTACACTTGCACCCAAGTATCTAAAACTATCCACTTCCTCCAGTCGCTCTCCCTTAATGTTCACTTCCAGTCTACTGCCACTTTCACCCCTTGTACATCTCATCACCTTACTTTTACCCACATTTATCTTTAGCTTTCTTCTATCACATACTCTCCCAAACTCTGCCACCAGCTTCCTCAATCCCTCCTCTGACCCTGCCACAAGCGCAGTGTCGTCCGCAAACAACAGCTGGCTCACCTCCCACTTTTCTCCATTTTCTTTAACCATCTCCAATCCCTGACTCACTACCCTAGCATTCACCTCTCGCACCACCCCATCCATGTATAAGTTGAACAGCCAGGGCGACATAACGCATCCTTGACGAAGTCCCACCTTTACTTCAAACCACTCACTCTCTCCATTTCCAATCCTAACACATGCTCTACTACTCACATAAAAACTCTTGACAGCTCCCAAAAGCTTTCCTCCTATCCCATAAATCTGCATAACCTCCCACAGTGCCTTTCTGTCTACCCTATCATAAGCCTTTTCCAGATCCATAAAAGCCCAAAAAACATCCTTCCCCTTTCCTATAGCTTTCTCACATATCTGTCTTACCACAAAGATCTGATCTACACAACCTCTACCCGTCCTAAATCCACACTGTTCCTCACCAATTACTCCTTCTGTTCCTCTCCTAATCCTCTCAAGAGGAGGCGAATCAAGTAGGGAAGAAAAGGTAAAAGGTACAGATGGAGAGTTGATAATGGAAGAGATGGCAGTGAGGGGAAGATGGGCAGAATATTTTAGGGAGTTGCTGAATGTGAAGGAGGATAGGGAAGGAAAGATAGCTGCAGTGGGAAATACGAAGAAAATGAGAGTGATGAGTGAGGAGAATGGAGGAGAAATAAGGAAGGATGAGGTGAAGGCAGTTGTAAAGATGATGAAAGCAGGTAAGGCACCTGGTCTGGATGGATGTCATGCAGAATGTCTGAAAAAGGGAGGTTCAGTGATGGTGGACTGGTTGGTGAGATTATTTAATGTTTGCTGGAGAGAGGGTAGAGTACCGGAGGACTGGAGTAGTGCCTGTATAGTTCCTCTTTACAAGGGAAAAGGGGACAAGTGTGAATGTAGTAATTTCAGAGGGATTAGCCTGTTGAGTGTAGTAGGGAAGGCTTATGGGAGAATCTTAATTGAGAGGAATAATAATAATAATAATAATAATAATAATAATAATAGTAACAATATCAATAATAATGATAATAATTAATAATAATAATGATAATAATAAAGATACTAATAATAATGATAATGATAATAATAGTAATTAATAATTATAACAATAATGATAATAATAATAATAATAATAATAATAATAATAATAATAATAATAAAAATAATAGTAATAATAATATTATTATTAATAATAATAATAATAATAATAATAATAATGATAATAATAATAATAACAATAACAATAACGAGGAACCACTACCACTGCTACTACTTCATCGTTCCCTCCTCCTCCTCCTTCTGCAGGTTGTCACTGCGACGCCCGAGTTATAATAATGAAAACAAGGAACTACTACCACTGTTACTACTTCATCGTTTCCTCCTCCTCCTTCTGCAGGTTGTCACTGCGACGCCCGAGGTTCGCTGGGGCCGACGTGCGACATCGTGACGGGCCTCTGCCGCTGCAGGAACAACGTGGTGGGAAGGACCTGCTCGCAATGCAAGGTCAGGGGCCACGACAAACGTTGGGAATAATTCAAAACGTTGTCAACGTTTAGTTTGTTTATGATATGTCAGCTGTTCGGATAACCCACTCTTCACCCTTCTCCCCCTCCTCCTCTCCCCCTTCCCCCCTCCTCTTCCTCCTCTCCCCTATCCCCCTTCCCCTCCCCTTCCTCCCCCTCCCCCTCTCCCCCTCTTCCCCCTCCCCTACCCTCCTTCTCTCCTCTGTACTATTTTCTCCTTCCCCCCTTTCCTCCCCCTTCCCCTCTCCTCTCCCCCTCCCCCTCTCCTCTTCCTCCTCTCCCCTACTCCCCATCCATATTCCCCTCTCCCCATCCTCCCCTTCTCCCTCTCCCCTCCCCCTCTCTCCTTTCCCCTCTCCTCCTCTCCCCCCTCTCCTCTCCCCTTCCTCCATCTCCTCCCCTTCCTCCCCCTTTCCTCCCTATCCCCTCCTCTCTCTCCTCTCCCTCTCCCCTCCCCCTCTCCTCTCCCCTTCTCCCTCTTCTCCCCCTCCCCCTCTCTCCCCCTCTCTCCCCTTCTCCTCCCCCTCTTCCCCCTCCGCGGATCTCCAAGAAGAACAACTGCTCGGTAGAGCTCATCGACGAAAAAAAAAAACAAAAAAAAAGGAGAAGACTGCAAGAGACCCTAAGGCCTACACTAGTGAGTGCCATGTCCCTTACCACCGGTCACCCCCCCCCTCATCCATAAAGTTATCTAACCTTCTATTAAAATCACCAATACATGCTTCAGCCCTCACTAACTACATGGTTACCAAGTCTATTCCATTCGTTAACCAGGCAATTGGTAAACCACTCCTTGCCTATTTCCCTTTCAAACCTGAAATGTGTCCCACTTTGAACCCATTGCTGGACAAATTCAAGACTTGTGACACTTTCTGGAAAGACGCAGAGTGCGGGGTGATCTAACAGAGGTGTTCAAGTGGATCAAAGGCTTTAACAAGGGTGATGCAAACAAGGTCATCATCTTAAAACAACAGGGCAGGACTCGCAGTAATGGATTTAAACTGGACAAATTTAGATTTAAGAAGGAAATAGGCAAGAATTGGTTTACTAATAGGGTGGTCGACGAATGGAATAGACTTAGTAACCATGTAGTAAGCGCTGAAACTATCAGTTGTTTTAAGAAACGATTAGACAACTTTATGGATGGGGATGACAGGTGGTGATGGATACGGAGCTGCCTAGTGTAGGTAGTATGGTCTCTTGGAGTCTCCTTCATTCTTATGTTCTTATGTAAGTAAATAAGCATCAACGAACGGTTGCTCGGTGGAGCTCATTGATGCCAGAACGTAAACAAAGACCCAACCTCGACCAACAGGTTCCTGAGTCTTCTTCCTTTTGCAGGACGGGTACTGGGGCCACGCCTCCGGTAGTGGCTGCCTCCCCTGCGAGTGTGACATCACGGGGAGTGTGACCAAGCAGTGTGACGATGTGACGGGACAATGTCAGTGTCGGCCCGGCGTGGGGGGACCCCGCTGCGATCAGTGTCTCCCGGGCTACTTTGGCTTTTCCTCCAGGGGGTGTCGTGGTGAGTAGAAGACTCTCTCTCTCTCTCTCTCTCTCTCTCTCTCTCTCTCTCTCTCTCTCTCTCTCCCTGTCTCTCCCTCACTCTCTCACGGAGCTGCCTAGTGTAGGCCTTATGGTCTCTTGCAGTCTCCTTCATTCTTATGTTCTTATGTTCACACACACACACACACACACACACACACACACACACACACACACACACACACACACACACACACACACACACACACACACACACACACACACACACACACACACACACACTCTACCCAAAAAATCGATTTCCATAACACAAAATCTGAATAAATTAGAAGAAAAATATTTATGTAAAAATAATCATAACAAAAATAAACATGAAGATAATTACAATAAGAAGTAGATTGAATGAAAATAGATAAAAGAGATCGGGGTGAGAACTCTTATCTCTCCCCACACGAAATAAAGCAGATGGGCAAATGGAAATATATAACAAAAACAATCATGAAAATAATCATAGTAAAAAGTAAATGGAATAAAGATAGACCAAACTAGAATTGAAATATATATAATCTTTAATTGATTTAGAATATTATATATATATATATATATATATATATATATATATATATATATACATATATATATATATATATATATCTTTTCAACCACAATTCACTTTTAAGTCCATGCCATCGCAGTCGAGACTGACGAGGAGCTCGAAGGAAGTATATGTTGGAAATTGAAACGTGGTCGAGTCGAGGACTCGAACTCAGCTCGGATGTGACAAAGTGTCAGTGACTTAACCCATTGCGCTATCAATTAAAAGTGAATTGTGGTTGAAAAGATGTTAATCTGTTCACTGGGAACCATTCAGTGCATGTATGTATATGTATGGAAAATGGTATGTTATAACACATTTGTAAAAGTTCACTATAAACCCACTATCGGAGAAATAACGGAAAATACAGGGAACTGTATATTTCGACTACTATCTGTAGTCGACTACAGATAGTAGTCGAAATATACAGTTTCCCTGTATTTTCCGTTATTATTTCTCCGATAGTGGGTTTATAGTGAACATGTATATGTATATATATTGTTGTTGTTGACTCCCAAAGCCTGCGACGTCTGCGAGAGCCCCGGACACATGTGCGACCCGGACACGGGCAGATGTGTTTGTCCCAGGAGTACCCAGGGGGAGAAGTGCGACCGATGCGCCCCGGGGTCCTGGGGATACGATATCACCAGAGGGTGCAAGGTACCGTCCAGGCCAAAGCCTTTTTTTTTTTTTTTTTTTTTTTTTTTTTTTTTTGTGTGTGTGTGTGTGTGTGTGTGTGTGTGTGTGTGTGTGCCATATATGTTGGGTTCCAGATTTTATTTATTTATTTGTATTTTGGGTCATATATATTGGATTTCCAATATTTTTATTTTTTTATTTTTTTGGCAATTAGTCTTTGTCGACGGTAATTGGTTGAATTATTATTTTTATTGTATTTATAATGTATTTTGTAGATTTTTTCTTAGATTCCTATTTTTCTTATTCTTATATATCACAATTGGCTGTAATTATATTATATTTGATTGTATATATTTTTTTAAATTTCGGTGCTTTTTTGGCATGTATATATGTATTATTTGATTTTTCTTATCATTATACATTGAATTTAATTGTATTACATCATATTTGATCGTATGCATCATTAATGTATACATTTATTTTTGTGTCATAATGACATTTGGAAATAAACTCTCCTAGTGTGATTCGAACCCTCCTCTGAGCGGCTTGCTTTTTATAAGATGAAGGCCGTACCATCGTGCCACCACGACCCTCGCTCAGGCGAGGGTTCGAATCTCAGTAGGAGAGTTTATTTCCAAATGTCATGGTGACATAAAAACATTTGTCGGAAGACTGACTGGCCTGCAAAAAGGATTTGATGCAATAGAGTACATAGCGTGTTTCACGATTGGAACGATTGGGCCGTGAACTAAGTCGTTCCGTTTTGTAGGGTCGTGGTGGCACGATGGTACGGCCTTGGTCTTACAAAAAACAAGCCGCTCAAGCGAGGGTTCGAATCCCACTAGGAGAGTTTATTTCCATATACATTTATTGATGTTTTTATGTTTATTTCTATTGATTTATTTATTTGTTTTTAACCCATTGAACTCCGATGACAAGATGTCTTGTCATTTGGTCAAATAAAACAAAAAATCATAAAACACCAAAATGTTTGATCAAACACCAGAAAAATATGACGTCAGTCCTCGCTTCGCTGCGAGCGAAGCGAGGACTGACGTCATATTTTTCTGGTGTTTGATCAAACATTTTGGTGTTTTATGATTTTTTGTTTTATTTGACCAAATGACAAGACATCTTGTCATCGCAGTTGAATGGGTTAATTTCATTTATATATTTTAGTGTGTATACATTTTCTCTTTCTCCTTTTCTTTGACCTCAGCCCTGCAACTGTTCAGGTCCGGGTTCTCTGAGCCAGCAATGTGACCTGCGGACGGGTCAGTGCTCCTGTAGAGCCGGGTTCCAGGGCCGACTTTGTGACTCTTGTGCCTTCGCGCATTACGGCTACCCGCGTTGCGCTGAGTGTCAGTGCGATGTGGCCGGGACGCAGCTCGACAAGTGTGACCTCACGAATGGGAGGTGCCAGTGTGACCAGAGAGGACAGTGCCCCTGTAAGGTGAGAGGAAAAAAAGAAGAAAAAAAAAATGTCGTTCGCGGTACTGGTGGTTCGAGTCCCGGCCGAAGGGTCATCGACCAAGTGGTGACGTCACTCCGCGTGCGTCCAGCTGGTGGGAGGAGGAAGTTTCCTCTTGTGGGCGGCAGAGGAGTTGCCAACTTTTTTGGGCGGCGTGCGTCATAGTGGGCGCTACTATTATTATCATTATTATCATTGTTATTATTATTATTATTATTATTATTATTATTATTATTATTATTATTATTATTATTATTATTATTATTATTATTATTATTATTATTATTATTATTATTATTATCATTATTATTATTATTATTATTATTATTATCATTATTATTATTATTATTGTTATTATTATTGTTACTATTATTATTGTTGTAATTATTTTATTATTATTATTATTATTATTATTATTGTTATTATTATTATTATTATTATTATTATTATTATTATTATTTTATTATTATTTTATTATTATTATTATTATTTTATTATTATTTTACTATTATTTTTTATTATTATTTTATTTTATTATTATTCTATTATTATCTTATTATTTTATTATTATTATTATTATTATTTTATTAATTATTATTATTATTATTATTATTATTATTATTATTATTATTATTATTATTATTATTATTATTATTATTATTATTATTGTTGTTGTTGATACTGTTAGTGTTACTGTTACTAATAATGATAATCTTAATGTTACTGTTACTATTAGTGTTAGTGTTACTATTACTATTAGTTATTATTATTATTGTTGTTGTTGTTGTTAGTCTTACTGTTACTAATATTGTTAATCTTAATGTTACTATTAGTGTTACTACTACTATTACTGTTATTATCATTGTTGTTGTTGTTAGTCTTACTGTTACTAATAGTGTTAATGTTAATGTTACTATTAGTGTTACTATTACTATTATTCATATAGCATTACTATTACTATTATACATTACTATTATACTATTACTGTTATTATTTATTGATAATTAAATATATATTAATATTGTGTTGTTACAGGCCAATGCGGAGGGCCGGTCATGCGGTAAGTGCGTCAAGGGTACGTTCGGTCTTGCTCAAGGGAACAGTGACGGTTGCACCGTCTGCTTCTGCTTCAAGAGGTCGGAGACCTGCACGCAGGCGCAGCTCACCTGGACGCAGGTACGCTCTGGTCCGGTACCGGGTTCGAATCCCGATAATGGTTAGGAAGGAAGGGTGGGAGGAAGATTATTTCCAATAACGGGATTTTTTTTTTTTCCCGAATTTAGGTCGGGAAAGGACTCAGAGCTCTCTCTCTCTCTCTCTCTCTCTCTCTCTCTCTCTCTCTCTCTCTCTCTCTCTCTCTCTCTCTCTCTCTCTCTCTCTCTCTCTCTCTCTCTCTCTCTCTCTCTCTCTCTCTCTCTCTCCCTCTCTCTCTCTCTCTACAGAGGTATGTGCTCCAGTTCATTTCTAAGTACTACAGCGGGTTTGATGGACTTACGGAAGTCATATGACCAAGTCATTTATCTCTTTATTTATTCATTTATTTATTTATTTATGTTTTTATTTATTTATTTATTTACCTATTTGTTTGTTTGTTTGTTTATTTGTTTAGGCCTTATTAATTCAGATTTAATTAGTCCAACGATTAAGAACAATGATTGGGTTGTTAATTAGGATTAGGGATTGGAGATGTTTGGCAGATTAGGGTGGAGGGTTTGTGCCCTAAAGGGGATGGGGGGGCTCTACCCCCCCTTTCTCTCTTCCCCCCCTTCCTAGATTAGGGGGGGAGGTGGGAAAGGGGGGGAAGAGGGAAGGGATGATATTAACAAGACTTTTTCTCAGCTGCGTTTGTCCTTGGTTCGAGTCCTGAAGATCGAGCATCGAAGAAACGCAACGTCAACGTCGTCGTCATCGTCAGGACCTCCTGTTCCTTCCTCCTCCTCCTCCTCCTCCTCCTCCTCCTCTTCCTCCTCCTCCTCCTCCTCCTCCTCCTCAGGATTTTACTTCCGACCGTGGAACACCAATGAGATTTGTTTCATAAACGTAAATATCATCGTTTATTATCTCAACGCTTTACGTTCGTGGGGTCCCGTCTTTCTCTCTCTCTCGTGTGTGTTTCTTTTTCGTGTGAGAGGGGGAGGGGGAGGAGGAGGGGGGAGGTCACACTCCCTTCCCTCCCCCCCTCTCCCCTCACCCGCTTCTTCTCACTGCAATCGTTGTTTTGTGTGTGTGTGTGTGTGTGTGTGTGTGTGTGTGTGTGTGTGTATATA
>NC_134788.1:49375322-49577150 GCF_046742065.1 Oratosquilla oratoria | reverse complement strand
AGTATGTGTATGTGTATGTGTATGAATGTATGTGCGTGTTTGTGTGTATGTATGTGTATATGTGTATGTATGTATGTGTGTATGAATATATGTGTTTGTGTGTATGTGTGTATAGTATGTGTATGTATTTTTTTGTGTATATGTATGTCTGTATGTATGTATGTATGTGTGTGTATGCATATGTGTGTATCTTTGCATGTATGTATGTGTGTATGTATGTATGTATATGTATTTTTGTGTGTATATGTATGTGTGTGTATGCATGTGTGTATGTATGTATGTATGTATATGTATTTTTGTGTGTATATGTATGTGTGTGTATGTGTATGTAAGTATGTATGTGTGTGTATCTATGTGTGTGCATGTATGTATGTGTATATATGTGCGCAAGCATGTATGTATGAATGTATGTGTGTGTTTGTCTGTATGTATGTATTTGTGTACAATGAGTATGAGTGTATGTATGTATGCATGTGTTTATGTATATTTGTGTGCATGTATGTGTGTGTATGTGTATGCGTGTGTATGTATGTATGTGTGTGTAAAGTATGTATGTACGTACGTAAATATGTGTGTGTATAAATGTATGTAAGTGTATGTATGCATGTATGAGTGAATGTATGTGTGTATGTATGCATGTATGTATGTGTATGTATGCATGCATGCATGTATGTGTGGGATTATATATGTGTATATCTGTATGTAAGTGTTTGAGTGCATGTATGTATGTATGTGTATGTATGCATGTATGTATGTGATTATATATATGTATTATATCTGTATGTATGTATGTGTGTGTGTGTTTATATATGTATGTACTGTATATATGTATTAGCTTTCAGCTATGTAGTGTACGTTATTAACTACAGCGTGAACATAGCTTTGTATTGTATTGTAATTTTGCTGTATTAAATGCTAGACCGTTTTGCTTTGTATCGTAAAAATAGTGAAACAGTATTTCCCCAAAACCAAATAACTTTCCAGAATGTCAGGAATGTGCTTCTGATATACGGAATTTTCCGTTCCGAATTATGGAGATCTTTTTTCTTCCGAATATCGGAGAGATTTTCCGAATAGGAGAGAGATCGATATTTCCAGTCATAACATTGACAATACTCCCAGTATTGACGATATAATTGCTTTCAATATCAATTATTGGCATTAAGCAGTCATCGTAAAACTTGTTCCTCACACCGTCTCTCTTGTTGTCGATATTTATTTTTAAATTATTTTCGTCACACTTACTTTCTTGTCTCTCGTCTTGTGCTTCCTGCACTGACAGCCCGCGTTATGTCCGCCAGCAGTGTTCAGCATGGCTTGTTCTCTGTTCTTGATGTTCTGCAGAACATCTCTTAAGGATGTGTACATAAACACGTACATGTGCGTATACGCGTGTATACGTACACACACGCACATACATCGTTATTGTACTTCCACGTGTAGGACCTAAGGTTCCTACCTCCTCCTCCTCCTCCTCCAGACGATTTTTCCTAAAGCTAGAGAAAAATGAAATTAGATAAATAAATCAAACTCTACTTTGAGTCAATGCACTCACCCGGAAGTCCATCCCCTCCCCTCCCCTCCCCTCCCCACCTTCCTCCTCTCCCCCTTCCCCCTCCCCCTTCCCCCCTCCCCCTTCCCCCCTCCCCCTTCCACAGCCACTCTTTCAGCCTCAAGGAAAACTGAATTAATGAGGAACGTGCTTCTGAAAGTTTATCTTCACTTCCTCCTCCTCTTCTTCTTCCTCCTCCTCCTCCTCCTCCCTCCCTTTTCTTTCTTCTTCTTCCTCTCTTTTCATAATCCTTTCATCTGCCAAACTCAATCTCCTCCTCTTTTCTCCCTCTCTTCTCTCTTCTCATTAACCCCTCCTCTTTTCCTCTCTTCTTCTCTCCTCCCCCCTCCTTCCTTCCTTTCCTCTACTGTCCTTCCCTTCGCCCTCTCCCATCTCCAACAATCTCCAACACTCCCCCGTCCACTTCTCCCTTTCCCCCCTTCCGCCTGTCACCCCCTTCCCTCTCCTCCTCTCTCTTTCCCCCTTTCCTCCTCCCCTTCCCCCTACCCAAGCCCTCCCATTCCCCCCAAATCATCACCTCCCCTCTCTATCCCCCCACAAAAAGCCCTTACACATTACGGGCAACTTCCCTCCCCCCCCATCCACACACACACACACACACACACACACACACACACACACACACACACACACACACACACACACACACACACACACACACACACACACACACACACACACACAGACGCATGAAGAACAGCCCCTGATATATATATCTACCTAACATTTCGTTATCTTCCCCGTCCTCCCTCGCCGCTGCTGTTGATGTGCAGCTGGCTCTCCCAGGGAACCGAGAGCTCCAGCTGTCAACGGAGGAGGAGACAAGGCTCAATGTAACCAACCAGCTGCACGTGATCCCAGGGACTTTTGGGGATGTGAACATAGGGACCAGTCTTCTGTTTGACACCCCACTCTACTGGCAGCTCCCTCAAGAGTTTATGAGAGATAAGGTGAGGAGTAGTAGTAGTACTATAACTTCTCCCATTATCTGGTGACCCATGGGATGTGGCCGGCAAAACCAGCAGCGTTGCCACGTCTAAACCATCTCCAAAGAAAACGGGGAAGACATAGTTTTCTTTATATTTGCATGTATGACCGGTGTAATTAAAGAGACTGCAAGCGGCCCGAAGACCCGCACTCAGCTTCTCTATGTAATTCTTTATGAGTGACCCGCGTACCTGGTCGGGAGACGGGGCAACGTCGCCTGACCTGAGATGCCACATCGTTTAACAAGTCTCTTCTTTTCTTTACATGTATAACAATTACTCATATCACCTACCATTTAATGAAAAAATTCAATATGTATTTAGAATATTCCACGTTAACATACTCGGGGTAATGGACAGCTTCAGGTATATGCTGAAGGTTTTGATTCAGTACGTGACAATACGGCAAACAACACCTTTTGGGTCTCGAGATAATGGAAATAGTATAGTAGTAGTAGTAGTAGTAGTAGTAGAAGTAGTAGTGGTTGTTGTTGTAGTAGTAGTTTTCATTAAAATTATAAATGAAATAATATATAAAAGTATGTAGTCGACCACACTCACTGGCGAGAAAGGGGGCCAATGAACTATGTCTGTGGGAGACAGATCCTGACTGCTTTCACCACACAGTTCCACGAGGATAGAGGTCGTTTAAAAAAAATTAGTAGTAGTAGTACATAAGAACATAAGAACGAAGAAGACTGCAAGGAACCATAAGGACAACACTAGGCAGTTCCATGTCCGTGACCAGCTGTCATCCTCATCCATAAAGTTGTCTAACCTTTTCTTAAAACAATCTATAGTGTCAACGCTCACTGCACAGTTACCAAGTTTATTTCATTCGTTAGGCACTCTATTGGGAAACCAATTCTCGCCTATTTCTTTCCTAAATCTAAATTTGTCCAATTCAATTCGAAAAACCAATTTAGTAGCAGCAGCAGTGGTGGTCGTTTGCGAGAGCATGGGGTCCAATGAACTGTGTCTGTGGGAGAGAGACAGATTCTAACTACTTTCACCACACAGTTCCATAAGGATGGAGGTTGCTTATAGTAGTAGCAGTAGCAGTAGTAAAAGTAGTAAGAAAAGATAGTTGTAGCACTGTGTAGTTGTAGCGATAGTCGCTCTACTTTAGATTTCGTCCACCTTCGACTACCCTGTCTATTCTCAAGTCCCATGCTAATCCTATTTGCTCTACTACCACCACTGCAACTGCTACTACTACTACTACTACTACTACTACTACTACTACTACTACTACTACTACGATTTAATTCTTGTGTACGAGACTATTCCTAGACCTGTTGGGCATTTGCTACTAAAGGTTATTTCGTGGACAAAAGCTTTGCCCCACTCTTTTCGTTGTGAAGGCGGAGCAAATGTTGTCGGGTACATTTTTTTTTTTTTTCTTAACTTAGTCTAATGCCTTCTTGAAGTCCACGAAACTCACCTCCTCGACCTGCTCCTCCTCCAGGTCCTGTCCTACAACGGCTTCCTCCGGTTCACAGTCGAGAGTCGAGGTGGAACTCGAAAGTTCCCTGACCAGATCCTCCAGACGTACCCGCTGGTGTCCCTCCAGGGGAACTACAAGCTCGTCCTCGAACATTTCGCGCCCAAGATCGCGCCAGACGGTCGCTACGAAGTCAGGTGAGTCCAACTTCAAAAAACCCGAGGAGGAACCATCTCAGGTTCGAGTATGACCTTACCTCATCCTCCAGATCGTTTGAAACGTTCGAGTATGACCTTGCCCCTTCCTCCAGGTTGCACGAGGACGAATGGCGGCTGAAGCACGACGTGGGGAAACCTGTTACTCGGGAGATGATGATGATCGCCCTCCAAAACCTCCAACACGTCCTCCTTCGGGCCACCGACTCGTCTGACGCAACGTCAGCTGTGTAAGTCAGAGCGGAAGTGATGACGTCACATTTCTTCCTCTTCTTCTTCTTCTTGTTCAGGAGCCATAACTTGCTAATCTTACTTTTTCGGTGACTAGGAAAGGTGGTTTAGTAAATGACTACTGTCAAATCAGCACTGGAGATGTAGTGGTAGTGATTTCAGACTGCTGGCATTGTTTTCCTTTTTAGATTAAAGTGTCTGAAAATGTTAGGCACTTTATTGAAGGCGATTAGGAACGTTGTGTGTGTGCGCGCGCGCGCGTGTGTGTGTGTGTGTGTACCGCACATATAGTCGGCATATAAGGCGACTGGCCGCATAGGACAATCCTCAATATTGAAAAGTAGGTTTTTGACTATGCTCGACATATGTGTGTATACACAAAACTAATTTTCTTCTCATACTTTTGTATTCCCATAACCGTGTGATGTCTTCCTCTCCCTTACCAAGAGATATGTTTTTTTTTCCTACTCTTTGTAATGAACACGACAATTTCGTTCTCCTCTCACTCCCAGTTTGTCTTTTGTATGTTCCATTTCTAAGGCTGGGAAGAATCCATTGGGTTGCTGTTCTTTGTATGCTCAAGATCTTTCGTTTTATATCCTTCACTTTGTGTGTGTGTGTGTGTGTGTGTGTTTTTGTCTTTCTACATACTCTGCCCCTCCAGCAGATCCATTCTCCTTTTTTATCTATCTATCTCTATACCAAGGGTTTCTTCCCTCTCATAAGGGAGGTAGCCAGGTCAAAGGCACACATGCACCCACTCCCATCCACCCTCGCTTCCCTTCTTCTTAGCTCCTCGTGGATAAAGTGCCACGTCCGGCTCGTGCCGACTGCCCGGTGGCAGAACCAATGCAACAGGACACAGCACATCCACAGCAAGGCCACTTCACTTCATGGGCGCCCCACCCCTCCCCCCCTCCTCTCTCGTTTTCTAATCCCGTGTCATTGGTCCTTAGGTCTTCTTTCAAATGGAGCCTTCACAGTACATCAATGTTTTCCAAGTCTCATTCCGCATCCCATCCATCCTCATGAGAGTTCACTCGTATATCCTATCTCCCACCAACTAACTCACACACACACACAAAGAACCCAACTCCCACACATACAAAGACCCCACATTTCACCTTTAGAATCTATCCCTTTCTCTACATAAGAACATACGCATGGAGTAGACTGCGAGAAACCACAAGGCCTATACTAGGCAGTTCCATGTCCATGACCACTTGTCATCCCCACCCATAAAGTTGTCTAACCTTCTCCTAAAACAACCGTTACTTTCAGCTCTCACTACATCAAGGCTACCAAGTCTTTTCCATTCGTTGAGTGTTCTATTGGTAAACCAGTTCTTGCTTACTTCCTTCCTTCCTAAATATACATTTGTCCACTACTGCGAGTCCTACCCTGTTGTTTTAATATGACGACGACCTTGTCTGTCTGCATCACCCTTGTCAAAGCTCTTGACCCTGTCCTCACTGTCTGTCCCTTCTATCTCTGGACCTTATCCTTCCTTCCTTCCCGAAGGCCTAGTTCTTCCCTGATTCTGGACACCCTTACTCTTCAGCCTGAAGGACGTGACCCTGGACATCGCTGCTGAGGGTTCCCCTGTGTCCTCCCGGAAGGCCCTTGGGGTTGAGCAGTGCATCTGTCCTGTAGGATACCGAGGGACGTCTTGCCAGAATCCTAACATAGGTATGCCTTTCCTATCTCTCTTTGATTCCCATGTTGCAACCGGTATTTATTCTCTTATTTATTCATCTTTATTCATGTATCTATTTATCTATTCATTTATCTGTTTACCTAGACACACTTGCAGCAAATATAAGTAAACAAACAAGTAACTGAAAAAGTAGATAAAAAAAATAAAATAAAGAAATTAATGAAATAAAAAGTGTATAATGTGAGTTGACGTACAAGCCTGCCCTGTCCAATAACACTGACGTTAACCCATTCAACTCCGATGACAAGATGTCTTGTCATTTGGTCAAATAAAACAAAAAATCATAAAACACCAAAATGTTTGATCAAACACCAGAAAAATATGACGTCAATCCTCGCTTCGCTCGCAGCGAAGCGAGGACTGACGTCATATTTTTCTGGTGTTTGATCAAACATTTTGGTGTTTTATGATTTTTTGTTTTATTTGACCAAATGACAAGACATCTTGTCATCGGAGTTGAATGGGTTAAGTGAACCAGTAGGCTTCCGACAAACTGGCCCAGTACCATGGCTTGCTGGTACCCCCAGTTCCGCACCTTTTGTAAACCAAGTGCCATCCATCACCACCTCCAGGTTTCTTCCGCTGGTTCAAGGACAATTACATCCAGTCGACCATCATCATCGACTTGGTGGGAGAGTCGAGGCCCTGCGAATGTGGCGGACGTGCGGACACCTGCGACT
The DNA here is from genome assembly GCF_046742065.1 of Oratosquilla oratoria. NCBI lineage: Eukaryota > Metazoa > Arthropoda > Malacostraca > Stomatopoda > Squillidae > Oratosquilla > Oratosquilla oratoria. The sequence continues at coordinate 49,570,304 of NC_134788.1, read as the reverse complement.
CAGAGACGGGGCACTGTCAGGTGAGGAGAGCGAGTTCGGTGTAACGTCGCGAACTCCTCGGTTTAACGCCGCGGTACCCCCGGTTTAACGCCGCGGCCTCCCCCGGTTTAACGCCGCGACCTCCCCCGGTTTAACGCCGCGGCCTCCCCCGGTTTAACGCCGCGACCTCACCGGTTTAACGTCGCGATGTCCCCGGTTTAACGCCGTGAACCCCCTCCCCCCTATCAGGAGGCTAGGACTGTTCCCCAGTGGCCAGTATTCGATGACGATAGAAGACACCATTGAGCTTATATTTGATGATATATAACTAAGAACTACTTCATGAATATAGGCAGAGTTTAGGGTACTTGTAGACTATGATAAGTGTGCAACTGAAACATTTCGTGAACTGGTAGGCAATGAAGTTATTTTCTCTACAACTTGTACATTTTCCCCTCTCACGTTGTTCTCTATCCTGCCCTGCCCACCAGAACTGCCGAGAGAACACTGCAGGTCCCCACTGCGAAGTTTGCGCCTCAGGATATTACGGGGACCCGTCCCGGTCTCCCTGTCGCGCATGCGCGTGCCCGACCCGCCGACAGAACTTCGCAGAGTCCTGCGAGACTGATCCACTCAACAAGAAGGAGTACATTTGTCACTGCAAGGAAGGCTACAGAGGCGTCAAGTGTGACCAGTAGGTTCCTATTGGTTGTTTTTAGGAGAAGATGAGATGATTTTATGGATAGAGGTGGAAGGTGGTAAGGGGGGGCATGGACCTGCCTAATGCTGGCCTTATGGTCCCTTGCAGTCTCATCTATTCTTATGTTCTTCTGTTCTTAATAGAGGAAATAGGTCACCACCCGATCCAAAGCTACAAAACGAATTTCGTGAATACACTGTATCATTTCGTGAGAAAATCAAAGGAGGGCAGCCTTGTCGCTTACGCATCTTTTTCTTTTGTTGTAGTTGTGCTCATGGCTACTATGGAAAACCCCGCCAGCGTGGAGGAAGCTGCCAGCCATGCGCCTGCGACCCGTTCGGGAGTGTGGACGGTTCCTGTGACATTCGAGGAAACTGCAAGTGTCGACCAGGGATTACCGGCCAGAAGTGCTCTCAGTGCGCTCCTGGGCATGTCGTACATGCCTCAGGATGCAAATGTAAGTAGTGTAGCAATAGTATACTATCTATTACTGGACAGAAGTGCTCTCAGTGTGCTCCTGGGCATGTCGTGCATGCCTCAGGATGCAAATGTAAGTAGTGAAGCAATGTTAAACTATCTATCTCATTAGTTCTCCACCTTTTCCACCCCAGTCCCCCTCACCTTTCATGAATTCTCAACATTCGCTTGGGTTACCCATTCATTTTTTTCCCAAATCCCATCCCGCCAAAAAAGGCAAAACAACAACGATGATGATATTAGCAACAGAATGTTGATGACGAGAAACCCTTTGCTTGATTACAAAATTGACAATCACAATTATCTTGTATTTTATATACATTTTTCAGATTCCCCATATCATATAGAAATGTATAATTTGGAACAGATGATCATGGCAGCGGGCGAGATGTAGGGATGACCCGTCATCCAGGAGGAGCCAAGAAAAGAGGGAGGGAGGGAGGGAGGGGTGGTGAATGGGAGTGGAGTGGATGTGGGGATGAAATGGGTGGGTGGGAGTGGAATCATGCCCTTTGACTTTGGCTACCTCCCTTGTGCGGGGGAAAAAACCCTTTGTATATGTATGTATGTATGTATGCATGTATGTATGTTTCTAAACAGAAATGTAGTAGCACATTTGTAAATGACACACAGGAACCCACAGTCGGAGAAAGACTTTATTCGAAGTTTATTCTTTCTCCGACTGTGGGTTCCTGTGTGTCATTTATGCATGTATATATGTATATCCTTTTTGGACAGTTCGATGAATTGACGGATCCATAAAAAAAAAATCTCTTTAGGCTTGTGGTGCTTCATTGATTATGGATTTAAACTGGACAAATTTAGGTTTAAGAATGAAATAGTCAAGAACTGGTTTACCATTAGAGTTAACGAATGGAATAGACTTAGTAACCATGTAATAGTGAGCCCTAAAACTATTTGTTGTTTTAAGAAAAGGTTAGATAGCTTTATGGATGGGGGGGGATGATAGGTGGTAATGGACACGGAACTGCCTAGTGCAGGCCTTAGGGTCTCTTGCTGCAGTCTCCTCCATTCATATGTTCTTAGATGAATGAATATTAGGCACAAGACTAAACACGCCATTTGTACCCTTTCCCACCACAGCCTGCAAAGATGGCTGCGTCGATGTACTTCAAGCTGAGGTGCAGCAGATGATCAGCGATGTGGTCAATCTCAACGTCTCTTCTTTCATTCCACCGCCGTGGAATAATCTCCGAGAGGTATGTTCGTGGTCTCTTGTTGTTGTTGTTGCTGCTGCTGCTGTCCTTCCCTGGACTGTCTGGCCGAGAACACACTTTACTCAGAGTATTTCACTTTTCGATGAATGTCAGGCTGACCGTCTCCCTGAGAAACGCCACGACCGGAACGGGGTTCTCCTACAAATTCCTTATAGAGTTTATGTTGTTCTTGTTATCGTCCCCTGGACACTCAGGCCGAACAGTCCCGTCTCTTCCAGATACGCCATGATGGCTAGAACGGGGATTTCCTACAAATCTTTGTAGAGTATTATATGCATGCTGTGTTGTTGTTGTTGTTGTTGGCGTCTGTTTATGGAACTGATCTTGGAAGACGGGTATGTCGATGTGCGAGGGCTTGAGACCAGTAGTATTAACCCATTAAACTCCGATGACAAGATGTCTTGTCATTTGGTCAAATAAAACAAAAAATTATAAAACACCAAAATGTTTGATCAAACAGCACATGAAGAAAAATATGACGTCACTCCTCCTCGCTTCGCTCGCGAGCGAGCGAAGCGAGGAGGACTGACGACGTCATATTTTTCTGGTGTTTGATCAAACATTTTGGTGTTTTATAATTTTTTGTTTTATTTGACCAAATGACAAGACATCTTGTCATCGGAGTTTAATGGGTTAATGCTCAACTGTACTTTGGTGGAGTGGCAAGTGCATCAATTTGTATTTTATTCATTAAAGAAAAAGAAGAAGAAGAAGAAGAAGAAAAGAAGGGGGTTGGAGGGGATGAATTCCATTCCCCATTTTCATTTACTAATTTTTTCCCCTGTATTTTTTCTTCCTGTTGATACTGTCTTTTTCCGCATCACCATAGGATAGCTGTTAGTTCTTGGCTTGATACATCTTTCATTAAATAGTATTTTACAAAATAATTGGCCAAGTTTAATCCTACCTTTTGGCACACTTTGCTCCTCTTCCAGATTGAGAGGAATGTAACTTTACTTCGAACAAACTTGGACAACTACCACAGCAGCATCGAAATCACCAGAGACCTGCTGGTCAATTTCGACCTTGACTACTACGCCAAAGATCTCCTGAGGAAGGTATTTACGAATCTTAGATCAGTCTTTCAAACATGCCATTCTTCGACTTACGATCATTCCAAGATATGATGTAGTTATGAGTCTCAAAGTCAACTTTCAAACATGCATATAACCATTCCTATACTTACGTTAATTCCAAGTTACGATGTAGTTATGAGTCTTAAACAGTAATCTTTCAAACATGCTTACAACCATTTCTCTAAGTACGACCATTCGACTTGCGATTTGTCAAAGTTATGATGTAGTTATGTTTTAAAGTAATCTTCCAAACAGCCATTCCTCTACATACGATCATTCGAATTGGGATGTGTTTGGCAGGTAAAAAATCCCCTATATGAGTATATTAATTTTCCAGGGTGGTGCACATAGGTATATACCGTTGTGTGTTGATTGTTTTGTTATGTATATGTTGTTAAGAAAGATTAGGGTCATTCATTTATGATGATTGCTGTATTGCCTGTTGTCATATTCGCGCCACCGCCCACCCCTGTCTGTGCGCCACCCACCATTGTCGACTTACGATGGGTTTCTCGGAACAGAACCCTATGTATGTAAGTCGAGGGATATTTGTACTGTGTGTATGTCTGTTTACGTAACTGTAACTTGTAAAAGAGCCACGCTCATCCATTCGTCTCTCTCGCCATCTACCGTACCAATCTTCAGAAATATTTTTTTCTATTTTAGGGTGATATCATATTGGATGGTCATTTAATCGATTTAACTAGGGTTGTATCATCTAAGCTATTCCAAGAATTGATGGTTTTACTTGTACTCTTGAGCATGCTGTCATGTTGTAATAAAACAATGATACCATAGCAGTGATTGTCGTGACATCCAATCTACACGTTAACACACTTGACTGAAAATCATTTACCCTTCGATGACTTTTAAACTGAAAAACTAAGAGTGGTAACATGATCGTTGTGACATCCAGTCTACATGCTACAACACACTTTACTCAGAGTATTTCACTTTTCGATGAATGTCAGGCTGAAAAATTAAGAGTTGTAGCGTGATCGTTGTGACACCCAGTCCACATGTTTAAGCACACTTTACTCAAAGTATTTTGCCCTTGGGTGAACTTCAGGCTGAAAAACTGGGTGTGGCAGCTAAGGAAATCTTCCCTCCAACAAATGAGGTCAAGGTTGAAGCTCAGGACGTCCTTGACCTTCTCCTCTCCCTGCGCATGCAGCTCAAAGGTCAGTGGTTGGTTCTTGAGATATTTACTGGCGCGGTGGGTGGGTCGCCCAGTTGGATCACCCGAAGAATCGTCAACCCAGACTTCGACAGGGTGATCCTTCTTCTGGTGGGGATATCCTGGGGGTAACAATTTCTCAGGTGGGCTGGCTTTCCAGGGGTAACGATTCGTTAGTCAGTTAAGACAAGTTATACCTTTATCTTCTATTGACTGTGGTCTGTCTGGGGTATCGATTCTTCAGGTATTGTTGTTTGAAGTGACAGTTCTTCAGGTGGGTGGGCTATCCTGTGGTGGCGATTCTTCGAGGCGTTCGTTGTCACACTGCTATGTTCTTCCTTCGACTGTTGGAGTAGATGTGCAGCCAGCCTTCGGGATGGATGGGATATGCTGAAGGGAAATAACTTTCCTCCAGCATAATATCAAATGACATTCCATGTCAATTCTTGAGGGAACAAAATAGTTTACCACAAGTAATTTGACGGCGGTAAAAGTGCTGGAGGTGGGTGGGTGGGAAGGAAGAAGCACAGCCGATTAATCGGGGGTAGCTAGCCCAGTGTGATAGTCCCTTTAGGAAGACGACGACGTTCTGGGGTGACAATGATTCTGGTGAATCGGCCAATAATTGATCGGAACCGGAAATTTAGAGCAATATCGGGACTCTTATCGGAGTAGTTTAGGTTTTGGTGTCATCCCATCACTAATATCTTCCTCCCCCAGTTGCCTGCTACTCTCGTGATCGTCACTTACCCACAAAAATTCTTTCCCCTGTGCAATCCAGACACTGTGGCATATCTGGAGAACTACGCCATTGGGGAAACGCCGAGTGTGTCTGTTGGTTCGGCACTGCTGGAGGCTGAGAAGATCCTCAAGCAACTGCAGCGGCGGGACTTTTCCAAGTTTCATCAAGATGCTGTCCGGGAACTCAAGTAGGGGCAGAATAGATTTGTGGTTTTGTGTGTGTGTGTGTGTGTGTGTGCGTGCGTGCGTGTGTGTGTGCGTGTATTCATATATACTTCTCAAAGCAAGCTCTGAAATATGCAGAACCGAGTTGATTTCGTATCAAACTAGAGACTGTACTGTGAGACTCAACCTAGGCCAGATACCAGCATAACTAGTGAATGTCAACTCCAGTTATATGAGCATGTGGCACGCTTCCCTGATGTTGATCCTATTCAGCGTTGTCTCCACAAGAGACGACCCTCGATGGAGAAGACGAAAGAGAGACGCACAAAATCCATGGCCAAGGATAATTGATCAAATCTATCGAGAGTTGTTTGGCTGGTGTATGCACCGAATTGGTGATGGGATCCTGTGTTTTTTTTTATGAGTGGTTGAATGTTTTGTTTGCATATAATGTGGGTGTGTCCCCAGCACCTCTGCCTCATGCTCTCCCAGTACTAATTAAGGCGTCATGTTTGTGACACTATACCTTAATGCTTCATGTGAAGAACAACTCAAAACAGTGTAGGTCACCTCAGAAAGGGAAAAGATGTTTTTGGTTTCCAATGGGTTGATGGTTCTAGTCACACTGAAATGACCACGGTTTATTTACAGAATCCGTATAGAGGAGAGTGACCAAAATGATACAACATGGGCTCAGAAATGTATCTTACAAAGACAGGCATAGGCACCTTAACCCATTCAACTCCGATGACAAGATGTCTTGTCATTTGGTCAAATAAAACAAAAAATCATAAAACACCAAAATGTTTGATCAAACACCAGAAAAATATGACGTCAGTCCTCGCTTCGCTGCGAGCGAAGCGAGGATTGACGTCATATTTTTCTGGTGTTTGATCAAACATTTTGGTGTTTTATGATTTTTTGTTTTATTTGACCAAATGACAAGACATCTTGTCATCGGAGTTGAATGGGTTAACTTACACTCTCTCTCCCGAAAGACGGAAAGTGCGGGGTGACCTGATAGAGGCATTCAAATGGGTTTTAACAATGGTGATACAGGCAAGGTCACCATATCAAGACAGCAGGGCAGGACTCGTATTTATGGGTTCAAATTGGACAAGTTTAGGTTTGAGAAGGAAATAAGCTAGAACTGGTTTGCCAACAGAGTGGTTAATTAACGAATGGAATAGACTCGGTAACAACCATGCAGCAGTTAGTGATCGTCGCTGAAACAAATTGATGTTTTTTAAGAGAAGATGAGATAACTTTAAGGATAGGGATAAAAGGTGGGAAGGGGCATGGAATGTAGGCCCTATGGTCTCTTGCAGTCTCCTCTCCATAATTGTGTTCTCATGTTCTCTCCCCCCATCCACCACGTCTAGACGGTCGACCAAACTGCTGGAGCACTTGAAGGAAATGGAAGTGGACGTGTCAAGGGTGAGCGGCCTGCGAGCCACAGCCACGGCGCTGGAAGACAAACTCTTGGATCTGCTGGAACACATCAAAGAGGCCAACCAGAACACTGACAAGGTCTGTTGCCATAAGCCTACACAATGTAGTATAATCAAGAAATTTCTGTCCACGTTAGCTCCATTCAAATGGCACCTAGCGTGAACCCAGAAAACATTGACATCATCATAACTCCCATTGAACAAGGTGTAGGTGGTAGTAGTTTAGAGTTGATCACTGGAAGACCTCTGGGAGGTGACACCATGTGGGGATGGAGCTTGTATTGGTACGACTTTTCACTTCTTAGACCTTTATCAGCTACTTGAAAAACCCCAACGAACAAATCGTCGTGCTAATCAAGTCTCCTTCCTCACCTTGAGTGTTTCTTTTGATAGATTCGTCGGCAGATGCCGCCAATGACATACCTACCTTTGGGAGGGAGGACGGGGGGGGGGGGATAGTTACCAGTGTCGTCCTCCTCCTCCTCCTCGAGGCCAAGGCTACTCCGGGAGGAGGGATCCGAGGCATGGACAAGTGCCTTTGATATCCCCTCTCCTTTGCTGCGGCAGCCAACATGCATCGGAGGGCCGTTTTAACTGTCCGCTAGATTTGCATCAATTTGGGAAATGACAAAAGCCAACGTGTTTAGCTCTCTTCCTGTGTACTACAATTAAACACAGGGCAGCCATGTATTTTGTTTTCTGTTATTGTTATTGTTATTATTATTATTATTATTATTATTATTATTATTATTATTATTATTATTATTATTATTATTATTATTATTATTATTATTATTATTATTATTATTATTATTATCATTATTATTATTATCATTATTATTATTATCATTATTATTATTATTATCATTATTATTATTATTATCATTATTATTATTATTATCATTACTATTATTATCATTATCATTATTATCATTATCATTATCATTATTATTATTATTATTATTTTCTTATATATTTGTTTATTTATTTTGGCCGCAGTAAATATATGAAATTGGAAGAGCCCACGTATTTAGCTTCAATTAAACACAGGGCAGCCATATATTTTACTTTCATTTATTATTTTTGTATGTATGTATGTATGTATGTATGTATGTATGTATGTATGTATATATATATATATATATATATATTTTTTTTTTTTTTTTTTGCCACAGCACTGAGAAACATTTGGAATTTATGTATACAGTAGTGAAGATGATCATTCCTGTGCATGTCAGTGTAGGCTCTCCCTCTCTCTCTACCTATCTCTCACTGTCTGTCATTCTGTCTCTCTCTCTCTTTCTCAGTCGTGCAAATAACCCTATACAATGTTGCTTTTGTCCTAAGTAGCTCTTGCTTGCAGGCCAACTTCTTGAACGAGAGCAACCGTGAGCGTCTGTCACGGGTCAAGGAGTACTCCGCTGACGTCAAGTCGACCAATCTGAAGGCAGAGGAGCAACATCGTAACGCCTCACGGATGCTCAGGGAGGCCCGGAATAACCTCGACGCTGCCACCAATAATTACGATGTAGGTTCCAGCCCTTGAGATGGATGGATGGATGGATGGGGTGAGAAGTGGCTTTGAGCATAAGGGAATGTCTGTCGAACAGGAAAGGGTGTAGGCTGATAGGCCGTGTGGAAAACAATCCCAGGGGAGGGAGGGACCCGAAACTCCCAGAAGCCCAGCACCTGGTCTTCCTAACATTCCTGTCTTTTCTCCCCAGCGCCTAGAGGACATGCTGTTGGCGCTCAGGAACAGGTCAAATCACTTGGAAGAGCACGAGGGGAAGATTTGGCGGCTGAACATGGAGTATCGAGACAAGTATGTCAAGGCCACCCACGACCACGCCCATGACCTCATGATGGAGTCCATTCGCCTGGAGAGGTCAGGAGGAGGAGTGATGACGCTCCTGCAGCAACTTTGTTGTCATTAGAATTTGCAAAATAATTACATTGGCACATATTTACCTACATAAATGATGGTTGAACATGAGTTGGTATTCTAGCTAGGCATATACTGATCTTCATAGGTATCATGCAACAAATATATTGATACTATGTAGACTATGAAAAATAGTTCTGCAAGACATGTTAGAATGTAATGAAGATTTTTACTAGAAAATTATTAAAATTTAAGAAGGGAAGAACTGGTTTACTAATAGTGGTTAAAGAATAGAATAGACTTGGTAATCACGTAGTGGGTGCTGAAACATTTTGTTGTTTTAAGAGACGATGAGATAACTTTATGGATGGGGGGGGGGATGGCAGGTGGTAAGGGACATGGAACTGCCTAGTGTAGGCCTCATGATCTCTTGCCATTATTTAACCCTTATGGACTCTTGCAGTCTCCCTCATTCTTCTGTTCTTAAGTGGGAATTATTCAAGACTAATGTAGTCTCCCCCATTCCTATGTTCTACTATGGAAATCATTGAACCTTTCTCTCCTCGACCTCCAGCCTGTTCAACAAGACCCGAGATGTGGCTGACGGTCCTCTTCAAGCCGCGCAAGCCTACCAGCGCATCAAGGATGCTCTGCTCAGTGCTGAGCTCGCAGCAAAGAACGCGTCAGCAGCGGCCAAGAAGGCCTCCCAAGTGGTGAGTAGTTGTCTGTGTGCAAATGTTTCCACTTGTAGACTTCGGGTGTTGTAAATGTCCAATGGAAAGGTTTATGTCTGATTCAGGATCGCACAAGATGTCAGCCTACACCACACAGCAGTAGTAGCCAGGTCATTTGTACCAAGAATGGTATTTGCGTCAACGCACAACATGCATACATATACCTTAATTCCTTTGCACATGTACGTTTTCTGTTCCACCCATATGCTGCATATCCTTTCTCTCACTCAGGCTTACCCGGGCAACACTGACGAATCTCTGGTCCGCCTTGCCAAGCAGTCCCTTCGCAAGTCGCAGGAGCTCCACATGAAGGGTGTAGATCTACAGGACAATGTCGACGGACTCTCCTCAAAGCTGGAGGACCAGCGGGCCCTCTTGGGCAGCGTGCAGGACAGCCTGAGTGAAGGGAGCGCCAGAATTGATTCCCTGAATGCCATGATGGACATGACACTCACCTCCAGTATGTACAACGTCCTTTAGTGGCTCCGTTATCAAGGCGTTATCTATCACGTTGGGCTATTTTCCCTCTGACCTGACTGTTGTTGGATCCTGTAGCTTTCGGGAAGGAATCTAATGTACTGGAGGAGAATCACTTTCGTCCAGCATATCAAACATTCTCTGTAAACGAGTAAAAGCAGCAATGACTGCAACAGCATTGTTGGAGAGAAGAGGGAGGGAGGGAGGGGGATGGATGGGTGGGAGTGGAGTATGTTGGGGATGGAATGGGTGGGAGTGGATTTTATGCCTTTGTTTTTTGCTGCCTTCCTTGTAAGAGGGAAGAAGCCCGGTATATGCATGTGTTATTTGTTGTTGTTGTTGTTGCAATTAGACTTACCCACCTGGCTTATACTGTGTCATTTTTATGTTTCCAAAAGTGTGAACCACAACTGCCGTTTGATTCCCCCCACTCCCCCCCTTCTCCCCCACTGCAGACATCACAGCAGAGATCCAGGGTTCCCGCGAGGAAGTATCCGATGCCCTGGAGAGCGTCGACTCCACCTTGAGTCAGGTGACTTCCATCCGCTCCAACCTGACCCGCATCAAGAACGAGGCGCTCATCCTCAACCGATTCGACAACACGCTCCTTCATGAAATCAGAGACAAGAGTAAGTTGCCGTTAGGTTAATAATGGGAGATTCGTTGTTGTACTTGAGCAGGATAGGCCCCCTGAGGGACAGCACAATGCATCTAACGGTTAAGGAGGAGCTAGGATACTCAAGTGGTGCCCTGGGAAACTTGGTACAAGTCTCCTGTTGTGTAGGATGCATTCGTACATGTGCCTTGGCTGGGTACCTGGGCCCTTGTAAGGGGGAGGGAGCCCTTGGCGTATAGGTGAAACTTGATGGTTTGCTTCTTATTCCGCTCCTTTTCCCTAGTCACATCTGCTGAAGGCCAGACCATGAAAAGCGTCCGCCTTGCCACCAACATTCGGAAGTCTGCTGACCGAATCCAGAATAGGAGTGACGACCTGCGTGCTCGCATTGAAGCTCTCAAGAGGAAGATCCAGCAAACCAGACAGTACGCCTCCTCGGTAGGTAGTAGGCAAGACCTTGGCGGGCGTGTGCATGTACAGCTGCACAGAAAGCTATCGTTAGTAAATCACGCTAATCATTTTGACACAAAACAACGAAACTATTTGAGACAAGTTGAAGTCTCCATCGGAAATAAGATTATTATGTCATAGTGAATCCATATGAACTCCGGAACTATTATTCGATTCATATTCATTCAGAAGGAATTCGAACAATTCGAACCCCAGAAATACCAACCCTTCAGTATCATAAGGTTATGTTCATTAGCGAATGTTTCGACACCCCTACTAACGATAGTTTTCTGTGTAGCTGTACCTAGTTGTATTATACGGATTGTGGTCGTGAACCGAGGTGGTTCTGCCGTACATTTTGTGTACACCAAAGGTCCCTTTCCTCTTTATGAGAGAGGGTGGCCAAGTCAAAGCATACATCCACACCTCTATGCCTATCTAGAGCCCATTTGCAAGAGTGATTGTAGTGCCGTTCAACAATTCCAGAAGCATGAAGGTTCTAGATGCCCTTAGTGGCCCTAGTGAACGGCCCTGAATACACCACGATAGACATACTCATCTTTTATCGTGCTAACTTGATCCTGACGCCATTTTCCTTGTGTGTGTGTGTGTACCTTGCTGTGGGGGATGCCGCCTTTACAACGACCTGAAGGTTTCAGAATACATCCCATACACCACATGCTCGTTTCTTATTCTATTACGAGTAGGAACTTGATCCTGATTCCTTCTTCCTTATGTGTTTGTCTTGTATGGGGGACACTGCCATTACAACGTGTGCCATCACCCCAAACAGATACGAGTTTCCTTGACAACGGACAAGAATGGTGAGTGTGTCCGCAAGTACCGCCCAGACCTGCGTCCTTCAACCACGACCAGCCTCTCCCTCGCCTACGCCATAAACTCAAAGGCACAGGACGCCAGCATCCTCTACCTGGGCAGTCCGAACCAGGTACGTACATCTATCATGATAAATGCGAAAGAGTGTATCTGTGTGACTAACTGTGGCCCTCAAACTCCCCCTTACATGGCCTAAGGCCGGCTTAACCCCGAAAACCCCCCGGCTGTGGTCATCATGTGATCATACGCAGACCTGAGGAACCATCAGTCTTCAGAGTGTTGACATCATGTGTTCCCCATGTAAATTACTACGAAATCTCATCCTCCTCCTCCTCGACTTACAGAGCGACTTTATGGCAGTGGAGATGCTGAACCGACGCATCCACTTCACGTGGGATGTCGGTGGGGGTCCACAGAAGCTCATTCACCCGACTAAACTCCTCACCAACGATGCTAAAGTCACAGATGATACTCGCTGGTAAGTACAATGTTGCAAATCTTCTTCTTCTTCTTCTTCTTCTTCTTTGGTAAGACGCCAGAATGACAGATCCTGAACCCTTCAGTTGTATCCATAGGGTCTCGTCTCTGCATTCCCAATGGTCAGTTTTGATCTTAATTTGTCCCCCCATCTTGTTTTACACTGCTAAACCTTCTGACCCAGGGCAATGGGCGAGATGCAGGGAGGAGCCAAAATGAGAGGGAGGGAGGGAGGGAGGGGTGGTGAATGGGAGTGGATGAAATGGGTGGGGGTGGAATGATGCCTGTTGACTTTGGCTACCTCCCTTGTAAGAAAGAAAGAAAAAACTTGGTATATGTATGTATGTATGTATGTACCGTTAAAATACATTTGACATGTGTAACTGTTCATCGTACAACATTGCTTCCTGCTCTAACTGATTGATGGTGAATGAACCCACAGGTACCACATTGACATTGAGCGCATTGGCAACATTGGCCAGCTCTTGGTGCGGCCAGCACGCCTGAAGGGGACAAGTGGCGGCGGTGTTGGACCACAGGACGGTCCTGTGACTGCAGCAGCCCCGCCGGGTTTCAGCAAGATGGATATCCGGGCCGATGACTCATTGTGGGTTGGTAAGTACCAGAAGATTTGTGTCGTAAACAATGTACCGAGTTTCTCGCAGTCCTGTGTAGTACAAAGATTGGTGTGACAATAATCTTTGTTATTTATCTATTCATTGATCGTTGTTTTGACTTCTAATTCCCATCTCGCGCCGCTGCAGCCATGAGGGCCTGACGCTCGGTCTTTGGACTAGGATCATCTAGGCCCAGAATTTATCTCTCCTTATTATCTTTGTGTGTTTGTTTACAACTGTACAATGCGCGACATGGAAATAGCCCGACACCAGTACAACAATAAACATTATTCCAAGGTTTCTTCCCAGAGAGATCCAAGGGAGGATCTGAGGACTGTTGCCAGATGTTGTAGGACTGTGGCTTTCCACTTGGTGAAACTAGAAACAATGATTGATCGGTCATTTTTTGGTTCTATTCCAATCTATCACCAATCGTCACTGGACGAGAGAGTGAGGCTGACGTCACTGTGCAACTCACTCTCCTTTACTTTAACCAAAGTCCAGCGCAAGTCATGGTTGTCTTCATCAATAAAGGAAGAACATCATTATCATCATCATCATCATCATCATCATCATCATCATCATCACTGTTGATGTTCCTTGCAGGAGGTTTCCCCGAGTCGGCACGTCATACCCTGAAGGCAAAATCCTTCGCGGGATGTCTCCACTATGTCAGCCTTGACGGCGATAAGGTCGGCCTCTGGAACTTCACCAAGTCGCAAGGGTGTTCCGCCTGCAATGAAGGGTGAGCTTCATATGATTTTTTTTTTTTTTTTTTTTTTTTTTCGTCTGTCTGATTTTGAGAAAATTAAACTTCAACTTGTGGGTACTCAGGCTGAATGATTCTGAAAGGGGATTGTCTTTACCAAGGGTGCAGTGCTAATACTCTCTCTAGGTGCTGGAGCTCTGGAGGGCCTGACATCTCTTATAAAATTATAAAATTTTCTAGCAAGGGATTATTGCAAGACTGCCTGATGCCTGCCCACCCCACCTCCCGCTACACAGGCGGTGTATCTAGAGGGGTAGTACATGACCTCTGTCACGTACGCATTTTGATAAATAATGTGATATATATATATATATATATATATATATATATATATATATATATATATTTATATATATATATATATATATCTTTATTCAACCACAAACAACTTTTAATTCCATGCCATCGCAATCGAGACTGAAGAATCGCTCGATGGCATGGGATTAAAAGTTGTTTGTGGTTGAATAAAGATATCAATTGATCGCTGGGAACCATTCAGTGTAGATGTATATATATATATATATATATATATATATATATATATAAATATATATATATATATATATATATATATATATATATATAAATATAATATGATTTAAGTGGAATATTACGCACTCCTACTACAGCTTTGACCTGGTAACACGACAAGAAGATGAGACCGCCTTCAGCTTCAACGGTAAAGGTTACTTCAAGGGCGCCAATCGTATCCGTCGACCTAAAGACTACTTCTCCGTTGTCCTGGCCTTCAAAACTCTCGACCAGGATGCCCTGCTCTTCCTTGCTGTTAACCCGGACAAGGTAAGTTCAGGCAAAGTGCTATTAAAGTCTGTGATAGATCGAGAACCTTCCCTTTAGGATGATTCACCCACCTCTACCTATCCGTTGTAGATATTTTTTTTTTTTCTAAGTTTGCTTTGTGACAAAGTAATGAAGGATGCATGTCAAGGGTTTGCCATGATGGTCTTTTAACCTCTCCTTTTGTTACAGTAAAGTTCACCTGGATAGTAGGACTCATAAGCAGCATTGTTTGTACTCATTTATGTCGGGAGCCCACTTTCATTTTCGAATGATGCCCCGTTTCACGCCAGTCTAGCCTCAGAAAGGTTTCCATCCAGTAAGCCTAGACCTTGCTGTGTACCTGTGCCTATCACTCCTACTCACATATTCACTTATCTATATACCAAAAGGCTTCTTTCCCATCATAAGGGAAGTAGTCGTCACCCAAGGGATACACCCATTTGATTGTTCTTTTATCATAGCTCATCAACTCTGTTTCACAGTCTCCATAATGCTCCGCACACGTGAAGATCTGGAGTTTGGGATCCATTTGTTTGTCGATTTTATCCACCTCTTTCAAAGTTCTGAAAACAACAAACATGTTACTTTTCTCTTATATTCTGTGAACTCTGTTTCCCAGTCTCCATAGTACTTGATATCCTTATGTATGTGGTGAAGAAGATCTGGAGTCTGGGATCCATATCAGGAAAGAGAGTAAACACCAGACTAAGACCCTTTGAATCGAATCTGGTGGTTACTCTCGTTCCCGATGTGGTGTGTGTCTGGATGTACACGACTTTGATTTCCAGTCCCTTGCAGACAGACCACTTACGCCTTCCTTCCCTATTGTTTTGATTTCAACAGAATCAGTACTTCAGCCTGTCCCTGGAGGGTGGTCACGTGGTGTTTGTGGTCCAGTTCGATGCTGGAACGAGGTTGACGATGAGATCCAATCGTCGACTTACCACCGCTGCTGCGCGTGCTGACATGACGCAGATCCAGGCAATCGTGCAAAACAGCGCCATAGGTAAATCAGAAATCCATCATTGAAGGATGATGAATTAGTATGCTCTTCATTCTGCCTTGTTTTACTTATCTCTGTCTTTAGAAAAATGGGGGAAATGTACAAGTCTGAAGTTGAGTCAAGGCACATATAAAGCTATTGTGATGGAAATCACAATCTTGCGAACCTATAATCTATACATATAAAGACGTATTTTCAACCCTCATAACCCGTAACTTGCTCTTGTGATTTCCACAAACCTCCTCAGTGGACATCATTTTGAAAGTACTGTACTGGCTGGCGAGTAACACAAGTTTCATCGATCCCTTTTCCGCAGGTCAACAACCATTCCAATATCACACAATCACTTCTTGCTCGTTTGCATCAGAAAGATATATTTTTAAAGGAACAATTACATCAAATTAACCCAAACCTTAGGGTACTGGTTGGAAAACTCCTAGACCCTCTTATGCCTTTACTTTTTTTTAGGAATGTCCCCTGTGGGGCTACAGGTAAAAGGATTCCTAGTCCTTCCTATCCCCCGTCCCGTTTTTTGTCGCCTCTTACGACTCAAGTGGGAAGAATTGGTGGTGGTAGCATTTGG
This sequence comes from Oratosquilla oratoria, assembly GCF_046742065.1. Lineage (NCBI taxonomy): Eukaryota > Metazoa > Arthropoda > Malacostraca > Stomatopoda > Squillidae > Oratosquilla > Oratosquilla oratoria. The sequence continues at coordinate 49,554,054 of NC_134788.1, read as the reverse complement.
TATATGTATGTATGTAGTTACATTAAATTACATTGGGTCAGGAGCTATTGGACAACGTGCTTGCGTAATTCTGGAATTGTTTTGTTCTCCCCTTACAGATGGCAAACGTACTGGTCGCCTGGTAGTTGGCGATCAGGACCAGGTGGGCACCAAGAAGGGCGGGCCCGATTTGGACCTGGCTGCCTACCCGTTCTACTTTGGGGGTGTCGATCCAGAGTTCGACAGAGTCAGGTGAGTGAGTGAGTGAGGAACCGAGGGACATTGCTGCCTTGTAGCAGAACGTGTTCATTGTACGGCAACTAACGGTGACTAAGTTTGGTTCTTCTTGACTGGCCTCTACCATAGGAAGTTGTGCATTCGTTTTGTAGATTTTTGGCGTTTTGTAGCCTACATATTTTGCATATTAGTAAATAGACATGGTGGGTGACTTGATTTCTTTGTGTGTTCACTGTATTGTATTGAAGAAAACGGTGTTGCGGCACGCGCTCGTCGTCATTCAGTTATTTAAAGCCCCGCTCTGGTGAAATCCGTTTGGTAATCCTTGTTCTGCCATGAGAGACATGCATGCATGTACAGCACATTCCTCTCTACTTACGATCATTCGAAGTGACGATGGGTTTTGGCTGAAAGAAAGAAAAAATCCGGGGTTGGCGCACGTAGTCATCTATATATTCAAATGCCCAATAGTCAGTTTTATATGATGATTGTTGCATTGCGTCTTGTATTGGCGTCGCGACCGCCGCCGCCGCCAACCCTCTCTGTGTCGTCGGCGGTGGCGCCCATTTTCGACTTGGGATGGGTTTCTCGGAAACCAACCAACCAACCAACCAACCCCTATTGCAAGTCGAGGAGCATTTGCATGCGGTTTTACAAGATAATTATTGCCTCAGGTACTACAAGATCAAAACACAGCCCACTTCTTTTTGTGTACACAAACATGATACTGTTCCCGAAACCCAACCAGCCAGCCCCGTCGTAAGTCGAGACCTTGTATGCAGTTTTGCAAGAAATTATGATAATTATTGCCTCAGGTACCACTGGATTGAAACACAAGACCACTTTTTGTTACACAAAGATGACTATGCCATGTCACTTTGGTCGGTCGGCAGGATATCCAGCAGTTCGAACCATGCCACCCACCGGCGAGTTGAACCAAGGGCATGGTTTATTAAATTCCACGCTACAAAGTCCTATGTAGGGGCCACCGTCCTAGCCTCCTGATAGGAAGAGGAGTAGTTTTGCGACTTTGTCATACTCTGACTTGCTGCCTGCCTGCCAAGCAAGCAAGCAGGACTCGAACTGCTTTCACCCTTGACACATTCGGCCAACGAGAGCGAGTGTAGGGAATATTTGTCATTTGTCTTTCTGGTCTAGGAGGCAAGGACCAGGTATGAGCCATATCATATAGTAAGTCTTGTAGAGAGCAACTCTTTTCATACATACCACCAAGGGCCTCTTTCCCTTTATAAAGAAGATAACCAAGTCAAAGGCACACCACACGTGCAATACCCACCCATTCCATTCCTATCATCCACTACCTGCATGTCTCTTGCCCAATGAATGCCCAGGTCAGAGGCAATGCAGCAAGACACAGCACGTCTACAGCAGGCAGGGCCAGCCACTTGACTTACACTGCAACCCCAATCTCTGTCCCTCCCTCCCCTCGTGCGGAAAATAGACAAGACAGGGAGAAATGAACCCCTTTGGGCTGGCTGAGTGAACCACTCTCCATTCACCCTTATCCCTTGCATTCTTCTTCTTCTTCTTGTTCCCTTGCTCGAGAGAAGACGGGGAGAACATCCCATTGCGCTGCTGCTGCACCAAAGTATCATCCACACACACACACACTAGAAGAGATCTGAAAAAGAACAGCTTTCCTCACAGAGCAATAGACATTTGGAACAAGTTAGATGAGAGAGTGGTGTGTGCAAAAACAATACATGAATTTCAAAACAGTTGTATTAAAACGAGATATGAAGACGGGACACCATGAGCATAGCTCCCCTTCCTGTAAAATACAACTAGGTAAATACACACACCCATTCTCCACTCATCCATCCTCCCTATCCCATACCTTCCCTCTCTCTCTCCCTCCCTCTTCCTTGCTCAACAGTCATTCCTCTCTTTGTACCATTAGGTGGAAAGAGGATCTGACACTTCGGTCTCTGCTGGGCTGCATGACAGGACTTCGTGTACTGGAGGAAGGCAAGAACCCACTTACTGATGGCCAGTCGTATGGCATCGAAAACTCTTGCTCAAAGAAGGTGAGTTTGGTAGTGGAACTCTCACATTGATACAGAAGTAAATAAATTTTGTAAACTGAGAGGATGTTAGAAAAAAAACAAGTAATTTATGACTGTGTGATAAACAAAGGTAAGGAGATGGGTGTAGTTTTGAGAAAAATTCCTGTTAGTCCAAACTTGGCCGATACATACATGCATGCTTACACATACTTTGAATATATTACCATAACTGCATGCACAACCCATGATGTCATGTCCGCTCTCTTCCTTCCACAGCCCCTGAAAGATGTCGGGTTCCCTGGCCGTGGCTTTGTAGAATTACCTTCCCACGTGCTGAGGCGTAACTCGAGTTTTGGTTTCAGTTTTCGAACAATGGAACCCAATGGCCTCCTCATGCTCTCCACCTTTGTTGGACAGGTAATAGTCGGTTAGACAACAGCCCATAATATTGTAAGCCGTAAAAGTATGTAGCATTTGGTATTTCAGTCATGCATATTTGGTACTGGGAGTCATTTTTTTATCTATCCTATTTATCTATTACTATCATTTAGTTTGGGTTAACAAACCAAAATTCAAGATTTGTCTACAGTGGTACCTTGAAACTTGAACACCCCAGAGGTTGAATAATGTAGAATCAAAATTGATTTTTCAATCAATTTTTGCCTCAGAAGTCAAATTCATACATCACATTCTACACATATGGTTTGATGAAAATTCAAAATGTAGTATCCAAAGAAAAGACTCCAATATCGATATTGGAATCAAAATGTAAAAGATAACAGTTCTAGTGTATTGTATATGTTATATTAAATTTCAAATTCAAATGAGAAATTGCTTTAAAATTCAAGCTTTTTCAAACTTAAACAATCTGCAAGAATTATTTGAAGTTTGAGTTTCGATGTACCACACTGTCACTAGTAAACTGACATTTTGCCACATTTCATAATCTGTATTTTTCATTTGTATTAATTAATACTCATTTGTCTTTTATTTTTTATTATCATCTATTTATTATCTATTTATTATGAATTATGATTTAATATTTTTTCATTTAGGTATTTGTAATCATGTTGAGACTGCTTTCAGAGTGTATTGCATCAAATGGGTTAGTTTACAAAGGTCCCAGCTTCTTACATTAGGCCTTGCTTTTAATGCTTAATGAATTGGCTACAGCTGATCTTTCCTAGATTTATCTATATTCATCTTTTACTACTTAATTATGGTGGCAATAATATTCAAAGTGTAAGTTTTATAAATACAGCTAAATTCCTCCATTTGCCTTTGACAAGGTTTCTCTACACAGTTCTGCCAGGTATTTTAGAAAGGTCCTAAGTGGTGTTACCTTATTAAAATTCATGGTTCCATTCCAGTATCATGCAAACTCTTTTTCCACTTTTTTCTTTTTTGCATCTGAGTTTTTTTTTTTTTTTTTTTTTCTATGGGATGGTTATGTTAAGGTAAATTAGGTTAGGATACATTGGGGTACATTATGTCAGGAGCCATTGGACAATGTAAGTTTCATGTGCTGCTTGCGTGATTCTGGAATGTTACTCATTTTAGTTCTACGGGTTAGCCCAGTAACATAACCAAACTGCTTCTGAATTGTGTTCTCCAAGTGCTCAAATTTAATCTTCCAAATGGTATATTTCTACAAGGATGATGATCTGGAAGCAGGGCCTCACGCAACAGCCTCTCCAGCCCCGACAACTCCTGGACCTGTGGGTAGTGGTGATGGTTGGCTTCACCTTGCATGAAGAGCTTTTTGTTGACTAATTCTCTTGCATGCTTTTGCTAGTTTGATTTTTTTTTTTCTACTAGATATCTGTCACCAGCTTCCCCCTAAACACCCAGCATCCTCTTACCCTTCATATTCAAAAGCTGATCCAGAAAAAGATATATATTATCTCCCCAAGGAGGACCACTCCACCAGTACACTGTCTACAAACTTATCTATCTATATACCAAGGGCTTCTTCACCCTTGTAAGGGAGGGAGGAAGCCGCCAAGTCAAAGGCGCAAATAACACTTGGCATGGATGAAGGTTTCGAAACAGTCTCTAGACGTATCCTGTCATGAGGGAGAGGTGGTCCTCGACATTAGACTGATTTTCTACGCAAAGTTACACAGACAACATACGTAGGGGTTAAGGGGACCAGAGACAGTCATGAGTAATACCAATCAGTACACATATGACGCATGAACATTATTATAGATTTGCTAACACTACTAAAATGTTCATAACACGTAGGATATTGAGACCAAAACTTGAGCACCATCATCACAACATTGCATCTGAATAACTAGACTATGACTTGACTTAAAGACAGACTTGTTTAAGAACATTTCAACAGAATGTCTAACATTTGTATTGGTTTACAATATCTAAATTCATTATTCAGCTTTGCTGTATATGACAGAAAGATTTGATAATTGGAGATTTAAAAAAATTGAATATGGTAACTGAAGTCATTTTTACTCAGAGTCTCGACTGTTGGTAGGTAGGACTGGTGAAGCAGCCTATGAAACAACCCCAATGTGATGACAGTTACCCTTCCTTCATTTGTAGCTAAAAGGATGTTCTAAGGTTATTCATTTATGATTCTGATGCTAGGGGACCTCCATGACATTAATGCATTAGGACACCACGAGCATAGCTCCCCTTCCCGCAAAATACAACTAGGTAAATACAACTGGGTAAATACACTGAGCTATTTTCCCCATGACTGTTGGAGCAGCAAATTTATTTACAGCCTACAGCTTTCAGGAAAGAATTTGATTATATGCTGGAGGAACATAAATTTCCACAAGCATATCAAATGGCATTCTATCTCAAATTTTGAGAAAACAAAATAGTTTGTGTACCTTTGACTTGGCTCCCTCCCTCCCTCCCTCCCTTATAAGGAGGAGAAGAAGGCCTTGGTATATAGATGGAAATAGATAGGTCTTGACCATTTCAGAATACCCTGTCCCCCTCCCAATCTAGTCCTGAATCTGCCCCTTGTATGTTTGAAGGAGTTACTTATTTCTAAATCTAAACATTGTGCAAACCTTGTTCCCCCTGACAATAAATAACCATTCACTGTCACAGTGTGTGATGAATTATTTTTATTTATGAATGTGAATCCAAATGTTGGAAGATGTTACAATATGCTATTGATAGTCTGTATAAAAGAATATATATATATATATATATATATATATATATATATATATATATATATATATATATATATATATATATATATATATATATATATATATATATATATATATATGTATGTATGTATTATTGCTTGTCATGTGATTGAAGTCTGATACCTAGAGAAGACAAGTACTCAATTGTTGAAAAACAAAATATACAGGTGACTGGAAACATTTATTTTGTAATGTAATTACTGGTTTGTTTAAATACCGATAATGCTACTTGGCCCCACCCCCAAACTGAATATACAAGAGACTTTAAATATAATTATTATTTTGTCAAGGTCATTACTGCTTTATTCAAATACTGATATTGGTGCTTGGCTTTCCCATCCTGAACCACACAAACAGCCACTGAAGCGAGGGCAGGACGAGCACCCCAAGGACTTCTACTCCGTGTCTGTAGTTGAGGGGTTCTTGGACATCCGCCTGAATGCAGGTGAGGGGAGTGTACGTCTTCTCTCCAATGCAAGGTTCAATGATGGCGTTCTCCACTCCTTCTTCGTCTTGAAGACAAACCGCAGGTAAGGAGCTGAAGCTGCCGGGAGAAAGATCAGGGATGGGTTCACGTACTTGTGGGCCAAACTCACCAGTGGGTCCCCAAATTTATAGAAATATGGTATGCCTATACCCAATGTGTGTGTGTATATATATATATATATATATATATATATATATATATATATATATATATATATGTATGTATGTATGTATGTATATATGTATATATATCATGGTTATTCTTTACTGAAAAATGCTTATTGCATTTTAATACAATGTCTGCCTATAGTCATTTATTTTTTGTGTTTTTTCTTACCATTCTTGCATAACAAATTAGTTTGAGTAGGCCCCCAGTTACCTCTGGGCCCTAGGCCATTGGCTTACTATGCCTATGGGTAAATCCAGCCTCCTTCAACAATCACTCATTATTTTTTTCTGAAAGAGGAGTGAAATCTGAAAGTTTTCCTTCTCATCACTTGTTGCACCTTCTTCCTCCTCCACATCTTCCTTCAATTTTGAGAATTTTCTTAGATCAACATCCTATTACAATTCTAGTTCTAGACCTACTCACTGCATGTATGCCCAACAAACATTTGATTCTACCCTATGTAGGATTCTGTAGAAGGTATCCTTTGATTTAAGATGGCAATTGCTGACAGAATGGTCAGAGGATGGAATTTTTATTAAATGCACATTTTGTTTGGTGTGTACTTGAAAAAATTTCAAGAAGCAAAATGTTGCCTGCATAGTTAATTAAGGTTTCATTCTCACACAGCAGTGTCTACTCTGACCAAAATATCTTGGTAAAATTCCAGAATCACGCAAGCACAGATATTGAACTTGAATTTCATGTTGTCCAATAGTTCCTAACCTATCCTAATGTAACTATAGAAAAAATAGGTCTGTTCACGTGTAAAACAAGTGGAAAATGTGTGTGTGTGTGTGTGATACTGGAACTTTTCCTTGGAAACGGGAGCCTGCTAATGCCCTACTTATCCTCAGGATTCGGTTGCTTGTAGACGACGTTGAGGTGAACAGCACCCGGCTGGACAAGGGCGGCACTGTGGTCGCTGGCCCAGACACCGGAGGGCTGTATTTCGGTGGCGTCCCTCCTAGTCTCGACGTTCGGGAGATGGTCGGGTCCTCGCTCCCACTCAAAGGATGCATTCGTGATGTCATAGTTAATGACCAGTAAGCAATTCTGACCAATAGAGTATTGAACAAATTGAATAGGGTTGAGGTACATTATGCTTGGTGCGATTATCACTCAATGATGATTGTTCATGGCTCATTGATGATTGATTGTCACACTATTGACAAGAGCACTAGTTCGTTGATTTTGAATGTAACTGTTTTGCTTTGAGCTGCAAAGTATGAAGCTGATCATTTGAACTGCACCTACCAATGTGTTTACTACCCAAATACGATGCCAAGTAGGAGGCGTGTCACCAGCCATTGGCTGTGGTAGGCTATTGACTGAACCAAGCAAAACATACCTTTACTATCCATGTAGTGATTGCTGAAACGATTGGTTTTAAGAGAAAATTAGATAACTTTATGGATAGGGGGGATGGCAGGTGGTAAGGGGTATGTATGCATGGGTCTGGTGCAAGTGAGATCCATCCTTGACTGTGTCCTGTGTCTGTGGTACAGTGTTGGTCTCCGTCCTATGGGATGATGGATATCGGTTCACTAGAATCAGTACAGAGGAGAATGACCATAATGATCAAAGGGCTTAGAAATTCACCCAAAGAAGACAGGCTTCGAGATATCAACTTAAACTCTCTGGAAAGACGAAGGGTGTGGGGTTATCTAATAAAGAGGTATTCAAATGGGTCAAGGACTTTAACACGGGTGATGCAGGTAAGGTCATCATATTAAGATAGCAGGGCAGGTATTGTAGTAATGGGTTTAAACAATTGCACAAACTTAGGTATTAGAAGGAAATAGTCAAGAAGTGGTTTACCAACAGTCGAGTGGGGTTAATGAGTCGAATAGACTTGGTAACTATGCAGTGAGTGTTGAAACTATTGGTTGTTTTAAGAACATCAAATAACTATGGGAAGGATTGATGAGCAGTGGTAAGGGACATGGAACTGCTTAGTGTAGTCAGTCCTGATGATCTCTTGCATTCTCCTCCCCCATTCTTATGTATTCCTTCACTCACCAGCCTGGTGTCCTTCTCCAATCCGCTACATTTCGACGAGGCCTTCATCGGAAGGTGTTGGGACTTGCCGTCCACCCAGATGCAGAGTATGGAAGGTCACACGAAGGTAGGTAGCACGGTCAGGTCAGCTTATTGCAGAGGTCACCCAACTATGGCCCTTGGGCCAACCGCCAAATCCGGCCCACCACTGCAGTGCTGTACATGTCAAAAATGCTTTGAAAATTTAATGTTTTTCTAAAAGAAATATTTTGTGTGTTCACTGTATTGAAAAAAGGAATAGTTATGTGTGCTCTGCTTGTCATTCTTTCAGTTATCTGGCCTGCTGTGACAAAATAGCTTTGTGACCCCTGATTTTTTGCAATTTCAGTGATTTATTTGTGATTGTTATATTTTTGTGCAAAGTCGCACATGTGATAGCCAACTTGGTCATCACCCTCTTCAAAATAAACAGGAAAGGGACATGGGTTACATAAAATCACTGCAACTATTTCTGGCCAGTTTTTATCAATGTGGCTACTTTTGCCCTTTCCTATGGTACAGCTTTAGTGAAATGACTATTTGACTATTGCCACAATATACATTTCATAATTTTTTTCTATTTTAAAATAATTTTATACTATTGAATACTTTATCTCTTATTACTGAACAAGTTGTGTGTATATATATATATATGTATATACATATATATATATATATATATATATGTATATACATATATATATATATATATATATTATATATACACACACACACACACACACATTTTTTTTTTTTAATATATCCCTCTGATATCTTCCTAGGTTTGGACTACAACAGTATTGCATTGGGTGTCCCTAAGGTTGGATTCCAACCCAAATCCTCCAGCATTGGATGAGATTCACCCCTAGGCTCAGAATGCAACCCATCCGTTGACTAGTGTCACCATACCTGAACCTATCCTAACCTAACTCAGGGTGACAGTTCTTTGGGTGGGCTATCCTGGGTTACTGATGCTTTAGGTGGACATTGTGGGGTGACAATTCTTCCTTCAAGGGATCCAACTGAATTGTTAAGCGATGGTTCTCCCACCAGGCAAAGGAAGCGTGCATGCCACCCACGCAACACACAGTCGAGTACAAGGCGCTCAAGTTTGGAGACAGAGCAGATTCCCATGTCATGGTCCCAGTCCCGAGGGCCACCTTTAAGAGTGACTTCAACATTACCTTCGAGTTCCGAACGTTCTATCCGAACGCTGTCTTCTTCGTGGCTGCGGTGAGTTGGAGTACTTGATGCTGCTAACCACTAATGTTAAGATAAATTTGGTAGGGATCTTGATAGAAGACAAAATGGCTGGTAGGTAGCCACTAATGGTTTTAAAACATATGGAGTAATTTGGTAGGGAGCCTGATGAAAGATAATGTGGCAACTTGATGTACTTAGAACAGAGGTGGGCAACCCTTGGCACATGTGCAAAACTTGGCACACCTTGGAAGAAAAGAAAGAAAAAAACTCCTACTTCTTTTGTATGACCATTGGTAATGGCATGCTGTGCTGGGTGGGTGGTAGATCGGGGCCCTTATAGGAGGTGAAGGGAGGGAGGGAGGGAGGGAGGGGATCTATAATTTGACTGTGTTTGTTGGCACAAGAGAAATGTTCATATCAAAGAGTTTGACTGATTTTGGCACCCACCCACCCACCCATGCTTAAAAAGGCTGCCCACCACCCCTGATCTAGAACCACACTTTCCCACTGTATCTGGAGGACACTTCCATTTGCAGTTGAAAAATGTGCTGGAGAGGTAAAAGCTATACGTCCTTGCCCTTCATTAAGGTTTGCAGACACCAGACAGATGGTCTAGCCCCGCAAGGTTTCTGCTGTCATGTCCACATGTTGTTGTTTGAGTTGTTGTAGTGAGAGGTCCTAACACCTGTCAATCAGTATCAGTACACATGTGTGTGAAAGTTGAATGCTCGCATGAAAATGTTTAATAGAGGTTCAATAAAAAACAAATAAAAGAGCAAATAAATAGATAGATAAACAAAAGAAAGAAGTAAATAACCAAATAGAAACTGAAAGTAGAAAACAATAAAATGAAAGAATAGAAAATAGAAATAATTAGAATAAATACGTAAATTAAATACTGCATACCATGGTCAGTAATCATGAAGACATTATCAGTCTGAGACAAACTAATATTTCTTGAATTTCTTCTTCCTCCTCAACCAGCCTTTAATTATTAATTTATCTATCAATTGAATTACCTATCTACTCATTTATTCACTCATTGTTTATGATTAGTCTTGTTTGTTCCATCTATACATTCCCCCAACCACTTGACCAGTCATGCATATACTCCAGGTATCTCATAAAAGACTATCTTGCCAAAGGTTACTACACTCTTGTATGTATAATTAATTTTAATTATTACAATAGTAATTTAAAGATATTAGAGCTGGATGATGAATCAATTTCTAAGTACATCCAAAATTTTAGAGGGATAGCTATTCCCCCTGACAGCATGTTTTTGGATTCATGGTTGGTAGGTAGGTAGGTTATCATAAATGATAGAGTTTGGATTTCTATTTTCACCAAGCCATGGTCACGTTGCATGCGTGTGATGTCACCACATCAGTTGTAGGCATTGAATGGCTCTGTTTTGGCCTCAATTGCTTGCTTGTTACTCATTCCATTCCAACCCTATTATCTGTTTTTGGCAAGTGATTTAGATTCAAGAAGGAAATAGGCAAGAGCTGGTTCCCCAATAGAATGGTGAACAAATGGAATAGAATTAGTAACCTTGATGTAGTGAGTGCTGAAACTATTGGTTAAAGTTTTAAGAGGTCAGATAACTCTATGGGTAAAAGACATGGAACTGTCATTATAATGTAGGCCTTAGGGTTTCTGGTAGTCTATTTCATTTAATACATGTTCTTCTGAATGTGCCACCTCAATATGTATTCTTTGATGCAGAGGGTTCGCAAACGCAAGAAGAGTCAGGCACAGGCCATCCTAGCAGAGCTTCGGAATGGCCAGGTTCAAGTCACAATGCTCAAGCGTGGCAGGAAGTTCCCCGTGTCCACTGCCACTGCCCCCCCATTCAATACTGGCACCTGGCACAAGGTGAGCAATTGTGTCAACAGTGGTTGGTGGGTTGGTTGGTTGGTTGGAGGACAGAGTAGTCCACGTCCTAGCCAGGCTGGCTGGCTGGCTGGCTGCGGTGTGGCCACCATCCAAGTCATTACTGGGAGAGGCTGCTGCTGCTGCTGCTGGATGACTGCATTACAGATAAGTGTTCAGGATGTAACACCCCCATACTACACAATACAACACATTATGGCAGACTACATTGTACACAATCATGCAACACTGTATAAGGGATTTGTGGAAAAACCCTGTTCCAGCCAAGGCAATCCTCAGGGAAACTGCTGGATTTGATCAGCCAGACAACCTAGGGGGGAACAACCTCAACAACAACAGCAATGATGGTTGGCTGTTTAGACTGGTAAGCAAGCATGGGTGTATCCACATATTATGTATGTATGTATGGAGAAGTGAGAGGATTAAGAAAGACTGGTCTCAGCAGCAGCAGCAGCAGCAGCAGTGGGTTTTGGTGCATGAAATCGCCAGTGTGGTGACCTCAACTAGTCACAGTTGCAGTTATAGTCATAATACATTCCTTGGTACTATAATCAGGTAAATACAACTGAAGTATGATGATTAAATAATAAGGAGATACAGCCCAAGTCGGAACCATATGTGAATTTGTAGACAGCATTCCATAAGTGTTGCTCCATTCCTGTAGACTACACTTGTATAAACACATACATATACCAAAGGCCCTTGCTCCCCTTTATTTGAAGGGGGTGGGTGGCCAGCGAAGGTATACACTGTAAACATGATTAACAAAATAGGTACATGATGATGAGGATCATGCTGTGGGTTGAGATGTATGCATCAAGTAATTCTGGTCTGTTTTAAAACATTAAAATTCCACACCAAGAATGTTATAAGATTAAAAGCTAGTTTCTTGCAGATTCTTAAAGAAATGTGCAGCATAGTAGATTAATGTGGAGATACGGTGGACGGGTATTTTCATGGGCTTTGTGGTAAAGAGCTCTTGTAGTTTACTTGACTACTTTTTGGGGTATAGCTGTTGTAGTTAGTAATTAATCTTCCTATTATGTCAATGAATCACTGAAGGTCATTGCCAGCTACAGTGGGACTGTGGGTCTCCAGTCAGTAAAACAAGAGGCAGGCAGGCAGGCAGGCAGGCAGGCAGGCAGGATCAGAGGAGGGATTAAGGAAGTTAGTGATGGAGTTTGGGAAGGTGTACGAAGGGGGCAAATTGAAGATAAATCTAGGTAAAAGTAATGCAATGAGATGTACAAGGGGAGAGGATGGCAGGCAGGCAGCAAATTAGAAGTGAGTATCAAGGGAGAGAGGCTGGAGGAAGTGGATAGCTTAAGATACTTGGTGGCGTATGTGGCAGGCAGGAAAGGGAGGAGTGGAGGAGGTGGAGGTAGAATGCAGATTGAGAAAAGCAAGTAAATGCCTTGGGGGATTAAAAAGTTTATTGAGAAATAGACATGTGGGAATGGATGCTAAGAGGAGATTGTAAAAAAAGGATGATTGTGTTGACAGCACTGTACAGGGCAGAAATGACATGGAACATAAGAGAGGAAGGGTGTAAATGTGTTTGAGATGAAGTGTCTGACAAGTCAATTTCAAATTCATCCACAGCAGCAGCATGAATAACAAACAAGACTTTGAACTATTTGATAACACCACCGATAAACTCTGATGATTATTCCCCCCCCCCTTAGGTGGTTGTGGACAAACGGCGCAATCGTGTGCGTATTTACACGGGCGGAACCATGCTGAAGGCCAAGGTGCCTGCCAAGCTCAACGTTGGGTCTCGCCTTCTGCTTGGTGGGCTTCCCTCGCCCCAGCACCAACTCAATTCTCTTCAGGTCAGTATGAATGAAGCTGAGCAGCATGCATGTAATAAGATGCAGTTGTCTCTCTTTAGATATCATCAGTTGTCATATTTTTAATATGGATATAGGCCATGCAGTTAAGACACAGTGGGTCAAAGGGAAGTAGCAAAAACATACAGAAAAACACATGGGACAAGGACAAACATAGAATAAGAGTTGCAGGAGAGAGAGAGGGGAGGGGGGGGATAGTAGTGAAAAAATAGAGATGATTGGGAAATTGGAGAAGACGAGGGTAGGTATAGTGTAACCATAGTCAGTCAATTGCCATCTATTCAGGAATAACACCAGACATGGCACCATTTATTCATTAATGCACAGACATAGTACACTCCCTAGATGGTTTGCCTATATTTATACATACATACATACATATACCAAGGCTTTTTCCCCTTCCAAGGGAGGTAGCCAAAAAGGGAAAAGGCATAAAAACACTCCCACCCATTTCATCCCTAAATACACTCCACACCCCTCCCACCCTTCCTCTCATCTGAGCACCTCCTGGATGACGGGTCATCCCTGCACCCTGCCCACCGCCCTGGGTCAGAAGCAGTGTCGCAAGACACAGTACATCCACAGCGAGGCCGCTTCATTTAATCGGCGACCCCCCCTCTCCGTCCCCCTTTGCATATAAGGCGAGGACGGGGAGAAATCCCTTCGGGCTGCGTCAAAATTTACTCACACATACTACCCCACCCCCACTTCCCCGCCCATTCCTCCTCATGCAGTCACAACATCATCCATATACAACCATTCTCCACTCACCTCTGTCTTCCGTCCTCTCCCTTCCTTCCTCAACAGACATTCCCCTCTTCCCCAAAGCCCCCTTCACCCCATCCATCCACCTCATCCTAGGACGTCCCCTCATGTTCACTCCCTCCACATCTGCCTTCCATACCTCTTTTACTAGTCTTTCTTCACTCATTCTTTCCATGTGTCCAAACCATCCTAATATTCTTTCATCAACCCTATCTCCCAAATCCTTTTTCACCCCTGTTCTCCTCCTCACCTCCTCATTTCTCACTCTATCTAGCCTAGTAACCCCCACCATACTTCTCAGACACCTCATCTCAAACACATTCAAACTCCTCCTCTCTTCTTCTCTTATGTTCCACGTTTCTGCCCCATACAGTGCTGTTGGCACAATCACTCCTTCATACAGTCTCCTCTTCGCATCCATTCCCAAATGTCTATTCCTCATTACACTCTTTAAACCACCAAGGCATTTACTCGCTTCTCTCAATCTACATTCTACCTCCACCTTCACTCCACCTTTTCCTGCTACACTTGCACCCAAGTATCTAAAACTATCCACTTCCTCCAGTCGCTCTCCCTTAATGTTCACTTCCAGTCTACTGCCACTTTCACCCCTTGTACATCTCATCACCTTACTTTTACCCACATTTATCTTTAGCTTTCTTCTATCACATACTCTCCCAAACTCTGCCACCAGCTTCCTCAATCCCTCCTCTGACCCTGCCACAAGCGCAGTGTCGTCCGCAAACAACAGCTGGCTCACCTCCCACTTTTCTCCATTTTCTTTAACCATCTCCAATCCCTGACTCACTACCCTTGCATTCACCTCTCGCACCACCCCATCCATGTATAAGTTGAACAGCCAGGGCGACATAACGCATCCTTGACGAAGTCCCACCTTTACTTCAAACCACTCACTCTCTCCATTTCTAATCCTAACACATGCTCTACTCTCATAAAAACTCTTGACAGCTCCCAAAAGCTTTCCTCCTATCCCATAAATCTGCATAACCTCCCACAGTGCCTTTCTGTCTACCCTATCATAAGCCTTTTCCAGATCCATGAAAGCCCAAAAAACATTCTTCCCCTTTCCTATAGCTTTCTCACATATCTGTCTTACCACAAAGATCTGATCTACACAACCTCTACCCGTCCTAAATCCACACTGTTCCTCACCAATTACTCCCTCTGTTCCTCTCCTAATCCTCTCAATTAAGATCCTCCCATAAGCCTTCCCTACTACACTCAACAGGCTAATCCCTCTGAAATTACTACATTCACACTTGTCCCTTTTCCCTTGTAAAGAGGAACTATACAGGCACTACTCCAGTCCTCCGGTACTCTACCCTCTCCCCAGCAAACATTAAATAACCTCACCAACCAGTCCACCATCACTGCACCTCCCTTTTTCAGACATTCTGCATGACATCCATCCAGACCAGGTGCCTTACCTGCTTTCATCATCTTTACAGCTGCCTTCACCTCATCCTTCCTTATTTCTCCTCCATTCTCCTCACTCCTCACTCTCATTTTCTTCGCATTTCCCACTGCAGCTATCTTTCCTTCCCTATCCTCCTTCACATTCAGCAACTCCCTAAAATATTCTGCCCATCTTCCCCTCACTGCCATCTCTTCCATTATCAACTCTCCATCTGTACCTTTTACCTTTTCTTCCTTACTTGATTCGCCTCCTCTTCCTCTCTTAATTTCTTTCCAAAACATCTTTTTATTACTTTCAAAATTTTCTGTCATACTCCTACCCCATTTCACATCTGCTCTCCTCTTTGCCTCCTTTACCTTTTGCTTTACTTCTCTTTTCTTTTCTTTGTACGTCTCATATGACTCCCCTGTCCTCTTTTGTAACCAATCTGTGAATGCTCGCTTCTTCTCTTCTACAGCCTTCTTTGTTTCCTCATCCCACCATTCACTACCCTTTCTTCTATTTCCCCCTGTCCTTCTTGTTCCACACACCATCCTTGCACACTTTAAGACTCCCTCCTTGAAACATCCCCATTCCTCCTCCACACCCATCTCTGCTCTATCCTTTACTCCCTCCCACTCCTCCTTCAGCTTCTTTTCGTACTCCTTCTCCTTTTCCTTTTCATTCAAGGAGTTCACTCTAAGAACCTCCCTACCTTTTGTCCCTTTCCTCCTTCTCCATCTATCCTCCACTCTCAGCTTACCTTCCACCAAAAAATGATCCGATATTCCCCCACCCTCTCCCCTTAGCACATGTACATCCTTAACTCTTCCTATCATAATCCTATTTACCACTACATAATCCATTAGCGCTCTATCTACCACCCTTCCCTCCACCACCCTCTCCCATGTGTACTTATGCTTGACTTTCTTCCGAAACACTGTATTTGCTATCATCAACTCTCTTTCTAGACACATTTCCACCATCAACTCTCCACTACGATTCTTTCCTGGAACTCCACACTTCCCAACCACTCCATCGATTGGACCATTTCCCACCCTAGCATTAAGGTCTCCCAGTACTATTACATTGACATTTCTTCCTAAACCCTCTATGCACTCATTTAAATCTATCCAAAAGGCCTCCTTTTCTTCCATGTTCTTCTCACTGCCCGGCCCATATGCACTTACAAAGACCCACATCTCCTTTCCCAGTTTCACCTTCCACATTATCCTTGAGGAAACCTCCTTCCACTCCACTACCACTTTACCTATCTCCTCACTTAATAGAATAGCCACCCCTTCCCTCCCTCGCCCTCTCTTCACTCCTGATAACCTCCCACTTACACTCCCAAACTTACACTCACCCTTCCCTTTCAACTTAGTTTCACTCAAAGCCAACACATCCAACTTTCTTCTCACAAACATACTACCTATCTCTTCCCTTTTACTCTCATCTGTACCACATCCACGCACATTAAAAGAACCAAACCTTAGGGTGCTGGCCCGAGGCCCTCCAGCACCCCTTATGCCTTTCCTTTGATTTTTAGGAATTTGCCCCTTGGGGCTACAGGGAGAAGGGTGCCTAGTCCCTCTCCCCGTCCCTTTCTTCTCGCCTCTTACGATCCAAGTGGGAAAACTTGGTGGCAGTATTCTTTTCCCCCACCACAGGGAATTCCCCCAATCAGAAAGAGAATACTCAGAGAAATGGTACAGGACAGCAACAAGGGGTTGGGGGACAGCATAACGAAGGGACAGTCATAGTATAACATGCAATATACTGTGTGCGCTTCAATATAGTCTATAAGTACCTCGACTATTATTTCCCATCTATGTGTCTATGTGCTATTTGGAATTGTCTTTCTTTTTATATTCTGTACATGGTAAAGGCAGCTGTATGGTACAATGAATATAACTTTTTAGGATTATAATGATGATGATGATCAGCTAACCTACCCACCCACCCACCCCATTCCACCAGTCTCTCCTGTGACAGACACCTAGACGTGGCAACATGAAGGGTAAAAGTACTGCCATGTCATAGAATAGGTTCAGACTGTTGTTATAATCCTGAGAGGTGGTACTTATTGTACTACTACTACTACTACTACTATACAACTTCATTTAGTATATACAGAAAATAAAAAAAAAATCAAGTAGCACATAGATGGAAGATGAGAGAGAGAGAGAGCCAGATTTGGCAAAATGGCTAGTATGATGTATGCCACACCCTGACTGACTGACTGGGCTCCTTGGAATACAAAGACTACAATACATTACAGATTGTCTGTAAACTAACTAGTCTACTCCTGTAGGTTGCACATTGTTAATCTGTAGCAGTTTTATTGCCATACCAGTCGTTCCCCTACCGATTGTTCCCATTTTGTTCCCATAGCAGTTGTACACAAATACATTACAGCTTGCCTGTAAACTAACTTGTTGTAGCACATTGAATCTATGTAGCAGCTTTGTTGACATACCTCTGCCACATGCTCCTCTTCCTCCTCCTCCTCCTCCACAGATGACAGAGCCCCTAAGAGGGTGCCTGCGTAACATCAATCTGAACGGGGTCATGTACGAGATCCCGAGCGCCACCCGGAAGGACCGCGTCATGGGTGTTGGCCAGTGTTTCGCTGCTGTCCAGCCCGGGTCCTACTTCCCAGGTGATGCCTACGCAATTTACGGTAAGTGTGGCTGTGCGCTAGGTAGCCCGGTAGATATAGTGTCCAACTCATGAACAGGTGGTCTGTCTGTCTGTCTGTCTGTCTGTCGTGAGTTTGATTCTTGGGACCGACCGACCGGCCCACTGTGGGTTGTGTTGCATTGGTTCTTGACAGCCACAGTCATGCAGTAAGGCGGTACAACATTGGGCCTAAAAAAATAAATAAATAAACAAATAAGAATAAATATGTACATATATGAATAGAATGAAATAGAATGCTTACTGCAACTGACCGACTGACGGGGGTTTGCCCTATCAGGGGGTTTCTCATGTCCCACTGCATGGGAGTATGATGGTGAGTTTTAGAGTTATGGCTTTGCATCACCAGCAGTTGAAGAACGAATGTGGGTTCTCTTGATTTCACCTCCTGTGTTTCCCTCCCTCGCTCGCTCGCTCGCTCAGGTGACAAGTTCAACGTGGGTTCTCTGCTGGAGCTGCAGTTAGAGTTCCGCACTTGGGAGCTCAATGGAGTTCTTCTCTCCGTTGCTGACCCTCGAGGATCGGCGCTCTCCCTCCAAATGTACGACGGACAGGTGAGTCCCTCCTAATAATTAATCAATCACAAATACAGGCAGGCACTCCTGTGTCTTGCTGCATTGTTTATGACCCAGGGCAATGGGAAGACCCGTCATTCAGGAGCCAAGAAAAGGAGAGAGGGAGGGAGGGGTGGTGAATGGGAGTGGAGTGGAGTGGATGGGGATGAAATGGGTGGGAGTAGAATTATGCCTTTTTCGTTTTGGCTACCTCCCTTGCAAAGGGGAAAAATCCCTTGGCATATACCTTTGAAACTACTAAAGTAGCCTTGAGGCTTTGTTTGTATGTCTGAAAGTTTACAAGTCAAACGTTTATAAGTAGAGGAGGAGGAGTGTCTGTACATTGGTCATCATAACGTGAGTGCACCTGGTCACAAACTTAAAAGTGCTTTCTTTCTCTCCCTCCCAGGTGGTGCTGAGTGTCCACATGGGTCACAGCCACCAGTTCCAAGCCCAGGTGTCGCTGCACAACAAATTCGTCCTGTGTGACAACGAGTGGCACACGGTCAAAGCCAGTTACGTCAAGGACTCGCTCACCCTCAGGGTGGACACCCATCCGGAGGCCTACGGCTTCAACGGCTCCACCAAGGGCACTGGAACAGAGACTGAGGCACCCTTGTACATCGGCGGCCTCCCAGGTGGGTATGTGGGTGGTGGGCAGGCAGGCAGGCAGGTCTTGGCATCCCCTTCTTCCCATTACATCTTCATCATCACTTTGATGACAACAACAACAACAAGCATGGCTTCTCTCTATTGCCTCTTTTGTATGATTACTACAAAGGAGATTACAAAAGGGAATGTCTGAACAAGGAAGACAGAGAGAGAGAAGGCAGGTGATAGGGATAAGTGGAGAATGACTGTGTGTGCATGGATGATACTTTGATGCAGCCCAAAGGGAATTCTCCTCCTCATGTCCATTTTCCACTTACATACATGAAGGAACAGAGAGGGGAGGGGGGTCACCGATTAAGTGAAGGAGCCTTGCCTTGCTGTATTACTTTTGATGCGAGCAGTGGGAAGAAAGAAAGAAAGAAGAAGACAGGGATTGATGGCCCTTCACCCACCAGGAAGGAGCTAAGATGGGAGGGAGGGAGAGAGGGAGGTGGATAAGAGTGGAATGGATGATGGGATTGGGTGCATGCATGCCTTTGACGACTTGGCTGCCTTCCTTATAGGGGGAAGAAGCCCTTGGTATGTAAATAGATGGATGGATAGACAGACAAAGGAGATGAAGGCCATTTCATTGGAACAACTGCATTTACAGAACACCCATCATAGCCTGTCACCACACCCAATCATGTTAAGCAAAATCTTAATTCTTTGAAACCACAGTACACTCTGGACACAAGGTTTTCATTTACATGCAAGGCCATATGGGAATGATAAATATATATATATGCTCAAAGTTCCACAAGAGTAACAGCAAATTTAGGAGGAGAACCAGGTCCGGAAAGCTCAAAAAGAACAATATTCTGATATTTATTTCTCCCTGACAGACTCGGCACTTCGGGGAACTCTGTCCAGCCGAGACAACTTTAAAGGTTGCATCCGCAATGTCGTACTCAACAGCGAGAGGAGGGACTGGACAGACATGTACCGTCTGCATGGTGTCTTACTCAATGCTTGCCCAGTTCAGTGATGATAACTTATCAATGGAGTCACCAGATGTGAGGAATATCCTCACTTGACCTTACCTCGTCCAAAAATGACTGAAATCAAGAGCATTGGCATGGCCCAGTGTCTTTTTTTTTATGATGCATTTATTATTATTGTTATCATTATTTTTTATTTTTTCGATGGAGACCAAACGTATACTTTTGTCCCGCAATTGTCATGATTTAAATGTGATCAGTGACTACAGCACAATCAATAAATTGCGACTACAGATGCGTTCCAAAATATGCAGGTCATTGGAGATGTTAAGGACACTCAAATTATTGACTTTCTTAATATGCTTGTCCAATGCAGAGTTATTAATCAGTTCCTTGAATTTCATATGAAATAGGATTTGCAGTATTCGTTCAGTGTCTGCAACAAAATGACATCATAAATCCTGATGACTTTGCTTCTGCATTTCTTACTGTAGTAAATACAAAGAGTAGAACCTCAGTGCCAATGATGCATTGTGTTAGTGCCATACCTCACTCAGTCCCCTGGGATTGCAGACCAGATTTCTTTATCATGAGTAAAACTCGATGGATGGGGATGAAATGGGTGGGAGTGGAAGTATTATGCCTTTAACTTTGGCTACCTTCCTTCCTTCCTTGTAAGGGGTGAGGAGTAAGGGGGGGCTCAGCCTTTGGTATATATATGTGTGTAAAACTCAATTCTCAATTTTCAGCATCCAGTGAATGTGCACCATTGTTTGCAAACATACATGTGATTTCAATTGGTAATTTGTGTAGTATCATAGTTAATTAAAAATCATGAGGGATGTTTTACCTGTCATAATGCATTCTACCTTGCTTTGCTCTCCTCCTGTCCGTCCCCATTCTTGCTGTAGTCGTCACTAAATAACTTACAGGTTTCAACTTTGACTAAAAACCGAATCAACTACACTTAAAGTTGGTAATTTAGACAAATAAATAAATGGGTCAGTGAAATTTAATTTGTAATCTGGATAATTTTGAATACTTAACTTGTATAATCGTTTTCACAAAATACTACTACTACTACTACTGGAAAACTCCAAATCACATTAATTTTTTATTATTGTAATAAATTTAATTTCTACTTGAGGAGTAGAATTGTGTCATCTCAAACAGTTTCGAATTATACGTAACTTTGTGCGGCTGTGTACGTACTTGACATTCTTGTACATGTGGTGTCAGATATTAAAAGTGTACTTAAACCTGTCACTATGTTTTTATAGCACCTATTTCAACAATTTAGAATTTCCCCATGGATGAGAAAATAGTCTACAAAGCCACAAACTCTCAATCACAGTGTCAAAGCAGAACTATGAACTAATCTCAACAAGGTCAAGAGCCTACATTGTTGCAGCCCAAGCCTTTGCCCCATGATGCACTTGGGCTATTTGGATACACGACAATCACTGCTTGCTGGGAATCACAAAAAGGTGCAGTGCAGTGCAGTGCAGGAGTCAAACGTACAACTAATGCAAGATGAACACACTTGTGAGTCTGCCAACAGTGCCCATCAGATGAAGACCAATGATGTCAATAGCAACTGAGGGGGTCATATTAAGACAAAAAAGGTTATCCTGATATGCTCTGTCCTGAGTGTATAAAGAGATGCGTCTTCAATCTCTCGTGGTCCTGGAGCTGCAGCGTCTACGTTGTGGGACCACCCACCCCCCAACCCCAAGAGTTGGGGACCAAACAGCAGCAATCAGCCCTGGCCATCAGCTCTACGCAGGTGGCACCGATCCCCAAGAGGAGCTATGCCTGCCTTAGGGAGTACCACAATCCTTTTTCCCAACATGCAATGTTACGTTTTTTTTTTCTGCACCGAGGGGTGATTTTCCGGCGATCACCCCTCTTCTTCTACTTTTAGCCAGAGATGCAGAGAGCAATCCTGGGCCCACCACAAAATACACATGCCCAACATGCTCTAAACCCATTACTTCGAGCAGACAGACAAAGGGCTTAGTTCAGTGCAATATGTGCAAAAACTGGGCCCACCTCACTTGTACAACACTTGCTGACACAAACCAATACACAAACACTTGGACTTGTTCTACCTGCCTGCCCTCCAGTAACCCCACTCCCACTTCCCCAACCACAGCCAGCCAGCACCCTTACCCACTCCCAATTTCCCCCCTCTGCCCTTACCCCCTATCAGTACTCCCTTTCCTTTGTCCCCAATCTCTCCTTTCCCCCCTTATCTAACCCAGATACTGTACCTTCCCCATTAACACCCCAACCTCAACCCCAAACGGCAACATACAACACACACAGAACACACAACATCAACATATTACAACACAACATCGACGGCATTAACATGAAAAAACATGAACTTGAACACTTTCTTAAACAACATAACATATACATTGCAATTATACAAGAAACAAAACTAAGACACTCACACAAAACACCATTTCATAATTACACCACCATCAGAAGACAAGACCGGACCGACGGCAACCCTGATCCACCACTCCATCTGTTTTGTGGACACAAGTGCCACAACCAAAATTCTCCTCCCTACCACAGATAACACTACAGAAATCCAATCCATTCGAATCCGCACAGGCAACAAATCAACACTGACAATAGTTAACATGTACATTCCCCCCCAGTTCCAAACACCTTCAGGCCTCAATTTAGCTAACTAACTAGCCTCAATCCATCCCCAACCTGATCATGGGTGGCTGGTGACTTCAACGCCAAGTCGTCTGCCTGGTATGTCGACAACCCTGACACAGACAGAGGGGGGCTTGATATACAGACTCAGTTTGACTCATTGACTATCATGAACAACACATAAGTTAATACAAGATAATTTTCATTCTCTTCCATACATATATATCTTTTACAATAATGTATAGTTATGATTCTACATAATTCTAGGTATCCACAAAGATGTTTGCCAGTCTGCAACCCTTCCCTATATCATCTGCTAGCCCATGTTTAAATACAATAAATTCATAGTAATGTCAGCAACGATTTTCAAAACACTAAGACGAGCATCTTTGCAGTTACCAACAATTAGGTTAGGTTACATTGTGTTAAATTTCAAGGCTGCAATTCTTGCATGCGTCATCAACTGGCTTTTATCATTCTGAATATTTTCAACACCAGATATCAATAGTAAAATCAGTGGTAATTAGAAAAAGAAAGAAAGAAAAAAGACCAGCAAACATCTTTACATATCTTTGCATGCGATAAAATGACAATGGCGGAAAATGTGGGGAAACTGTCTCTATACTTGCATGAGGATGCCAGCTTCTGCGTCACGGTTATATATTGATTTATTTTGTAGTTGTGGTCGAGTGACTCCAAAAAAAACCCTGTGAATTGGCCTGATCCTATTTTCTGTCGTTATAACATTCAGAGTGGAAGAGAACGAGTAATACTGCTGTATAACGCGAGTATTGTGATGCATCATCGTGCATCAGGCACCTGATGCTTCCCGCCATAATTTGACGCGTACTGAAGAGGTCAATGGAAAAATACAACAAAAGTTCACATTTTCTAAATATTTTAATATGACTCTTTTTATATCACACATACAAGGAGACTGCAAGAGACCATAAGGCATACACTAGGCAGGTCCATACAAACCATCACATATTTGATCTTGTATAGTACATACATGAAATACAGGCGTATATGTCAAAAGCGAAAATCTCGATATAATAGGAATAACCGAGACATGGTGGAGAGTTTGAAGCTGAATTTAATATTGCGAGATTTAAACACTTTCATCAAGATATAAATGACAAGAAAGGTGTGGGTGTTCTGTTCTACGTTCAGAGCAATGTTCATGCTTCTGTTTTAAAGTGAAACAGGATGCATATGATAGTTTGTGGATAGAACTAATCTAAACAAATGGACAAAACAATGAATGTAGGTGCAATATATAAGGGGTTGGGGACAGCATAACGGAGGGACAGTCGCAGTACAATAAGAGTGTCATCATTTCTCTGGGAAAAAGAGTCCTCCTCTATAACAGACAAAATGGTGTGTGGCTCTGGTTCATAGGGGCGCCCCACATAGATCCTGGAGTATCAACTGCATGCTACTTTATCAAAATAATGTGCAGCCAATATCCTAGACGGGTATTCCTAATTATATTTCCGGTGTTATGGGATTATTCAAATTCTCGCAGTTTCGCCTTCAAAAAATGCTGAAATTTTTGGTCACTCCCCAGTATAAAACTTCGTCTTCACCGCCGAAGAGTAGATAACCAAGCTGGGGACACGCCACCCTTTCCCCACTAAAACCTAGAGGAGGATGTGGTAGGGGTGAAATAACAGGGTGATTCCGCTGCTATGGGAACGTATTATCATGTGGCATTTGAAAGTATCTCGCGAGAAACCTGTATCGCACATAAAGTCATACAAGAAAATCTTCTCACCTGCGCTCATTATCATATGCTGCTAGTTAGTTACTGCTCCTTCAAGCTGTTGGAAAGGCCTTTTTTCGGAGTGGGTCATCACGTGCAATTTCAAATCATCCTTATATCAGAAAGCTTCAGGACACACTGTAAAGGCCTTAACCATGTATGGATCATCATGTGACATTTGAGAACAGTTTTTCATCAAAGATATTTATTGCACTGGTCACACTCCCTGCAATGGGTTCTCTCCTGTATGGGCAATAATGTGACGTGACGTTTGAAAAGACCCTTACGCGAAAAAAAGCTTTATTGCACAGGTCACACTGGAATGGTTTCTCTTCAGCGTGGGTAGTCATGTGATGTTTGAGAAGACCCTTTTGAGAGAAAGCTGAATCACATGTCTCACTACAATGGCTTCTCTCCTGTGTGGGTCATCATGTGACGTTTGAGATCACCCTTTTGTGAGAAAGCGGAATCACACGTGTCACACTGGAATGGCCTATCCTATGTGGGTCATCATGTGACTTTTGAGGTGACCATTTTGCGAGAAAGCGGAATCACACATGTTGCACTGGAAAAGCCTTTCTCCTGTGTGGGTTATCATGTGACTTTTGAGGTGACCCTTTCACGAGAAAGCGGAATCACACGTGTCACACTGGAATGGCTTGTCTCCTGTGTGGGTCGTCATGTGACTTTTGAGATGACCCTTATGTGAGAAAGCGGAATCACACAAGTCACACTGGAATGGCTTATCTCCTGTGTGGGTCATTATGTGATGTTTGAGATCACGCTTTTGTGAGAAAGCGGAATCACACGTGTCACACTGGAAAGGCTTCTCTCCTGTGTGGGTCATCATGTGACTTTTGAAGTGACCCTTATGTGAGAAAGCGGAATCACACATGTGACACTGGAATGGTTTCTCTCCTGTGTGGGTCATCATGTGACTTTTGAGATGACCCTTCTGTGAGAAAGCGGAATCACACATGACACACTGGAAAGGCCTCTTTCCTGTGTGGGTTATCATGTGACGTTTGAGATCACACTTTTTTGAGAAAGCGGAATCACACATGTCGCACTGGAATGGCTTCTCTCCTGTGTGGGTCATCATGTGACTTTTGAGGTTACCCTTATGTGAGAAAGCGGAATCACACGTGTCACACTGGAATGGCTTCTCTCCTGTGTGGGTCATTATGTGATATTTGAGAGAACTCCTATTTGAGTAAGCTACGTCACACAGGTCACACTGGAATGGCTTCTCTTCAGCGTGGGTAGTCATGTGACGTTTGAGATCACCCTTTAGTGAGAAAGCAAAATCACACAAGTCACACTGGAGTGGCTTCTCTCCTGTGTGGGTCATCATGTGACTTTTGAGGTGACCCTTCTGTGAGAAAGCAGAATCACACATGACACACTGGAATGGCCTCTCTCCTGTGTGGGTTATCATGTGACGTTTGAGATCACACTTTTTTGAGAAAGCGGAATCACACATGTCGCACTGGAATGGCTTCTCTCCTGTGTGGGTCATCATGTGACTTTTGAGGTTACCCTTATGTGAGAAAGCGGAATCACACGTGTCACACTGGAATGGCTTCTCTCCTGTGTGGGTCATTATGTGATATTTGAGAGAACTCCTATTTGAGTAAGCTACGTCACACAGGTCACACTGGAATGGCTTCTCTTCAGCGTGGGTAGTCATGTGACGTTTGAGATCACCCTTTAGTGAGAAAGCAAAATCACACAAGTTACACTGGAGTGGCTTCTCTCCTGTGTGGGTCATCATGTGACTTTTGAGGTGACCCTTATGTGAGAAAGCGGAATCACACGTGTCACACTGGAATGGCTTCTCTCCTGTGTGGGTCATCATGTGACGTTTGAGATCACACTTTTTTGAGAAAGCAGAATCACACAAGTCACACTGGAAAGGGTTCTCTCCTGTGTGGGTCATCATATGATGTTTGAGATTACGCTTTTGGGAGAAAGCAGAATCACACTGGAAAGACTTCTCTACCATGTGGGTTATCATGTGATAGATGTGACAATCTTTTTCACAATATAGGTCACACTAGAAAGGATTCTCTCCTGTGTGGGTCATCACTTGATGTTTAAGATGACTTGTGAAGCTGTAGATGTCACATCGCGTTTTCTTTGTTGATAGTTACCTTTCTGAAAAAAGTAGATAAAACGTTTTGAGATATGTAATAGTAGGTTTGTTGGTGTTTTATACACAAACCATTTCATACATGCCATCCTCTATTATAAGAATAATTTGCCTAAAACACATAGTAAAACCGATTATCAAAATGGTTAACTGGTCATTATAGCGGCATTTGCTTTGTTAGTCTAGTTGTGGGTTGAAATTCCATACTTCTCTCCTACTCAAAGGAGTAACTACTAATTACCTACGATGCACTTCGTAGTGGGACTGTCACCTACAAGGAGGGGGGGGGGGGTTAGGATAGACTCAACCCTGCCCCCCCCCCATCAACCAGTACTAAAACAAACTTTTAAGATTACCTTATCGAGTAACGGTTTATGTCTATAGTAATTGCTACATATGCATACATATACCAAAGGATTTTTCCCCCTTACACAGGGGGGTAGCCAAAAACAAAAAGGCATAAATATCACTCCCACCCATTTAATTTCCCATATATTCCACTCCCCTCCACTCTCCTGCCTATATTGGCACCTCCTGGATGACGGGTCATCCCTGCACCTTGTCCACTGCCCTGGGTCAGAAGCAGTGTCGCAAGACACAGCACATCCACAGCAAGGCCCCTTCATTAAATCGGCGACCCCACCCCTCTCTGTCCCCCCATTGCATAAAATGAGAAGACGGGGAGAAATCCCTTCGGGCTGCGTCAACTTTTGCTCACACATACTACCTCACCCCCACCCCCCCGCCTATTCCACCTCATGCAATCACATCATCCATATACAACCATTCTCCATTCATCCCTGTCTTCTGTCCTCTCCCGTCCTTCCTCAACAGACATTCCCCTCTTCCACAAAGCCCCCTTCACCCCATCCATCCAACTCATCCTAGGACGTCCCCTCATGTTCACTCCCTCCACATCTGTCTTCCCCTCTTTTACTAGTCTTTCTTCACTCATTCTTTCCATGTGTCCAAACCATCCTAATATTCTTTCATCAACCCTATCTCCCAGCTCCTTTTCCACCCCTGTTCTCCTCCTCACCTCCTCATTTTTCACTCTATCTAGCCTAGTAACCCCCATCATACTTCTCAGACACCTCATCTCAAACACATTCAAACTCCTTCTCTCTTCTTCTCTTATGTTCCATGTTTCTGCTCCCTACAGTGCTGTTGGGACACTCCTTCATAAAGTCTCCTTTTAGCACCCATTCCCAAATGTCTATTCCTCATTACACTCCTTAATCCACCAAAGCATTTACTCGCTTCTCTCTATCTATATTCTACCTCCACCTTCACTCCAACTTTCCCTGCCACATTTGCACCCAAATATCTAAAAATATCCACTTCCTCCAGTCGCTCTCCCTTAATGATCACTTCCAGTCTACTGCCACTTTCACCTCTTGTACATCTCATCACCTTACTTTTACCCACATTTATCTTTAGCTTTCTTCTATCACATACTCTCCCAAACTCTGCCACCAACTTCCTCAATCCCTCCTCCGATCCTGCCACAAGCGCAGTGTCGTCCGCAAACAACAGCTGGCTCACCTCCCACTTTTCTCCATTTTCTTTAACCATCTCCAATCCCTTGCCCACTACCCTTGCATTTACCTCTCGCAACACCTATCCATGTATAAGTTGAACAGCCAGGGCGACATAACGCATCCTTGACGAAGTCCCACCTTTACCTCTAACCACTCACTCTCTCCATTTCCAATCCTGACAAGCTCTACTACTCTCATAAAAACTCTTGACAGCTCCCAGAAGCTTTCCTCCTATCCCGTATATCTGCAGTACCTCCCACAGTGCCTTTCTGTCTACCCTGTCGTAAGCCTTTTCCAGATCCATAAAAGCAAAAAAAAAAAAAATCCTTCCCCTTTCCTATAGCTTTCTCACATATCTGTCTTACCACAAAGATCTGATCTACACAACCTCTACCTGTCCTAAATCCACACTGTTCCTCACCAATTACTCCTTCTGTTCCTCTCCTAATCCTCTCAATCAAGATCCTCCCATAAGCCTTCCCAACTACACTTAACAAGCTAATCCCTCTGAAACTACTACATTCACACTTGTCCCCTTTTCCCTTGTAAAGAGGAACTATGCAGGCACTCCTCCAGTCCTCCGGCACTCTACCCTCTCTCCAGCAAACATTAAATAACCTCACCAACCAGCCCACCATCACTGTACCTCCCTTTTTCAGACATTCTGCATGGCATCCATCCAGACCTGCCTTACCTGCTTTCATCATCTTAACAACTGCCTTCACCTCATCCTTCCTTATTTTTCCTCACTCATCACTCTCATTTTCTTCGCATTTCCCACTGCAGCTATCTTACCTTCCCTATCCTCCTTCACATTTAGCAACTCCCTAAAATATTCTGCCCATCTTCCCCTTACTGCCTTCTCTTCCATTATCATCTCTCCATCTGCACCTTTTACCTTTTCTTCTCTACTTGATTCGCCTCCTCTTCCTCTCTTAATTTCTTTCCAAAACATCTTTTTATTACTTTCAGAATTTTCTGTCATACTCTTACCCCATTTCACATCTGCTCTCCTCTTTGCAACCTTTACCTTTTGCTTTACTTCTCTTTTCTTTTCTTTGTACCTCTCATATGATTCCCTCGTCCTATTTTGTAGCCAATCTGTGAAAGCTCGCTTCTTCTCTTCTACAACCTTCTTTGTTTCCTCATCCCACCATTCACTACCCTTTCTTTTATTTCCCCCTGTCCTTCGTGTTCGACACACCATCCTTGCACACTTTATGACTCCCTCCTTGAACCATCCCCATTCCTCCTCCACACCCAGCTCTACTCTATCCTTTACTCCCTCCCACTCCTCCTTCAGCTTCTTTCCGTACTCCTCCTTTTCATTCAAAGAGTTCACTCTACGAATCTCCCTACCTTTTGTCCCTTTCCTCTTTCTCCATCTATCCTCCACTCTCAACTTACCTTCCACCAAAAAAGGATCTGATATTCCCCCACCCTCTCCCCTTAGCACATGTACATCCTTAACTCTTCCTATCATAATCCTATTTACCACTACATAATCCATTAGCGCTCTATCTACCACCCTTCCCTCCACCACCCTCTCCCATGTGTACTTATGCTTGACTTTCTTCCGAAACACTGTATTTGCTATCATCAACTCTCTTTCTAGACACCTTTCCACCATCAACTCTCCACTACGATTCTTTCCTAGAACTCCACATTTCCCAACCACTCCATCGATTGGACCATTTCCTACCCTAGCATTAAGGTCTCCCAGTACTATTAAATTGGCATTTCTCCCTAAATCCTCTATGCACTCATTTAGATGTATCCAAAAGGCCTCCCTTTCTTCTACACTCTTCTCACTGCCAGGACCATATGCACTTACAAAGACTCACATCTCCTTCACCAGTTTCACCTTCATCCACATTATCCTTGAGGAAACCTCCTTCCACTCCACTACACGTTTACCTATCTCTTCACTTACTAGATTAGCCACCCCTTCCCTCCCTTGCTCTCTCTTCATTCCTGATAACCTCCCACTTACACTCCAAAACTTACACTCACCCTTCCCTTTCAACTTAGTTTCACTCAAAGCCAACACATCCATATTTCTTCTCACAAACATACTACCTATCCCCTTTTACTCTCATCTGTACCACATCCACGCACATTAAAAGACCCAAACCTTAGGGTGCTGGTCCGAGAACTTCCAGACCCTCTTATGCCTTCTCTTTTTTGTTTAGGAATGTCCCCTGTAGGGCTACAAGGAGAAGGATGCCTAGTCCCAATCCCTTTCTTCTCACCTCTTATGATCCAAGTGGGAATACTTGGTGGCAGTATTCTTTTTCCCCACTACAGGGAATTCCCCCATCACAGAAAAATACTCAGAGAAATGGTACAGGACAGCAACAAGGTGTTGGGGGACAGCATTACGGAGGGAGAGTCGTAGTATGAAAGTGTCATCATTTCTCTATGAACAGATTTTCCTCTATCATAGACAAAATGATGTGTGACTCTGGTCAGTAGGGGCGGCCCATATAGACCCTAAAGTATCAACTGCATGCTACTTTTCCACAATAACAAGCAGCCAATATAGCTAGGTTTTATCATTTACTTCGGAAATGGTTTATCGTGTTGTCGCAAATTACAACAGTGATTCGACCAAACTTTCTGCTGCGGATGGAATTCATTTTCATTCTTTTCAGAATGATCCTGTTCGTAAAAAGGACCCGAACATTTGGTGCGGACGGCACGAGTCATGGAAGCCTGGATTGAAAGCGAAGCTCTGTTTGAAATATAAAAAAGTACAGTCGGGACCC
Organism: Oratosquilla oratoria; assembly: GCF_046742065.1. Classification (NCBI taxonomy): domain Eukaryota; kingdom Metazoa; phylum Arthropoda; class Malacostraca; order Stomatopoda; family Squillidae; genus Oratosquilla; species Oratosquilla oratoria. The sequence goes on along the minus strand of NC_134788.1, from coordinate 49,523,046 downwards.
TGGCCTTACCGAGTCATTAGGAATTAGCATGAAGCACATTCTATAAAATGCAACACCGACAATTTTTGTCTACGAGACCCCAGCTTCGGCAACCAAACGCCGTCAAAGGAGCACTGCTGCTGAAAAAAGACAATGCTGGGAGATAGGTGTATCAATCTGCATCATGTGTATATTTTGCTACCCATCCTTTCTCCTTTGGTCAAATAATTTCTCTATTATCTTCGCTACATAGCCTGCTTTATCGTACCTTATCAAAGATTAGAGACATTTGTAATTCATGAATCTTTGAAGCCTATTGTCTGTAAATATAAAGCTTGGCATAGATCAGGAGATGATTCATCCACGCACAGACTTTCTTAAAGTTTGGGTGTTACTCATTTAAGCCTGTGAAATCCACCTTTGTTGCAACTCAAGCATTTGACTTTTTTAAACAAACCAAAACAAGGATGGTAAAACACAAGGATGGTCAGTACATACATATACCAAAGGCTTTTTCCCCACTTGGGTCATAAGAGGCGACAAAAACGGGACATATATTAGGACTAGGCATCCTTCTCCCTGTAGCCCCAAAGGGGACATTCCTAAAAGAGAGTCTAGGGGGCTATCCAACGAGTACCCCTAAGGATGGTTAGTAAAACACATTAATTCCTCCTTGCATGAACAGATGAACCATCCATGCACTGTGGACGTGGTCTATATTGGTGGTCGTGTGGATGTTTTTTTTTTTTTCCAACAGTATACAATCAAAACCACCCCTGCTAAGTGTACTGGGGCCTGGCAGATAGGACCAGGCCCATCAAAATCTACGTTGTGGGACCACCCCCCCAACCCCAAGAGTTGGGGGCCAAACGGCAGCAACCAGCCCTGGCCAACGGCTCTACGCAGGTGGCACCGATTCCCAAGAGGAGCTATGACTGCCTTGGGGAGTACCACAGTCCTTTTTTTTTTTTTCTCTCTCAACATGCACTGTTACATTTTTTTCTGCATCGAGGGGTGATTCTCCGGCGATCACCCCTCTCCTTCTACTTTTAGCCGGAGATGTAGAGAGCAATCCTGGGCCCACCACAAAATACACATGTCCGACATGCTCTAAACCCATTACCTAGAGCAGACAGACAAAGGGCTTAGTTCAGTGCAATATGTGCAAAAACTGGGCCCACCTCACTTGTACAACACTTGCTGACACAAACCAATACACAAACACTTGGACATGTTCTACCTGCCCTCCAGTAGCCCCACTCCCACCTCCCCAACCACAGCCAGCACCCTTACCCACTCCCAATTTCCCTCTGCCCTTATCCCTATCAGTACTCCCCTTCCTTTATCCCCAATCTCTCCTTTCCCCCCTCTAACCCAGATCCTATACCTTCCCCATTAACACCCCAACCTCAACTCCAAACGGCAACATACAACACACACAGAACACACAACATCAACATATTACAACACAACATCGACGGCATTAACACGAAAAAACATGAACTCGAACACTTTCTTAAACAACACAACATATACATTGCAATTATACAAGAAACAAAACTAAGACACTCACACAAAACACCATCATTTCATAATTACACCACCATCAGACAAGACCGGACCGACGGCAATGGCGGTGGACTCATCACCCTGATCCACCACTCCATCTGTTTTGTGGACACAAGCGCCACAACCAAAATTCTCCTCCCTACCACAGATAACACTACAGAAATCCAATCCATTCGAATCCGCACAGGCAACAAATCAACACTGACAATAGTTAACATGTACATTCCCCCCCCCCCCAATCATCCCCTACAGTTCCAGACACCTTCAGGCCTCAACTTAGCCAACTAGCCTCAATCCCCATCCTGATCATGGGTGGTGACTTCAACGCCAAGTCATGGGCATGGTATGTCGACAACTCTGACACAGAGGGCTTGAAATACACTCAGTTTGACTCATTGACTATCATGAACAACACACATAATCAAACACATATCCCACACCAAGCCCTCTACACTCCCTCCTCTCCTGATATCACCTTTTGCTCCCCCTGCCTAACCCCAACAACATCATGGAGAGTGGTCGGAACCCTTGGTTCAGACCACCTTCCAATCATCATCACCACCAAAATGAGATGCACCCCAGTTAGCCACAGACACACATACAACAATTACAAGAGAGCTAACTGGGAAGCTTTTACTGAAGAGACAGAACAACATTTTGAAATACTTAACAGTACACCAATCACAAACATAAACAATGCTTTGCACACTTTTAATACAATCATACAAAACGCAGACAAGAGATACATCCCTTGAGGCAACAGAAAATCACACAACCCCAACTTCACACCAGAAATCCAAGGCCTCATCAGACAACGTGACACACTTAAACACGATACCCCCACACCTATCCCTCAAAACATAGCAGACCAAATACAAACACTAAACACTGTGATTGCCAATAAAATACATACATACATATACCATATACCAAGGCTTTTTCCCCCATCCAAGGGAGGTAGCCAAAAAGGTAAAAACACTCCCACCCATTTCATCCCTAAATACACTCCACACCCCTCCCACCCTTCCTCTCATCTGAGCACCTGGATGACGGGTCATCCCTGCACCCTGCCCACCGCCCTGGGTCAGAAGCAGTGTCGCAAGACACAGTACATCCACAGCAAGGCCGCTTCATTTAATCGGCGACCCCCCCTCTCCGTCCCCCTTTGCATATAAGGAGAGGACGGGGAGAAATCCCTTCGGGCTGCGTCAAAATTTACTCACACATACTACCCCACCCCCCACCCCCCCCGCCCATTTCTCCTCATGCAGTCACAACATCATCCATATACAACCATTCTCCACTCACCTCTGTCTTCCGTCCTCTCCCTTCCTTCCTCAACAGACATTCCCCTCTTCCACAAAGCCCCCTTCACCCCATCCATCCACCTCATCCTAGGACGTCCCCTCATGTTCACTCCCTCCACATCTGCCTTCCATACCTCTTTTACTAGTCTTTCTTCACTCATTCTTTCCATGTGTCCAAACCATCCTAATATTCTTTCATCAACCCTCTCTCCCAAATCCTTTTTCACCCCTGTTCTCCTCCTCACCTCCTCATTTCTCACTCTATCTAGCCTAGTAACCCCCGCCATACTTCTCAGACACCTCATCTCAAACACATTCAAACTCCTTCTCTCTTCTTCTCTTATGTTCCATGTTTCTGCCCCATACAGTGCTGTTGGCACAATCACTCCTTCATACAGTCTCCTCTTCGCATCCATTCCCAAATGTCTATTTCTCATTACACTCTTTAAACCACCAAGGCATTTACTCGCTTCTCTCAATCTACATTCTACCTCCACCTTCACTCCACCTTTTCCTGCTACACTTGCACCCAAGTATCTAAAACTATCCACTTCCTCCAGTCGCTCTCCCTTAATGTTCACTTCCAGTCTACTGCCACTTTCACCCCTTGTACATCTCATCACCTTACTTTTACCCACATTTATCTTTAGCTTTCTTCTATCACATACTCTCCCAAACTCTGCCACCAGCTTCCTCAATCCCTCCTCTGACCCTGCCACAAGCGCAGTATCGTCCGCAAACAACAGCTGGCTCACCTCCCACTTTTCTCCATTTTCTTTAACCATCTCCAATCCCTGACTCACTACCCTAGCATTCACCTCTCGCACCACTCCATCCATGTATAAGTTGAACAGCCAGGGCGACATAAAATAAAATACACAAACAAAAAACACAAAATTGGCAAAATTTTATCAATACACTTGATCACAAAACAAAAAGCAGCAAATTGTACTAAACAATCAACAGCATTACACTATCCAACAGTAACACAACACGCTCTCACACAGCAATAATCACAACAACAGACAATCTACCCTCAAACAGACAACAAGCAAACACACTCATAAATAATTTTGCACAGACAAGCCATCTCACTTCTCACCCTGACGACCGACGCGCTATTCGGCGTAAGAAAAACTTTCCCACACACTCAGACTATACACCCTTCATAGACAGTCAGACAAAACACATAAAACATAATCTCAAGCACTCATCTGCCTGTGGCCCCGATAACATAAGTAACATCCACCTAAAACACATTGGACAACAAGGTATACATGCACTCACAAACATTGCAAACTACAGCTATTCACACAACACTATACCAGACATCTGGAAGCATGGTAAAATAATCACCATTCCAAAACTAAACAAAGACCCAACAATCCCAACATCGCACTGCCCAATCACACTTCTCTGCACCCCTTCTAAAGTCATTGAACGCCTAATACTTCAACTTGTCACACCACATATTCCCCTTGCTGACTCACAACACGGTTTTAGGCCACTACACTCCACAAACACTCTTCTGATAAACCTCATACAAAGAATTTTAGATGGCATCAATTCAGATAGACCCCACCACAGAACACTTCTTATAACATTAGACATTAGTAAAGCTTTTGATGCTATCCCCCGCCACAACCTAACAAATAAAATATATAACACAGACATGCACAATAACACCAAAATATGGCTGGTCAATTATCTGGCAGGTAGGAATGCTTATGTGTCATATACAGACGCTCCTCTACTTACGTTCATTTGTTTTACGTTTTTTCGATTTTACGTTTGAACCGACTGTAAAAAAAAAATGGTAATTTTTTTTTAGTGAATTTTTTAGTTTAGCGCGCTCTCCGTAGTTCAAACGATACTTACGCATGACGCTGCGTTCATTGTTTACATGACACAAACGACAGACTGAACGTGCCTTGCCTCCTCCATCATCTCAATTTATGTTGCTTGAATTTAATCTATTTGAAATTAATGTTACAATAAACTCGCGCTTATCCGAACGCGTTTTAACCGAATAATCGCGTTAACCGTACATTTTCTCAATACGGTAGCCATCGCTTCAACCGAACGTATTTGGATCTCAACCGAACATTCAAACACCCCGCCGCCTCTTCCGCCACCCGCAAGCTTCACTAAGTGCTCACATGGTGGCAGCACACTCCATGTTTACACCTGATCGGCTGTTTATATTCTATAGAATATGTTTATGAACTATTATAAGCATTTCCATGTGTATGTTAAGTTTACAGGTACGATACTGCAAAAGACATTACCGCATACAACTCTACGGGAATGAAACACACAAAGTCGGATTAACTGAACATTTCGGTTAATCGGACATTTCTAATCCCCCTTGGAGTTCAGTTAAGTGGAAGTTTACTGTATTTTACAATGTTATGTGTATAATTATTTAGGGGTGTTTTATAAGATACGGTAATAGAATTTACGGATGTATAGTACAGTATGAACGGTCATACATTACTAGAACGTACAGTAACAACTTACGTTCATTTTCAACTTACGTTCGGCCGTTCGGAACGTAACTAAAACGTAAGTTGAGGAGCGTCTGTAATTTCCAATTATCTGGCAGGTAGGAATGCTTATGTGTCATATAATGGCCAATCATCACACATCAGAATCATTAAGAATGGAGTACCAGAGGGCTCTGTTCTATCCCCCACACTATTCAATCTATACATGCATGACTTACCCACACCAGACACCTCAGAAATACAAATCACTTCCTAAGCATACGACATAACAATCACATCCACACATCGTAACACAAAGCTGCTGAAATAATCCAGCCATACCTTGATACACTCAACACATGGTTCATCACAGACTCAAAAGAGCTCCAACCAAATCTACAGCAACACTTCTCACCAACTGGACAAAAGAACACAAATACATACCTCATCTCTACATCAACAACACTATACTGCACACAAACACACCAAAAATTCTTGGTGTAACATATGATACATCCATGTCCTTCAAACAATACATCACAAACATAAAAAACAAATGCACACCTAGACTCAGTGCACTTAAGTCAATCACTGGAACAACATTTGGACAAAACAAAAAAACTAATACAACAATATACAAACAATGCATACGCTCAGTAATGAATTATGCAAGTCCTGCTTGGGCTCCTAATCTGAGTGAGACACACCACAACACCCTTCAAATCATACAAAACAAAGCCCTAAAAACAATTACAGGCTGCACAAATACAACACCTACAGACCATTTACACCATGAAACAAAAGTCCTCAAAGTCAAGGACCACCTCGACATGAGAGGCACACAAACACTTGCCGCAGCCACCACAAACACATCACACCTGCTACACTACATAGCAGAACACCCACACACACCAAGAAACATTAAAACAACACCCAAAGACCTCTATCACACACAGATACTCTCTTCTCTTCCTCCACAACCACCAAATACCAGCCTCCGGAAACATATTCATAATCATATCACTCACCGCTCCATTAACACACTGAAAGACAACACATTGCTGCATGCCAGACCCCCTGACATCCACCCTTCTGAATCCTCTCTCCCACAAAAGGACAGAGTCCACCTGGCCAGACTGCGGTGCGGCCACCACCCAGCACTTCTAAGCTACCAGAAGAGGTTGGATGACTTCATCGTGAACAGCTGCCCAGGATGTAACACTTCACCCCATACCATGCAACACATAATGGCAGACTGCATTATACACAATCATGCACGCAAACAACACAACATACACTCTATAAAGGATTTGTGGGAAAACCCAGTTTCGGCTGTGGCATTCCTTGGGGAGACAGGACTGCTCAGACAGACAGTCTGGGGAACAACAACAACAACAACATCTTCTCAGTATTAGGCCTACCATTTCATTCCTTCATCCGTTGATACAGAAACTGACAAGTTGGAAAGGATATGCAACAAAATGCTGCCACATGACAATGTGCACAGTCCTACATTATCTTTCTCATCATAAAATAATTTCTATGGATGTAGAATAAATAATTCATATTATGCATCCAGGATAAAATCAACATTATATTTTGCACTTCTATTTCATTTATCAAAATTGCACAAAAAGTATATTTTTGCACCTCTACTCCATGTATACTGTACATTAATACCATACAAAAATTAAATGGATATATAGTATGATAACAAGAATAAATAAAAAAAAATTAAACCATTTGAATTGTCCGAATAGAAATGGTCTTAAATCAGAGTATGACCAAACATCACGCACTGTATGAAATGTGGAACAACTATTATTCTATTTTTCATTTTATTGTTATGTGCATGGATGTGGTACAGATGCGAGTAAAAGGGAAGAGATAGGCAGTATGTTTGTGAGAAGAAAGATGGATGTACTGGCTTTGAGTCAAACTAAAATGAAAGGAAAGGGCAATTGTGAGCTTAGGAGTGTAGCTGGGAGGTACTCAGGAGTGAAGAGGGGACAAGGGAGAGAAGGGGTGGCTATACTAGTAAGTGAAGAGATAAGTGGGTAGTGGAGTGGAAGGAGGTGTCATCACGGTTGATTTGGATGAAGGTGAAGCTGGGAAAGGAGATGTAGGTTTTTGTAAGTGCATATGGGCCTGGTAGCGAGAACGTAGAGGAAAGGGAGGCATTTTGGGTAGATATAAATGAGTGCATAGAGGGATTAGGGAGAAATGTCAATGTAGTTGTATTGGGAGACCTAAATGCTAGGGTAGTAAATGAACCAATTGACGGAGTGATTGGGAAGTATGGAGGTTGAAGTAAAAATTGTAATGGAGAATTGATGGTGGAGATGTGTCTTGAAAGAGAGTTGATGATAGCAAATACAGTGTTTAAGAAGAAAGTCAAGCATAAGTACACATGGGAGAGGGTGGTGGATGGAAGGGTGGCAAATAGAGCGTTAATGGACTATATAGTGGTGATCAGGAGTATGGTAGGAAAAGTTAAGGATGTACATGTTCTGAGGGGAGAGAGTGGGGGAATATCAGATCATTTCCTGGTGGAAGGTAAATTGAGAGTGGAGAATAGGTGGAGAAAGAGGAAAAGGGTAGAAGGTAGGGAGGTACTTTGCGTGAACTGCTTAAATGAAGAAAAAAAAGAGAATGAGTATAAGAAGTTGAGAGAGGAGTGGGAGAGAGTAAAGGATAGAGTAGAACTAGGAGTGGAGGAGGAATGGGGATGTTCAAGGAGGGAGTCATAAGGTATGCAAAGATGGTGTGTGGAACAAGGAGGGCAGGAGGAAATAGAAAGAAAGGTAGTGAGTGGTGAGATGAGGAAGCAAAGAAGGGTGTAGAAGAGAAGAAGCAGGCATTCATAGATTGACTACAAATTTGGATGAGGGAATCGTATGAGAGGTACAGAGTAAAGAGAAAGAAAGTTAAGCGTAAGATAAAGGAAGCAAAGAGGAGAGATGTGAAATGGGGAAAGAGTATGACAGAACATTTTGAAAGTAATAAAAAGATGTTTTGGAAGGAAGGTAAAAGAGGAAGAGGAGGTGAATCAAGTAGAGAAGAAAAGGTAAAAGGTGCAGATGGAGGAATGATAATGGAAGAGAGGGCAGTGAGAGGAAGGTGGGCAGAGTATTTTAGGGAGTTGCTAAATGTGAAGGAGGATAGGGAGGGAAAGGTAGTTGCAATGGGAAGCGCTAAGAAAATGAGAGTGATGAGTCACGAAAATGGAGGAGAAATAGGGAAGGATGAAGTGAAAGCAGCTGTTAAGATGATGAAAGCAGGTAAGGCACCTGGGTTGGATGGATGCCATGCAGAATGTCTGAAGAAAGGAGGTACAGTTATGGTGGACTGGCTGATGAGGTTAATGTTTGTATAAGAGAGGGTAGAGTGCCAGACGACTGGAGGAGTGCCTGTATAGTTCCGCTTTACAAAGGAAAGGGGCACAAGTGTGAGTGTAGTAGTTACAGAGGGATCAGCTTGTTGAGTGTAGTTGGGAAGGCTTATGGGAGGATCTTGATTGAGAGGATTAGGAGAGGAACAGAGGATGTAATTGGTGAGGAACAGTGTGGTTTTAGGACAGGTAGGGGATTTGTAGATCAGATTTTTGTGGTAAGACAGATATGTGAGAAAGCTATAGGAAAAGGTAAGGATGTTTTTTGGGCTTTTATGGATCTGGAAAAGGCTTATGACAGGGTAGACAGGAAGGCACTGTGGGAGGTACTGCAGATATATGGGATAGGAGGAAAGCTGTTAAGAGCAGTCAAGAGTTTTTATGAGAGTAGTAGAGCTTGTGTTAGGATTAGAAATGGAGAGAGTGAATGGATTGAGGTGAAGGTGGGACTTTGTCAGGGGTGTGTTATGCTGCCCTGGCTGTTCAATCTTTACATGGATGGGGTAGTGCGAGAGGTGAATGCAAGGGTAGTGGTTCAGGGGATGGAGATGATTAAAGAAAATGGAGAAAAGTGGGAGGTGAGCCAGTTGTTGTTTGCTGACGACACTGCACTTGTAGCAGGATCAGAGGAGGGATTGAGGAAGTTAGTGACAGAGTTTGAGGTGTATGAAAGAAGAAAGCTGAAGATAAATGTAGGCAAAAGTAAGGTGATGAGATGTACAAGGGGAGAGAGTGACAGTAGGCTGGAAGTGAGCATTAAGGGTGAGAAACTGGAGGAAGTGGATAGTTTCAGATACTTGGGTGCGAATGTGGCAGGAAAGGGAGGAGTTGGGGAGGTAGAATGTAGACTGAGAGAAGAGAGTAAATGCCTTGGTGGATTAAAAAGTGTAATGAGAAATAGACATCTGGGAATGGATGCTAAGAGGAGGTTATATGAAGGAGTGATTGTGCCAACAGCAATGTATGGGGCAGAAACATGGAACATGAGAGAGGAAGAGAGAAGGAGCTTGAATGTGTTAGAGATGAGGTGTCTGAGAAGTATGATAGGGGTTACTAGGCTAGAGTGAGAAATGAGGAGGTGACAAGGAGAACAGGGGTGGAAAGGGAGCTGGGAGATAGGGTTGATGAAAGAGTATTAGGATGGTTTGGACACATAGAAAGAATGAAGGAAGGAAGATTAGTAAAAGAGGTGTGGAAGGCGGAGGTGGAAGATGTGAATATGAGGGGGCGTCCTAGGATGAGATGGATGGATGGGGTGAAAGGGGCTTCACAAAAGAGAGGAATGTCTGTAGAGGATGGACAGGAGAGGACAACAATTTAATGTCATCAGCTTAATTCATTTTAACATTATATGTACAGTTTTCTATTTCTGTATTGGGAAATAAGATAAAAGTGCAAAATATGCAATTGTTTGTGTTTTTATACAGGGATTACCTTTGTCTTGTGGCATTTTGTAAATTATCCCTGACTTTAGAAAATATCACCTTACTGGTTTACAAGAGCTTCATGCAATGAACTTGAGGTAAATTAGGTGAAAAAACAATATCCAGTCACACTACACTTAAGGATGTAAATCCCAATATCCACAAAACACCCAAAAGACTACTAGATTTTTTTTTTTTTTTTTTTTTTTACAGCAGTTTTCCTGTTGATTTCATTAACTCGGGTGTTCTGATTCCATCAGAACCATGCCAGTCATGTCTGGGGACTGTATTGGGAAACAAGTATTTTGAATTAAAGAGGAGTGCAAAGCCAGTGATTAATGACAGAAACAAGGACAACATTGTTCAAACAAACAGTAAAACAAGCACAGTTTTCTCCAATTCTGACCATACCTAAGATTAGAGAACACAATCACAGCAGGGTTCGCTATTCTTTAAAAGATTATTGGGTTCGTTATTCTTTACATTAGTATAATCAGGTTTGCTGTTTTTGATATAGATATGTTGGGTTCGCTAATCTTGACATTATCTGAATTAGGGAATACTGTGGGTTGGGTTAGGTTATGTTGGGATAGCCATTCTTTAGATGAGGATCATTGGGGTCACTGTTCTTGACATGATCCCTATTTTTTTTTTTTTCCAACAGTTTTCCTATTGATTTGACCAAATTGGGTGTTCCATTTCAATTGGAAATCACTTGTTTGTACTAAACCCCCACCCCCATCTGGGGACTGCATTGGGAAATAAGTATTGCGATTTAGAGAAGCATGCAAAGCCAGTGATTAATTAAAGAAATGACAACTGTTCAAATAAACGATAAATCAAGCACAGTATTCTCCTATTCTGACCATATATAACCTACCCAGTCCCTCTCTCCCTCATGGCAAATAGATTTTTCAGTGGTATTTGTTCATTTTGCTTCTTGTATTCGAAAAGAGATTTTATGATTCTACATAATTTTAAGTATTCACAAATATGTTTGCCAGTCTGCAACCCTCCCTATATCATCTGCTAGCCCATGTTTAGATACAATAAATTCATAGTAACATCAGCAACGATTTTCAAAACACTAAGACGGGCATCTTTACAGTTACCAACAATTAGGTTAGGTTACATTATGTTAAGTCTGCAATTCTTAGCTGTATCACAACTAGCTTTATCATTCTGAGTATTTTCAACCCCAGATATGAGTACCACACATCAATAGTAACATCAGTGGTGATTAGAATAGACTAGCAGGCATCTTTACATATACCTAATTCTACACCTAGGTAAAAAATCTTATTCAGTACTTGGAATTGTTCTAAAACATCAGCATATACTGTTAACTACTTCCTAGTTCTTAAGGGGATATTGTTATTTGACAGCCCCCTCTACAATTTTTTTAAACGCTGGCTTTCTTTCAACAGAACAAGACCTAATTTGATCTCATTACTAACCTACAATATTCTCAAGTATCCAACACCTAGACAACTACAACCATAATGGCCTGCAACTTCCAGGCATCAATTTAATCATGTAGGCTCTGTCTGGCAAACGCCTACAATAATCTTTTCTTTACCTGTGTGATTTCCTTCTTTGCTTACAATTTTCGTGACACAAATGTCTAAACTATTTCAAATATTCTTGTAAATGTACAAAGGCACTTTTAGAAATGTTTTTACATGGTTTGCCCCTACTTAACGAAAATATTTGTAATCATAAGCTCTATCAAGGGGTACCTAATCTGTTTTGCTTTCACAACCTGTGCTTTACTTAAAAGTCCTGCTCTATGTAGGAAGTAGTGGCGAGATGATAGCGGTTCATCCAGGATTGGGCATGTGTATTTACCTAGTTGTATTTTGCGGGAAGGGGAGCTATGCTCGTGTTGTCCCGCCTTTGTATCTTGCAGTGTCTAGTTTGTTTTTAAACTCATGAATGGTTTTTGCGCATACTATTCCATTGTCCAGTTTGTTCCAAGTGTCCAAAACTCTATGAGGAAAACTGTTTTTCTTCAGTTCTCTTCTATAGCTATGTTTTTTTATTTTCTTTCCATGTCCTCTTGTGTTTCTTTTGTCCCAGTTAAGTAAGTTCTCACTATCGAGTACCTCTGTGCCTTTCATGATTCTGTAGATGGTCAATAGGTCACCTCTCTCTCTTCTTTGCTCCAGTGTCGGTAACTCCAGTTTAGCCAATCTCTCTTCGTATGATAGGTTTGCAAGTGCAGGTGCCATTTTTGTAGCTGCTCTTTGGATTCTTTCTATTTTCTTTATATTCTTTTTGGTACTGGGGGACCACAATGTCGCTGCATACTCTAATCTAGGCCTTATCAATGTAACCAATATTTTTTTCATCATGTCTTCGTCCAAGTATGTAAACGCCACTTTTATTGATCTTAGCAAGTTGTAAGTCTCCCCGACAATTTTGTTAATCTGTATATCATAGGACAAGTCGTTCGTGATAATTACTCGCAAATCTTTTTCGGATCCTACTTTCTTTACTTCTTTGGTTCCAATTGTATATTTTCCTGATATTCTGTTTTTGCTTTTTCCAAACTCCATTATGCTACACTTCTTAGTATTAAAGTCCACTTCCCATTTCTGACTCCAGTTCCATACCCTATTTAGGTCTTCTTGCAGTGCTTCACAGTCCTCATCAGTTTCTATTTTCCTTAGCAGTTTGGCGTCATCGGCAAAGAAGCTCATGTAGCAGTTCACGTCCTCATCCATGTCATTCATATAGATAGCAAACATTATTGGTGCCAGCACAGATCCTTGCGGTACTCCACTGATCACCTCTTTCCAGTCTGAATATTTTTCTCTGAGCACTACTCTCATCTTTCTACCAGTCAGAAAGTCCTCTATCCATTTTAGTAGGTTTCCCTGTATTCCTCCTATGTGTTCCAGTTTTTTTAGTAGTTTTCTGTGTGGTACTTTGTCAAAGGCTTTTTGCAAGTCTAGGAATGCACAATCAGCCCATCCATTTCTTTCTTGCACTATGTCTATTAGTCTTGAGTAAAAGCATATTAAGTTTGTGGAGCATGATCTTCCTTGTCTGAATCCGAATTGTCTTGGGTTTAATATGTCATTGTCTTCCAGATGTTTTACCCATCTATTCTTGATTATTTTCTCACAAATTTTGGCAATGGTGCTTGTTAGTGATACTGGCCTATAGTTGGTGGGTTCTTCTTTGTTTCCTCCTTTGTGTATTGGTACAATGTTAGCGTTTTTCCAGTCCTCGGGTATCTTTCCTTCTTTGAGTGAGCTGTTTATTAAGATGTGTATTTTGTCTGTTAGTTCTTCTTTGCACTCCTTTAGAATCCAATTTGCAATACCGTCCGGGCCATGTGATTTTCTGACATCCAGCCTTGATAAATGTTCTGATATTTCCTTTAGTGATGCTGTAAACTCATTCATGAGGGGAGATTTCTTGTTTTTGTCTATGTCACAATTCGGTATTTTCTCTCTGGTGAAAACAGATTTAAAGTGATTGTTCATGACTTCGGCCATCTCTAAATCTTCTGTGTATTCTATGTTTCCTTGGCATAGTTTCACCAATTCCTGTTTGTTTTTAAGTTTACCATTCACATACTGATAGAATAGTTTGGGTTGCTCTTTGCATTTGTCTATAATATCCTTCTCATGGTTCCTTTTCTCCTCTCTTCTCACATTAACATACTCATTTCTATAGTTAACATAAATTTGCCATTTGCTTTGTTTTTTGTCTTTTCTCCACTTTTTCCAAGCTTTGTCCCTTCTGTCTTTTGCCTCACTGCATCTTTTGTTGAACCAACATTTAATGTACTCTCTCTCTCGCTTTTGTCTTGGTACATGCCTGTTTACCCCTTCATTGTAGTTTTCCATCAATATATTCCATTTCTCCTCCACTGCTGTTTCTTCCCTGTAAAATATTTCCCAGTTTGCATTCCGGAAGAATGTCTTTAGTTTTGTAAAGTCTGTTTTGTTGTACCTCAGTCTTCCTTTCCTATGCTTTTCGTTCCTCTCTATGTCTATTTCTTCCTTTAGTATAGTTTCGATGAGTACATGGTCACTCTTTCCAATTGGTGTCTCATACTGGACTTTATGCACTATTTCAGGCTCTGTTGTAAATATTAGATCTAGTTTCGATGGCTCTTCATTATTTCTGTACCTTGTGTTTTCACGGACCCATTGGGTCATTGTGTACTCCATGGTCATATCTAGCAGTACATTGCCCCACGAGTCATCTCCTCCTTGCACTGTCATGCTGTCCCAACAAATTTCTTTGCAATTGAAGTCCCCCATAACTACCAGATTACCCTTACCCATTAGTATCTCATTGAGTGATTTTCTTGTGTCATCTAGCATTTTTGTATGTTCGATTTCTTTCCAAGCGCTTGTTTTTGGAGGCACATAAGTCACCACAAACTTTCTACTTTTCATATTCTTGCCTTCGACTTTTATCATGATCAATTCAGCATTACCTTTGCCCTCTGCAATTTTTGTCACCTTTAGGTCTTTCTTGGCCAAGAACATGATTCCCCCTCCCTGTTTCTTGTCCCTGTTTTTTATCCAGTAGTTGTATAAACCTTGTCCGATAACAGTGGATGGTATTTCACCTCTTAGTTTAGTCTCTACAATTCCCATTATGTCTGGTTTTGCTTCTAACAGATAATCATTGAGTTCGTTCAGTCCCGAAAGTAGTCCGTCAATGTTGGTATAGGCCACTTTTAATTTTCTTCCTTCTCCCTGGTTTCTTCTTCCCTTGTTTTGTTCGTTTTGAAGCGCCATTGTCTTAATCTCAAGTCTATTACTCTCCACTGGAATTCTTTGCATTCTGTCTCCGATCTTTTCAAGTTTTTTTCCTTTGCTTCTTCTCTTAGCGCCCTTTCTTTTTCTAATTCCTCAGTACTCATTTCTCTTTTTATCCATATCTTATTGTATTTTTCACTCTTTGCCAAGTTACCTACTTTTTCAAATATGTCTTCTACTACCACTTGTGACCTTAGTTTTATCTTTAGAGGTCGATTCCTATCCTTAGTATAGCGACCAATTCTGTAAGTCTCTTCTAAGTCTGTGCCTGAATCACTATCTCCCCCCTGAATTTCATTAAGGATTTCTACTGCTGTCTCTTTTTCTTCTTTTTCTCTCATGTACCTCGCCAATCCTTGTTTTTCTTTAAGCCCATAAACCACAATACATTTCTTCCTATCTACTGTGTCCCTGACCCAATTTGCTTTTTCGTTAATCACTTGAATGATTGTGTCTTTTGCATTATCTTGCATTTGCTGCTTGACTATTTCTTTGAAAGCAATTTCTTTATTTTCAATATTTTCTTTCCACTTAATTTCCTGGATACTGTCCCCACCTAAGTTTTCTTCGATCTTTTGTGTCAATTCTTGTAATTTGTTGTTCACTTCCTGCTTTAGATTTTCGCTATTGTTATTATCATTAGTTTTCTTCTTTTCATTATCATTCTTCAGTTCATTTATGTCTCTTTTCATTTCTTTAATTTCGTTTGTAAGATCCAAGTTAGCTTTTTTCAGGTCAGAAATTTCATGGTTAGTCTTAGATAAACAATCAATTAAACCAATGACCTCTTTTCTTAAGTCCATGATTTCATTTTCCCACCGAGTCCTATTTTTGCTCATCTCTCTCTCTATCTCTAATAATCTACTTAAGTTCTTTCTTTCGTACTTACCAAACCCTAAGAAATCATTGTCATAACACGTGTTTTGTTGATTGTTTACATCGCGGTTCAGTGGATTGCCGCCAGATGGCTCTGATTCGCAACTGGCTTTCGAGTCGTTTTCATTCATTTTTGCTAATTTCGAGTTAACACAATTAACTAGCACTGCATAGATACCATTTCGGGCACTCACGTTCACTCCCCACCCCTACAGTACAAACCAGGTTTTCCTTTTTCGTCGTAAATCCTCTTCTTCTTGGTCGCGCGAAATAGGAGTCTTGCTCACGGGCATACTAAAGCTGTTTAAGAACATCGGTTATGATGTGAAGATATGTGGGGTTTGATTGCTAATGTAGGATTTGTTGGATATTGTTCCTAGCCTATATCAATATATTTAACACTGCTGATTGAAGAACTGGATAACAATCTGTTACGTAGAGATGTTTATGCACCTTGACTTACACTGGAAAAACGGAGAGGGCGACGTGATCTAATATCATGTATTCAAACGGGTCAAGATTATCATTTAGACAGCAGGGCAGTACTCAAAGCAATGGCCTCTTGCAGTCTCCTCCGGTCTTCGGGGGGCCGTGTCGTCGCTTCGTTTTCCTCCTCTCAGGGCGATAGTGTTGTTGCACTCTAGCAGGTAGCGAACGAGGGTTGGTGACTGGGGTGCCGCCGATTCCTCGCTTGTGTGG
This sequence comes from Oratosquilla oratoria, assembly GCF_046742065.1. Taxonomy (NCBI): domain Eukaryota; kingdom Metazoa; phylum Arthropoda; class Malacostraca; order Stomatopoda; family Squillidae; genus Oratosquilla; species Oratosquilla oratoria. Next base: position 49,506,528 of record NC_134788.1, on the reverse strand, counting down.
ATGAACGGTTACCAGTTAGCCTTTAAACGTGTACAAACATAGGAAAGTCTGTAGTTTCACTGCAGCTACCATTTTCTAACCATTAGGTGAGAAAGAAAACGGATATAAATGATACTAATTAACCATATAATGTCTTGGGGAGAGTAAAAGATCGTGCACTAATGTGCCTCAAACATGTGTGCTGCCTAAAATGAAAAAAAAAAAAAAAAGTAGCAAATACGTAAGATTAAGAGTTGTTAAACGGAACATGTGTGTCTTTCTACCGTCGTCAGATTGCTTGTAATGGTTTTCTGACACGTAAGACAATAAGCTTTTGTTGGATCTCCATCTACCTTTGCCAACCATGGCTTGAATTCCTCCATCTCCAGCCATGCATCTCTCAGCTTCCATTTATTAGCCATGATATATAATCTGAAGTAGACCATGAACTTTAAAATGTCACGGCGAACCGTGACAAGAAAAAAAATTGTATTCTTATCAACAATAATTTAGATGCTACCTATTGCCACCCATACTCTGGAGGAAGCGAGCATTATTCTGCTACTCCTTGACTTCCAGTAACACAAACCGAAGGATGAGGAGTTGTACTGTGCTGCAGGTTAGTCGTATGGTAGGACCTGGGACCCGTGGGTAGGTGTTAGGGGTCCTAATACTGCTTTCCATTCGTGGTTGAAAGGAAACTCGACCTTCATTGCTGCGTTTATTTCTTCCAACGTCATCCCAAACGCTTCCCAAACCGGGCGAGGGAGGGGATTGAGAACTTGCGTCCAATTCGGTCTCTCATACTAGTTCCAAGACTAGTTCCCTGGTTTCCAAGACCAGTTCCCAGACTAGTTCCCTTAAAAAAAAAAAAAAAAAAAAAAAAAAAAAAAAAAAAGGACAATTGGAGAAAACCTCAATAGCCTTGTTCGGCCGTCTGGCCGTGCTTACGTGGCATCTTTTCACCCTGTCTGACCACGCGGGCGCGAGAGAAACAAATAATTTTCTAGATCCCGTGTCCGATAGCGAGGGTAGGGACATGAATTGACATGGTAACATTTTTACATGTGTTTGTTGACGAATAAAGTTCTTTTTATGGATTTCATTATGATTAATGTTAATGATCACAATAGTAATTTAAAGATATTAGAGCTGGATGATAAATCAATTTCTAAGTACATCCAAAATATTAGAAGGATAGCTTTTCACTCTGACAAAAATACACAAGTTCAAGATATGCATTCCATTTTCTTTGGAGTGCCCCCCATTCAGATGAATTTACTATAAAGGGGTAACTTTGTCAGATTCGGTACACTCATAAAGATTACTTGTGATACTTTGACTGTTTAGAGGACTATTATTTCGTGTGTGTTATGCACGCAGTAGTATTAAAGAAAATTAAATCAGTTGAACACACTAGCAAATAGGCAGGGCTCGTCTCGGAGTGATCCTTGAAGTGCGGCTATTAGGAAGGCAACCACAAAACTGACTAGTTCTGCTTCATAGTTCGAATGCATTTTGCCTCGGTTTGCATAATTTCTACAATAATTTGCCAGTGCACTGCACAGTTATGTTCAGATATATGTGTAAACATAGTAAGAAAAGATATATCCAACGTAAAAAGCTGAATTTTCTATGGGGAATTTTATTCTACGGAAAGAGGAATTTGAAATTATCCTATTATGTCTGCTAAATATATTTGTAGTAAGCCATTCATCAATCAAATAAATACAATTTGTTAATTACTTCTTATAACATCCGTATTAATAACATTTACATACTATATAGGTAGTTATCATGTCGACCTTTTACCAAGTGTCGAATGAGGAAAAAAAAAATCTACAGGCAGTTGCCAGATGTCGTCATTATGCTACATTCCGGATCAAAAATTCTACGAACGGCAACACAGGTTAGTCATAGCGCAGTACTCGCAGCCTCTTTCCTGCCGTCCGTCCTACTACTTTCCCTCAGCACTTGTACCCCAACCCGAGTCTTGCGAATCTGACGATTGTATAGGATGCAAGCGAGGGAACGGGGACTGACCGCTCTACCGTGTGATGTACAAAGTTCTACCTTAGTTACAACAGTGAAGCGAATAAAGGGTTTCGTCTAACTCCACTCTTCTTCGTGGTTGGTGTCGGGAGCGGCGTGAAAAGGTATGATGGTAATTGGCAGTCGCCTTCATGACGCTGTTATCAGACTGCAGCCCCTTTTGGTATATAATCATAAATCACTGAAATATTTATAGTTTCATATGGTTGATATAGGACTCGATAATAATGGGCATTTCCATTTCATTCATATTTTTTCTTTTAATATATTGATTTCTGATTTTGAATTGTGATATTCATAAGTCACATTATCCCTAGCGCATATCAATAATTATGAAATTAACAAAATGTTGGAAGGTGTCCTCTTGCATGCGATAAAATGGCGGAAAATATGGGAAACTCCCTATACCTACATGAGGATGCCGGCTTCTGCGTCAGGGTTATATTCAATTTTGTATTTGTGGCCGAGTGACTCCAAAACTCTGTGAATTGGCCTGATCATATTTTCTGTGGTTATAACATTCAGAATGGAAAAGAACGAGTAATACTGCTGTATAACGCGAGTATTGTGATGCATCATCGTGCATCAGGCACCTGATGCTTCCCGTCATAATTTGACGCGTACTGAAGAGGTCGATGGAAAAATACAACAAAAGTTCACATTTTCTAAATATATTTTAATACGACTCTTTTTATATCACATATACAAACCATCACATTTTTTTTCATTTTATATAGTACATGAAATACAGGCGTATATTTCAAAAGCGAAAATCTCGATATAATAGGAATAACCGAGACATGGTTAAATGGCGGAGAGTTTGAAGCTGAATTTAATATTGCGGGATTTAAACACTTTCACCAAGATATAAATCACAAGAAAGGTGTGGGTGTTCTGTTCTACGTTAAGAGCAATGTTCATGCTTCTGTTTTAAAGTGAAACAGGATGCATATGATAGTTTGTGGATAGAACTAATCTAAACAAATGGACAAAAAAATGAATGTAGGTGCAATATATAGGCCAAAGACATTATCATTAGCAGACGACAAGCTGTTGTTTCAAGAACTGTCTAGTTTCTGCAACAGGGACCTATTCATAATGGGTGATTTCAATTTTATTGACATTGATTGGATAACCCCACACGGCCATATAGGTAGTCGCTTCATGGATTTTCTCGGAGACAATTAGTTCAACATGTAAATGAGCCCACAAGACATGGAAACTTACTCGATCTATTGATCACTGGCCGCGAAAGCATGATAACCGATGTACAAATCTGTGAAACTATTGCAGATAGCGCTCACGTCAGTCGCGCCTCACCCTACCCTCCGCGGCACACAATATGAGCTAGGCCTTTATACTCGCTGTAGTTAGTAAGAATAGTTCGCAAAGACCTTGTATATGTCCTCTCAGGGGATTCTTACATTTTCATTCTCCTGGACAATAGATTATAACTAACAGAAGTGAGTCGCCATATCCACAAAGTGAGGATTACAAGGGCGGCGACACTTACATCTATATTTTCATGCACACTACTCTTGCTGTATACCGCTTCCTCCAAGCTATAACTGACCGCCATCCCATTACTCAACCTTGACATTGGCTTCGTCCGTCCCTCGTATGTCGTCACACGTCCTAATGGGACCTTTCGCAGTGAGCGATTTGATGCCAAACACCGCCAGATTATGTAATTCTTGCCGGAAAATAAATACTTTTTGGGGCAAGTTTTATAAGCTTACAGGGGTGTATCGTTGTACATTATTGTGTCTGAAATTTTAGTCAATTAATTTCATGATTGCAAACGGCATATAGCACTGAGGATCTATTTATAATTACAGATGATATTCGTAAAACTGCCTATAATTGTATCAAGCCAAGCAATTTGTCATTTTCTACCGACTTCAATGGACGTACACTGATACTTTCATTTGAATGCACCAAGCAACAGGCAAATCCATGTAATGTATAGAAAATATAATTTTGCATCGAAGACTTAATTTTTCCGGTATGATTACGGTTTGTTTTTCTCTTTACTTTTTCTTGAATCTGACGTGCAGTCTACCACGGCACACGTAAAATTAGTCATATTTGTTTGAAAATAGCTCCCAGCAGATCTAAGAGGCTATTCTTTACACAAACGTCGCTCACCTCGTACGTCCGCCACCACTGTTATCTTAAATCTCACTGATTATCTTCATATACAGGACGTGACAGTGATATCCATGAATTATTAACACTCAGATAAAATGCACAAACCGAAATCAACATCCTCTTATTTTACTGCTCATACTGACTTCAGTAAAAATAATTACCTATTTTTAGTTTTATCTTATAATTTAATTAACAAGGCCTTACCACACACCAGTAAGTAAAAATTATAACATTAAGAGCCATGTTTTTAATTTTGAATCAACTTATGCAGGAATTTATGTCGTATTTTTTCTAATGTTTCCAAATTAGCTAAGTCATCCCTTTGCCTCGTGAAATCCGACACAATTGAAAATTCTAGCGCTAATAGGAATCTACTTGCCTGACTGCGAAAGGTCCCATTGTCCCAATCCCCGTCCCGTTTTCCTTGCCTCTTCCGATTCAAGTGGGAATACTTGGTGGCAGCATTTTGTCCCCTACCACAGGGTAGGCGACAAAAAGGAAATGAACATTCAGAGAAGTGGAACAGGACAATAACAAGGGGTTGGGGGACAGCATAACGGAGGGACAGTCGCAGTATAATAAAAAGCGTCATCATTTCTCTGGGAAAAAGTTCTCCTCTAGCACAGACAAAATGATGTGTGGCTCTGGTCCATAGGGGCGCCCCACACAGACCCTAGAGTATCAACTGCATGTTGCTTAATCACAATAACGTAGCAGCCAATACCCCAGACTGATATTCCTAATTATATTTCCGGTGTTATGGGATTATTCAAACTCTCCCAGTTTCCCCTTAAAAAAATGCTGAAATTTTTGGTCAGTCCCCAATATAAAACCCGCTCAAACCTGGAAGATATGGTAGAAGTGAAAAAAAGGGAGATTCCGTTGGTATAGGAACGAATTATCACCTCTGTTGAGTTTCATATGCTATTAGATACTGCTCCTTCAAGCTGTTTGAAAGGCCTTTTTCACGGAGTGGGTCATCACGTGCTACTTCAAATTATCCCTATTTCGGAAAGCTTAATCCCACAGGTCACACTGTAAAAGGTTCATTCATGTATGGATCAGCATGTGACATTTGAGAAAAAAAATCGTGAAAAATATTTATTGCACAGGTTACACTGCAATGGGTTCTCTCCTATATGGGTAATCATGTGACGTGACGTTTGAAAAGACCCTTACGCGAAAAAAAAACTTAATTGCACAGGTCACACTGGAATGGCTTCTCTTCAGCGTGGGTAGTCATGTGATGTTTGAGAACACACTTTTGTGAGAAAGCGGAATCACACATGTCACACTACAATGGATTCTCTCCTGTGTGGGTCGTCATGTGACGTTTGAGATCACCCTTTTTTAAGAAAGCAGAATCACACATGTCACACTGGAAAGGCTTCTCTCCTGTGTGGGTCATCATGTGACTTTTGAGGCAACCCTTTTCGGAGAAAGCAGAATCACACAGGTCACACTGGAAAGGCTTCTCTCCTGTGTGGATCACCATGTGACGCTTGATACAACTCTTTCGTGCTAAAGCGGAATCACACAAGTCACACTGGAATGACTTCACTCCTGTGTGGGTCATCATGTGACGATTGAGATCACCCTTTTTTAAGAAAGCAGAATCACACATGTCACACTGGAAAGGCTTCTCTCCTGTGTGGGTCCTCATGTGACATTTGAGATGACACTTTCGTGAGAAAGCAGAATCACACATGCCACACTGGAATGGCTTCTCTCCTGTGTGGGTCATCATGTGACGTTTGAGACTACACTTTCCTGAGAAAGTGGAATCACACATGTCACACTGGAATGGCTTCTCTCCTGTGTGAGTCATCATGTGACGTTTGAGACTACACTTTTCTGGGAAAGTGGAATCACACATGACACACTGGAATGGTTTCTCTCCTGTGTGGGTCATCATGTGAAGTTTGAGATGACCCTTATGTGAGAAAGTGGAATCACACATGTCACACTGGAATGGCTTCTCTCCTGTGTGGGTCATCATGTGACGTTTGAGAACACCCTTTTCGGAGAAAGCAGAATCACACAGGTCACAATGGAAAGGCTTCTCTCCTGTGTGGGTCATCATGTGACGTTTGAGACTACTCTTATCTAAGAAAGTGGAATCACATATGTCACACTGGAATGGCTTCTCTCCTGTGTGGGTCATCATGTGACGTTTGAGATCACGCTTTTGTGAGAAAACCGAATCACACGTGTCACACTGGAATGGCTTCTCTCCTGTGTGGGTCCTCATGTGACATTTGAGACTATCCTTTTTTGAGAAAGCGGAATCACACATGCCACACTGGAATGGCTTCTCTCCTGTGTGGGTCCTCATGTGACATTTGAGATGACACTTTCGTGAGAAAGCAGAATCACACATGCCACACTGAAACGGCTTCTCTCCTGTGTGGGTCATCATGTGTAGTTTGAGGTAACACTTTTGGGAGAAAGTAGATTCACATATGCCACAATGGAATGGCTTCTCTCCTGTGTGGGTCATCATATGATCTTTGAGAACACCCTTTCGTGAGAAAGCAGAATCACACAAGTCACACTGGAAAGGTTTCTCTACTATGTGGGTCATCATGTGATATATGTGACGATCTTTTGCTTAATATAGGTCACATTAGAAAAGCTTCTCTCCTGTGTGGGTCATCACTTGATGTGTAAGATGACTTGTGAGATAGCTGAGCTGTAGATGCCACATCGGGATTTCTTTGTTGATTGTTACCTTTCTGAAAAAAAAAATTATATTTAACTTTTTGAGATTGTAATAGTAGGATTGTTGGTGTTTTGTACACGAACCATTACATAAATGCTATCCTCTATTATAAGAATAATTTGCCTAAAAACACATTGTAAAATCGATTATTAAAATGGTCAACTGGTCATTATAGCGCTGTTTGCTTTGTTAGCCTGTTTCACACTAAAACTCCGTGGACTGTCGTAATCATGTATTTCAACCTGCGAGTATATTACAAATATCCTTACATAAATCCACAGTATACATAACTTGAAAAGTGTTGAAACCATCAACAAAAAAAAACACTTGTACAAATTTACATTGGAATTAAACGAGGATAATCCTCTAAATAACCATCAATAAATCTTTTGAATAAACGTAACTACAATGACAGTTACAATAGTATGAAATATATAGACATTAGTAACAAATAAGAAGTCCAACATTCCTCTATGGCTAATTACACGATTATAAATTTCACAACTTAAGCTATTGTAAGTACTCATCTAAATCATATTCTATACAAGCAATATATTGAAATCAGTATTACTTTACGCAAACAACCGTAATACAACGCTCCTATCACATGTTACAAAATTTAGAAATCATAACTCACATTAGTGCTCCAAGCCTTCTAGTGTGAAAATCAAACCATCACCCGGGCAGGGACCTAGGTCCTTACATTTTCACCTCGGACGCTGGTTCCTCACCGCTGCCCGCCTCACACCTCGAAATCACCGACGAGAATGTCGGTGTAATGAGCGTCACCTCCCTAGTAATATCCACGCGAACAAACGCACAGCGATACGCGCAGAAACGGTTCCCTACACAAATACAGTATACAAGATCCCAAAGGAATAAACGTGTGATGCATTTATTCAATAATTACAGTACATTAAATAGATACAAATAACTTTAATTAATACAAAATAAACATACAAATGCACAAGTCATCCTAAGTGGTTCATACAAGCAACTTGAACCAATATCATCGTATAGTGATGATACAATGCATTTATTTAATAATTACAGTACATTAAATAGATATAAATAACTTTAATCAATACAAAATAAACGTACAAATGCACAAGTCATCCTAAATGGTTCGTACAAACAACTTGAACCAATATCATCGTATAGTGATGAACTGATGATACATAGCCTAGTTGTGGGTTGAAATTCCATACTGCTCTCCTACCTAAAGGAGTAACTATTAATTACCTATGATGCACTTGGTAGTGGGACTGTCACCTATACGGAGGGGGGGTTAGGGTAGACTCAACCCTGCCCCCACAATCAACCAGTACTAAAACCAACTTTTATGATTTTCTTATCGAGTAACTGTTTATGTCTATATTAATGGGAGTAAGCATCACAATCTATCCCGGTAGATAGCTCCACTGTACCATCAGTCGTAGTGAACACACAATGGCGTCCTATGAAAATTGGACAGTTCAGTGTTTAAAAGTTGAATTGGCAACAAGAGGAGCCCCTCTCTCAGGGAGGAAAGAGAATTTGATACAAAGGTAATATATCGCACTTACTTTCAACACGATTTCAAGTAACAATATTCCTTTGTTATTGTGTAAATATCCATTTTATCGGTCGGAGTGTTCACCTTAACTTCTAACAAAGCAAACAAATCTTGCACTCTAAAACCATGGTCTGCCATAATACTGTCCCCAGATTCAAACTTATGTCCTTGTATTAAACAAGATCTTTCGATTATCTGTCTGTCAGATGCGCTGCCACCGTAGCTATCACTCACATAAGAAATTAATCCACCTGGAGTGCAACCGATCATTGTCTTCAATGTGTTGCGATTCTTATAAGTCGAAAAAGTTGCACTTTGTGCATTAACATTACTGGGTTTTTGAATTGGCACCTCTGTTGCATCCGAAATTACTCTTGTTGATGGAAATTGTTTTTTGAAGTTCACTGGCATTAAGTCCTGCACTGTGTTTCTTTCTGGCCAAAAATTGATTTCTTAGAGTTGGAAGAACATAAAATTAATCCATACATTCACAACTTTTGACGCATAAGTTTGGCAGATTCTGAACAAAATAGATAATTCGATATCATCTTTGGCCTGTCTCAACTTGATTATAGTTAAAAACAACTGATCTTCCGCTAATAATAAATCATAGTCCATTCCATCAAGATTATTGACAGCTGGACCAAGCACAGAGAATATTAAGAAAGAATATACAAAGTCATTAAATCCTGTATAATACTGAATGGCCTTATTGCCATTTTTAAACCAGAAGATAGAGAATCTAGCATTCATAGAATTTAGTACCTCACACTGGATACCGTGGTCCTGGACCAATTTCTCTCCGGCAGCGTCACTTTGTAGAATCTCATTTTCCCTTTCAGCTGACACTACCTCTTCATTGCCAACATCTTGAATATCTGGTTCATTTTGAAATAAACATCTCCTCTTAGCTACTCTTTCTGCTTTAGTGTTGAGGTGAACGTGGATGGTGTTGTATTAAAATAAAACATAGATGGAACCGCACCAGGTTCTTTGTTTATCTTAGGAAGCAATAGAGTAAGGTTAGGGTAAGTGGTAAGGTCAGGGTTTGAGTTTGGGTGTCATAAAAGGACTTTGGAAAAAAAAAGCGTAGCTCTTAGTTTTTTTCATGACATCACAATGGAGGCGTGTTAAAAAACCTAAGTAACTGTAGACATATCCTAATTTAAATAGTAAACCTTTAAAATCATAATTACCTTCCTGAGAATATATACAATGACAGGAACATGGGTTAAAAAATAATGGCTGCTCCCCATAACAAAATTCTCACTACTACTACATGCACTTGACATGATGACACAGCATGGGGAATGGGTTATCTTGCTGAATTGTTAAAAAAGAATAGTGCCCGTTGAATATCATTTACCTAAAAGACCAGCAGGCATGTAGTCATCTGCTGTAAAATGTTTTTCACAGACAACACTGTATTTCCTTGGAATCCATGGCTTATTTGTACCTGGTTCAAGGCGTTTTATTGCAATTCTCCACTTCACATTCATCTCATCTGACGGAAACTTGTGTCCACCCTTATGTGCTGAAGACAGTGGAACAGAGCAATGCTGAGGCTTTTTAAAGTTAGTTTTATCACATTTGGAAACAAGACTGTAAAACAGGAAGTGAACTTCATGACTCATCACGCAGTGCTGCCATCTGGTGAGGTAATGCGTGCTTACTCCCATTACATGTCTGGCATGAGAGAATGTAAACATTGAACACGTTTGATACGTCACCTTATTCATATCTAAGAATTTGGCAGCAGCGATCGGAACCAATGAAAAACTAGACCAATTGAAGCAACCTTTAAGGTAGAGGCACACTACTTGCTTTGCTGTCAAAATCTTGTATACGTCACATAGGGAGTGTTTTGCAGATGACTTTTTGGGCTAACGGCAAACAAAAAGGAAGACAAAGCATCCCGCCAAGCTTTCTCCTATGTTAACAAGGGCCACAAGGGCGGCAACAGTGGTGAGAGTGGTGACAGTGGCGGCAGCGAAGGAATGGACGCACACTAATAAAACATCTCTGAAGAGAAACACTCAATGCACGCAAATAAAACGTTTCCGAGGAAACACTCAACACATGCAAATAAAACGTTTCTGAAGAGAAACACTCAGTGCACATACTAAAGACTACATATAAAGAATGTACTGCGGCATACATGCTTCCACATATGTAGAGTATTGTTGCAGCCAAACTATCATCGAAGGCAACATCTTTGAAGAAACAAAACACAATTATTTGTCTACAAAAGGAAATGCAACTACTCACAAACTCCAAGCAACAGATGGGACAACGTAGTGCACGCAAATTCCCACGCTGGTACGAGAACAATCTAGTGAAGGATAGGGACGACTACAAGGAAAAGGATGAGTTGCTGACGTGCACACCCATATGTGTTGAGTTGAAGAGGAGTCTATTCAAATCGACATCATCAACAGAGAAGGTAGAAACTCATATGTATTATACTTGTAATTATAATAGAATGACCACGGAATTTCTCCGTCAAGAGGTTATTACATCGCAGTCAATACAATAGGGGTAAATTGATTCATTAATATAATTGATATACTAATAGTGACAAAAAACATACTTGATGAAAGGAAAAAGATAGAAATGTTGAAAGAAAATGTAGATCCTGAGAAGGGCAGGGGAGACATAGGAGAGATTATCTCTTACAAGGTTATCAAGATAGTAAAGCAAATATTCCATATGTCATGATAATGCAACAACAAAGAAACTAGGAAAATTAGGAGTGATTACAGAGACAGCGGATTTTAACATAGAGTTAGAAGCACCTCAAGGAACACTAGACAGAGTGCCATAATTGTAGGAAATTGGGACAGCATGGGTGTTATTATGAGATTATTTGCAGGAACTGAAAATATGAGAGTCATGATGAATATCATTGTAGAAACCCAACTTTCTGTTTGTATCACAATTGAGTAGGACATAGAACACAGGATTGTAGAGGAATGCCAATTTTTTGTTGTATTCACCCAGAAACAGGAGTAAAAACCCCAGAAGACACAAAATAAAACAAGACTACAGAGCTAACCTTAGAGGGGGAGCAGGCATTATAGTGTACTGAAAAAGGATGAAAAAGAGGAGAACAACAACAACACAGGAAGGAGATTTTTTCTCTCTCATTTACTATAACAAATTGGAAAGACTTCTGTAGAACCCATCATGGTGAGTAAACTATTCAATAGACCTATTCAAATATTTATTGATACAGGATCTGTAGTAAATGATAGAACCAGTAAAATGCTTAAAAGGTTGAAACTAGGAATGAAAATCTTGGAGCTAATCCATTACTCATTGAAAGGACTAACAGAAAGTCAGTTAAAACATGAGATAAGACTGACTTTTATGTTATTTTGTAAAGGAAAAAAAAAAAAAAAAAAATGAGCACTTGTACATTCTGGTGATAGTTGTAGAAGAATCTGTTTTCCCAGATCTATTGATAGGATTTGCAACATTGAAAAAAGGAGGTCATGACAATATGTCAGGCTGAGTAAGGGATCTTTGTGAAATCACAGTTAAATACTTTTGGCTAGGCATGAAGAGAGATATTTACTTACATATTGACAATTGCTTGAGATGTACGGAGGTAAAAGGAAATACACATAAGTCTGCTCCTGTGCTATCATATCCTATACCACATAAACCTTAGGAAGAATTCACTTAGATACACTTGAGTTACCTATGTCTGAAAAGGGATATATGTGTTTCTTGCCATTGATTATCTGTCAAGATTTTGTATTTTACAACCCATTCCAAATAAGAGATCCGAAACAATTGCTTCAGTAATATATGAACAAGTAATCTGTAATTTCACAACTCCCAAGATCTCAGTTTCAGACAATGCTACTGAATTTAACAACAAAGTCTTGGAAGAATTATGTAAGTTATTTAAGATAATTAATACTCAAGTCAATTATCCTCAAAGTAATGGATTGGAATCCTGTGTGTCCTGGAATCCTTTGTGCAAGATTTAGTTGTTGCAAATTCTGGTCATGTCCTCCCTTCTCCCAATGCCCCAACTTGTAAGGATAATTAACTCACCTAAGAAAGATTGTAATTTCCAACCTTTCTTTGGTGAATTAAAGATATCATTCTATTATCCCTTGTAAACTGCATACTTAAGTGTTTCTTCAATAATAACAGAGGTTCCTTTCGCTTCTGAATTTAGATTCAACCTGTACAAACTGATGCCCTTTCCAATGAAAGTAAATAGTTTCAAATTTTTAACTTGATACACCAGTAATAGATCCACTAAATTATATCTTTTCTCTAGATAACTTAACAGAGAGTACAATCTTTAATGATAACCTTAAAAATTGTAAGATCCCTAACAATATTCTCTACCTGTGCCATGCTTTTATTTATTTATTAATTTTTTTTTTTTTGCTCATGAAGCATTGAAATAATTTTGTGAAGCTTCACTAGTTAAGAAAATGTCTGTAATACAGAATTGTCACTACAAAAAGGATATTTGTAAACCAGGTTACTCACAGAATATCATGACAATATAAAATCGGTACAAAGGAAGTAAAGAAAGTAGCGAGTTCTGACAAAGACCTTGGAGTGATTATCACAAAAGATATGGCACCTGATAAACAGATAGAAAAAACTGCTATGATCAATAAAGGGGGGCCTTTACCTACTTGGACGAAGGAATGGTAAAGAAACTAGTAATCACACTGACAAGGCCAAAACTGGAGTATGCAGCAACATTATGTACACCCAGTACTAAAAAGAATATAAAGAAAATTGAAAGGATCTGAACAGCAATTACGAATATGGCCCCAACACATTCAAAACTGCCATATGAAGAGATTGTTAAAGTTGGAAATGCCAACTCTGGAACAAAGAAGAAAAATAGGTGACCTACTGACCATCTATAAAATCATGAGAGAAATGGTCATTGATACAGAAACTGACAAGTTGGAAAGGATATGCAACAAAATGCCACATGACAATCTCCATAGTCCTACATTTTCTTGCTTATCATCATCATAAAACAATTTCTATAGATGTAGAATAAATAATTCATATTATGCATCAAAATTGCACAAAAAGTATATTTTTGCACTTCTATTTCATATCTATATACAGTACTTATAAAATTCTGATCATCTTGTTTGTCAGCTTGCTTGCTTGCTTGCTTGAAACCGTCACCCAGCCAATCAGAAGAAGAGATATGACATCACGACTGAGGACCAACCAATGAGAAGAAGAGATATGACATCACGACTGAGGACCAGCCAATCAGAAGAGATATGACATCACAACTGAGGACTAGCCAATCAGAAGAGACATGACGTCACGACATCAGCTCTGTGGGTCCTAAGGAACCCCATCTCTGAGCATGTGACATCACAACTGCTAATTTTCCAATTTTCTAATTTTCAGCTTTTTGATTACATATTTTCTGACCATTATTTAAAATTTTCATATTCATTATCTAAAAGTACAGCCAACTCCTGAATTAGCATCTATGAGGCATAATGAGTATATTAGAATATTACGTAGTGTTGCAAGCAATGACGACATGACGTCACAATTTTCCAATTACATATTTTCTGACCATTAATATCTAAAATCTTGATATTCAGTATTTAAAAGTATAGTCAACTCCAGAATTAGCATCTATGAGACATAATGAGTTTATCAAAATATTACGAACTGTATGAATCATATGATGCGTAGTTTTCTGAGCAACAACGACATGACATCACAATCTTCTGCATTTCACTTCTTATAACTAATCAAGTCACTGCCTTTGTCTACTGAATAGAGGTAAGAGGTCTAAATCATACTCAATTTGATATGGAAACTTATTTTCTGTGATACGGTGATAGTGACATAGTATATCTATCATAAAGTTTATATTTATAAACGTTGATACTCGCTCAAGTCCCATGGGACTACCTGAATGATAATGATAATGAGTGGGAGTGGGATTGGGAGTGGGATGACGAGACGTGACATAACATAAGCATAATCAAGGAGGAGGCTCTCTTTATTTAATTTCTTGAGAACGCCTGTATCCAGTTTACTTTCCTTCGAGAGAGCATGAGGACCGCACAAAACTGGTAAGTCTTAAGCTAATAATACATAAATACATACAAATACCAAGGCTTTTTCCCCCTTACAAGGGAGGTAGCCAAAAAGGGAAAGGCATAAAATCATTCCCACCCATTCCATCCCTGAATACACTCCACACCCCTCCACCCTCCCTCTCATCTTAGCACCTCCTGGATGATGGGTCATCCCTGCACCTTGTCCACTGCCCTGGGTCAGAAGCAGTTTCGCAAGACACAGCACATCCACAGCTAGGCCGCTTCATTAAATCGGCGACCCCCCACGCATAAAAGGAGAAGACGGGGAGAAATCCCTTTGAGCTGCATCAAAATTTGCTCACACATACTACCTTACCCATCCCCCCGCCCATTCCACCTCATGCATCACATCATCATCCATATACAACCATTCTCCATTCACCCCTGTCTTCTGTCCTCTCCCGTCCTTCCTCAACAGACATTCCCCTCTTCCCCAAAGCCCCCTTCACCCCATCCATCCACCCCATCCTAGGATGTCCCTTCATGTTCACTCCCCCCACATCTGCCTTCCATACCTCTTTTACTAGTCTTTCTTCACTCATTCTTTCCATGTGTCCAAACCATCATAATACTCTTCCATCAACCCTATCTCCCAACCCCCTTTCCACCCCTGTTCTCCTCCTCACCTCCTCATTTCTCACCCTATCTAGCCTAGTAACCCCCATCATACTTCTCAGACACCTCATCTCAAACACATTCAAACTCCTTCTCTCTTCCTCTCTCACATCCCATGTTTCTGCCCCATACAGTGCTGTTGGCACAATCATTCCTTCACATAGTCTCCTCTTAGCACCCATTCCCAAATGTCTATTCCTCATTACACTTTTTAATCCACCAAGGCATTTACTCGCTTCTATCAATCTACATTCTACCTCCACCTTCACTCCACCTTTTCCTGCCACATTTGCACCCAAGTATCTAAAACTATCCACTTCCTCCAGTCGCTCTCCCTTAATGCTCACTTCCAGACTACTGCCACTTTCATCCCTTGTACATCTCATCACCTTACTTTTACCCACATTAATTTTTAGCTTTCTTCTATCACATACTCTCCCAAACTCTGTCACCAACTTCCTCAGTCCCTCCTCCAATCCTGCCACAAGCACAGTGTCATCCGCAAACAACAGCTGGCTCACCTCCCACTTTTCTCCATTTTCTTTAACCATCTCCAATCCCGACCCACTACCCTTGCATTCACCTCTCGCACTACCCCATCCATGTATAAGTTGAACAGCCAGGGCAACATAACGCATCTTTGACGAAGTCCCACCTTTACCTCGAACTACTCACTCTCTCCATTTCTAATCCTGACACAAGCTCTACTACTCTCATAAAAACTCTTGACAGCTCCTAGAAGCTTTCCTCCTATCCCGTATATCCGCAAAACCTCCCACAGTGCATTTCTGTCTACCCTGTTGTAAGCCTTTTCCAGGTCCATAAAGGCCCAAAAAAAATCCCTCCCCTTTCATATAGCTTTTTCACATATCTGTCTTACCACAAAAATCTGATCTACACAACCTCTACCCATCCTAAATCCACACTGTTCCTCACCAATTACTCCATCTCTTCCTCTCCTAATCCTCTCAATCAAGATCCTCCCATAAGCCTTCCCAACTACACTTAACAAGCTAATCCCTCTGAAACTACTACATTCACACTTGTCCCCTTTTCCCTTGTAAAGTGGAACTATACAGGCACTCCTCCAGCACTCTACCCTCTCTCCAGCAAACATTAAATAACCTCACCAGCCAGTCCACCATCACTGTACCTCCTTTTTTTTTTTAGACATTCTGCATGGCATCCATCCAGACCAGGTGCCTTACCTGCTCTCATCATCTTAACAACTGCTTTCACTTCATCCTTCCTTATTTCTCCTCCATTTTCTTCACTCATCACTCTCATTTTCTTAGCATTTCCCACTGCAGTTATCTTTCCTTCCCTATCCTCCTTCACATTTAGCAACTCCCTAAAATATTCTGCCCATCTTCCCCTTACTGCCTTCTCTTCCATTATCATCTCTCCTTCTGCACCTTTTAGCTTTTCTTCTCTACTTGATTCGCCTCCTCTTCCTCTCTTAATTTCTTTCCAAAACATCTTTTTATTACTTTCAAAATTTTCTGTCATACTCTTACCCCATTTCACATCTGCTCTCCTCTTTGCCTCCTTTACCTTTTGCTTTACTTCTCTGTTCTTTTCTTTGTACCTCTCATATGACTCCCTCATCCTATTTTGTAACCAATTGGTGAAAGCTCACTTCTCTTCTACAACCTTCTTTGTTTCCTCATCCCACCATTCACTACCCTTTCTTCTATTTCTTCCTGTCCTTCGTGTTCCACACACCATCCTTGCACACTTTGACTCCCTCCTTGAACCATCCCCACTCCTCCACACCTAGCTCTACTCTATCCTTCACTCCCTCCCACTCCTCCTTCAGCTTCTTGTACTGCTTTTCATTTTTATTTAAAGAGTTCACTCTAAGCACCTCTCTACCTTTTGTACCTTTCCTCTTCCTCCATCTATCCTCCACTCTCAACTTACCTTCCACCAAAAAATGATCTGATATTCCCCCACCCTCTCCCCTTAGCACATGTACATCCTTAACTCTTCCTATCATAATCCTATTTACCACTACATAATCCATTAACGCTCTATCTACCACCCTCTCCCATGTGTACTTATGCTTGACTTTCTTCTGAAACACTGTATTTGCTATCATCAACTCTCTTTCTAGACACATTTCCACCATCAACTCTCCACTACAATTCTTTCCTGGAACTCCACATTTCCCAACCATTCCATCAATTGGATCATTTCCTACCCTAGCATTAAGGTCTTCCAGTACTATTACATTGATATTTCTCCCTAAACCCTCTATGCTCTCATTTAAATATATCCAAAAAGCCTCCCTTTCTTCTACGCTCTTCTCACTGCCAGGCCTATATGCACTTACAAAAACCCACATCTCCTTCCCCAGTTTCACCTTCATCCACATTATCATTGAGGAAACCTCCTTCCACTCCACTACATGTTTACCTATCTCTTCACTCACTAGTATAGCCACTCCTTCCCTCCCTCGCCCTCTCTTCACTCCTGATAACCTCCCACTTACACTCCCAAACTTACACTCGCCCTTCCCTTTCAGCTTAGTTTCGCTCAAAGCCAACACATCCATCTTTCTTCTCACAAACATACCATCTCTTCCCTTTTACTCTCATCTGTACCACATCCACGAACATTAAAAGACCCAAACCTTGGTGCTGATCAGAAAACTCCCAGACCCTCTTATGCCTTTGCTTTTTCTTTTAGGAATGTCCCCTGTGGGGCTACAAGAAGAAGGATGCCTAGCCCCAATCCCCGTCCCTTTCTTCTCACCTCTTACGATCGAAGTGGGAATACTTGGTGGCAGTATTCTTTTCCCCCACCTGCTTTAAAAAGATCATGATATGACATATTAACAATGGGTTGAAGATACACTTCCAGAGCAGAATGAATGCATATTTTGGTAGACAGAAAGATACATTATGGTACAGCATGGACAATTATATGTTGAGCTGAGTAGAGTCAAGCAAAGGGAAAATATTGAAGTGGTTTTAAATCATTCAAATTGTACAAAGAATGTTGTAAATATAAGAGCATTGTCTCAATAAAGATTTTATTGACCATTTTATTAACAACGTATCACTTAAAATTTTATTTGACCCAACGGGTCACAGGTTGTCTGGATACATTAAAACCATACAAAAATTTAATGGATATATAGTATGATAACAAGAATATATTTTTTTTAAACCATTTGAGTTGTCCAATTAGAAATGAAGTCTTAAATCAGAGTATGACCAAAATAATATAAAGCCATCATGCACAGTATGAAAAGTGGAACAACTATTATTCTATTTTTAATTTTATTATTTTATTATTACTATTATTATTTTTATTTATTTATTTTTTCTATAACACCTCCTCTGTATGGACACCCTAATTAATTCCCTATAAAGGGAAGACAATAATGTGGCCAATAATTGCACTGGATGCAACCTGCCAACCTACATAGAAACATCGGAGATGGGAGGAAAAGAACTTTCAAAAAGTAGTCTCCCAAGGTCAAATGAGGAATTCTTTGCTGGTACCAGTTTCAACATCCGATCAACCTGGAGCATCAACAATTTAATGTCATCAGCTTAAATAAATTAACCCATTCAACTCCGATGACAAGATGTCTTGTCATTTGGTCAAATAAAACAAAAAATCATAAAACACCAAAATGTTTGATGAAACACCAGAAAAATATGACGTCAGTCCACGCTTCGCTGCGAGCGAAGCGAGGATTGACGTCATATTTTTCTGGTGTTTCATCAAACATTTTGGTGTTTTATGATTTTTTGTTTTATTTGACCAAATGACAAGACATCTTGTCATCGGAGTTGAATGGGTTAAGCTGATGACATTAAATTGTTGATGCTCCAGGTTAACATTATATGTACAGTTTTCTATTTCTGTATTGGGAAATAAGATAAAAGTGCAAAATATGCAATTGTTTGTGTTTTTATACAGGGATTACCTTTGTCTTGTGGCATTTTGTAAATAATACCTGACTTTAGAAAATATCACCTTACTGGTTTACAAGAGCTTCATTCAATGAACTTGAGGAAAATTAGGTGAAAAAACAATGTATTACATTATCCAAAGTCGCACTACATTTAAGGATGTAAATCCTAATATCCACAAAACACCCAACAGACTACTAGATTTGATTTTTTTTTACAACAGTTTTCCTGTTGATTTGATTAAATTGGGTGTTCTGTTTCAATCAGAAAACACTTGTTTGTACCAGCCCCAACCCCCATACCAGTCATGTCTGGGGACTGCATTGGGAAACAAGTATTTTGAATTAAAGAGGAGTGCAAAGCCAGTGATTAATGACAGAAACAAGGACAACATTGCTCAAACAAACAGTAAAACAAGCACAGTTTTCTCCAATTCTGACCATACCTAAGATTAGAGAACACAATCACAGCAGGGTTCGCTATTCTTTAAAAGATTATTGGGTTTGTTATTCTTTACATTAATCAGGTTTGCTGTTTTTGATATAGATATGTTAGGTTCGCTAATCTTGACATTATCTGAATTAGGGAATACTGTGGGTTGGGTTAGGTTATGTTGGGATAGCCATTCTTTAGATGAGGATCATTGGGGTCACTGTTCTTGACATGATCCATACGTGTATATATATATATATATATATATATATATATATATATATATAAATATATATATATATATATATATATATATATATATATATATATATATATATATATATATATATGTTTGAAATAATGTATATACTAATGACTGCATAATTTTAGATATTCACACACACGTCTGCAATCCTTCACTATATCACTGGCTAGTCCTTATCATTCTAAGTGTTTTGAGCCCCATATATAAATGCAGCAAATTCAATGTAATGCCTGCAGTGACTTTTAAATCTAGGATGAGCATCTTTACATTTACCAAGAATTAGCTCAGTTTACATTACGTTACATCTCAAAGTTGTAATTCTTGTATTACCAACTAGTTGTTATAATTCTGAGTATTTTCAACCCCAGATATAAATTGTACCACAAATCAGTAACATCAATAGTGATTTGAAAAAATGGCAAACTAATTTATACATAACTAATCTCACACTAACTCTTCATTTAATAATTGGAAGTGTTCTGAAACACCAGTATTTACTGTCAACTACTTCCTAGATATTAAGGAGCTATTGTGATTTGAAATGCTCTTTTTATTTCGAGTATCTCAACCCAAAACAAAGTTCAACCTCCGGGTTACGGGCAGGCTCCTCTACAAAATTTGAAACGCTGGGTGTCTTTCAACGGAATAACACCTAATTAGATCTCATTACTGACCTACAGCATTCTTTCTAAAGTATCCACCACTAGACAGCTACAACTACAATGGCCTGCAATTCTAAGGCACCAATCAACAACTTTTTCGTTACTTTTGTGTTTCCCTTCTTTGCTTACTATCTCCGTGACACTTCAGTCTAACAAATCTCCAACCAATTTTAGATATTCTTGCAAATGTACAAGGGCACTTTTAGAAATGGTTTTGCATAGCTTATTTGTCAGAATGCCATTTCCCCCTCCTTTCCAAGATTGTTTCAAAAAGTAGTTTACATTCTAAACAATATGCAAATGTTACTAATAATCCTTTAATTTTTTTCAAATTAGTATATATATATTTACAATTTACATGGATTATGTTTGTAATGAAGTTTTACAAATTAGATGCAAATTGAAAATATTGATGGATATATAAAACTTGAATAAGAGTAATTTTTTTTTTTTTATAATGAACTACTTCTAGCAGGCCAAACTAAAGCTAATGCTATTAAAAAAGTTCCTTGTTACGTATTACGACAAAACGTAATTTACGTAACATACTTTACTTCTGACATCTTTAGCTCCTCCCAACAATATAGATTTCAGCAGCCAACAAAAAAAGGCATTAATCAAAAGAAAAATGCACAAGAAAGACATGTTGCTGTGGACACATATAACATCACCATATGCGGTAATATTCTTACACGTTCGATATTATCGCACGGCGTAACACTTTACCAATCCTAAGATTAACTTGGGTCAGCACAGGTATAATTCCAGTCCAGGTCAGTGACAGGCCAGATAGGCCAAAACCTATAATTGCTTTCCTCACCCCGTAAACTTACTGTGGTCACAATTCATCCCCAGAAAACCCAAAATTCCCCCCTGAAGGTGAATTTCACCCCTAATGAGAACCCAGTACCCTAAGGATGGTTAGTAAAACACATTAATTCCTCCTTGCATGAACAGATAAACTATCCATACACTGTGGACGTTGTCATCTTGGTGGTCGTGTGGATGTTTTTCCAACAAAATAAAATCAAAATCAGCCCTGCTGAACATGCTGGGGCCTGGCAGATAGGGCCAGGCCCATCAACATTTGTTAGGCATTAGGCCTACCATTTCATTCCTTCAGACCTTCATCCGCATGTCTGATGACAAACCCACGAAATAATGTGTGTTAGCTTCGCTGCCACTAACATTTAGTCACTTGTGTTATTATTCCGTAGGCCCCATGCCTCTTCCTTAACCCATTCAACTCCGATGACAAGATGTCTTGTCATTTGGTCAAATAAAACAAAAAATCATAAAACACCAAAATGTTTGATCAAACACCAGAAAAATATGACGTCAGTCCTCGCTTCGCTGCGAGCGAAGCGAGGACTGACGTCATATTTTTCTGGTGTTTGATCAAACATTTTGGTGTTTTATGATTTTTTGTTTTATTTGACCAAATGACAAGACATCTTGTCATCGGAGTTGAATGGGTTAACTTATGCATCAGGTCAAGTTCCATTACTCAGTAACGAAGGTGAATTAAATTGAACTTAAACTTTCCTTCATGCACTTCACGAATTCGGGTACAACGAATAGTCTTAGGTACACCCGAGGATTCCCCAAGGATCCTGTTACATCCCACCAAGCAGCCTCTGCTCCGACGTCATTATTTAATTCATCCAATAGCTTTGAACGTTACAAATAAGTGCCACTCTTTTTAGGGCGTGACTTTACCTCCATGCACCAATAATTTTTCTCCTCCTCCACCCTTTTCTCCAATCAGAAAGACTTTTATACTGCCACTAGAAATCTTGTTTACGCAAGCAATTTGTCGCAAGCAGAACGAGCTCTGTGTTTACATATTAGTCACATCAGCACCTCTCGATATCCTAATCTATATTTACAAACATAAGACGGTAACTCTGCCATTCTGCAAATCTGGAACTATGCAACTTGCAGTCGGCCATTGTATCATAACATAATTAAAATTTCATTCCTCTCCACCTAAATGTCTACCTCTATCTACCGGCCTCTTACAGGGCTCGGCAGCTACCCTTGGTCGTCCCGACCAATGATATCTACTACCCTCTTACAGGGCTCGCTAGTATATATTTGGAAATCATCATATATATAAGAAGCTAGTCTACCTTTACATAAACTGGTAAAATGGCATAGTAAAACATATCAAACATATATATCAAAGAAATAAGCAGCCCTCCAAAATGCACAATAATAATTCAGGCAGAATAATGGTAAATGATAAAGCATATCCCAAAACAAATACAATTACAATTCAAACAACATTAGAATTCACTGGAAAATGGTTTCATCATCATTTCAAATATGATAGCAATATGAAATCATTTGCAAACATATTTGCAAAACTCACTACTTTAGAATTAGAAGTTATCATTAAGTGTCTCTTCTTGCATTTCAATTATTTTCTTCAACACAATTCATTTTTCACAGACAGTCGGCTTCATAAATATCACATATCAATACTTATGTGAAAGGTCCTTAAGGTTCCAAGTCCGACCACAGCAGATCCAAGGTCTTCATGTATCTGCCTGATACCAAGTTCCATTTGTTTAGGTCTCCCATCCTAAGTACATACAAATGGTCAATTCAATACTATCTGTAAAATGTATCACGATTAATATTCAATTCACAAAGAATATTATAATAATATTCTCTATACTCTTCTGGTTCATTAAAATTGATACATAGGGTATCACAAAAGTAATTTTCAAATATATCACTGATCTGCAACCTAACTTTCTTCATATCACCCAAATGGCCTATCAGTTCTTCCTTGTTTTCTAAATGGACTACTTTAAATTTATTTCCACCTGCAGAATCAATTACCCTATATGGACCTGAGTACCTTGGTGAAAGTTGATTATAGGGTGAATGTAGTTTGACCATGACTAAATCTCCTATTTTCAATTCTAGTTTATGTGCTATTTTGTGTTGTTGCCTTTTCATCTCTTGTGAATACTCCTGCATATGTTCCCTAACTCTTTCGTGAAAACTTTGAAAAGTATTTATTCTATTTGAGATATACATACATACATACATACATACATACATATACCAAGGCTTTTTCCCCCTTACAAGGGAGGTAGCCAAAAAGGGAAAGGCATAAAATCATTTCCACCCATTCCATCCCTGAATACACTCCGCACCCCTCCACCCTCCCTGTTATCTGAGCACCTCCTGGATGATGGGTCATCCCTGGATGGCGGGTCATCCCTGCACCTTGTCCACTGCCCTGGGTCAGAAGCAGTGTCGCAAGACACAGCACATCCACAGCAAGGTAGCTTCATTAAATCGGCGAACCTCCCTCTCCGTCCCCCCATTGCATAAAAGGAGAGGACGGGGAGAAATTCCTTCGAGCTGCGTCAACTTTTGATCACACATACTACCTTACCCCCCCCCCCCGCCTATTCCACCTCATGCAATCACAACATCATCCATATACAACCATTCTCCATTCACCCCTGTCTTCAGTCCTCTCCCGTCCTTCCTCAACAGACATTCCCCTCTTCCCCAAAGCCCCCTTCACCCCATCCATCCACCTCATCCTAGGACGTCCCCTCATGTTCACTCCCTCCACATCTGCCTTCCATACCTCTTTTACTAGTCTTTCTTCACTCATTCTTTCCATGTGTCCAAACCATCCTAATATTCTTTCATCAACCCTATCTCCCAGCTCCTTTTCCACCCCTGTTCTCCTCCTCACCTCCTCATTTCTCACTCTATCTATCCTAGTAACCCCCATCATACTTCTCAGACACCTCATCTCAAACACATTCAAACTCCTTCTCTCTTCTTCTCTTATGTTTCATGTTTCTGCCCCATACAGTACTGTTGGTACAATCACTCCTTCATATAGTCTCTTCTTAGCACCCATTCCCAAATGTCTATTCCTCATTACACTCTTTAATCCACTAAGGCATTTACTCGTTTCTCTCAATCTACATTCTACCTCCACCTTCACTCCACCTTTTCCTGCCACATTTGCACCCAAGTATCTAAAACTATCCACTTCCTCCAGTCGCTCTCCCTTAATGCTCACTTCCAGTTTACCGCCACTTTCACCCCTTGTACATCTCATCACCTTACTTTTACCCACATTTATCTTCAGCTTTCTTCTATCACATACTCTCCCAAACTCTTTCACCAACTTCCTCAATCCCTCCTCCGACCCTGTCACAAGCGCAGTGTCGTCAGCAAGCAACAGCTGGCTCACCTCCCACTTTTCTCCATTTTCTTTAACCATCTCCAATCCCTTGCAAACTACCCTTGCATTACCTCTCGCACCACCCCAACCATGTATAAGTTGAACAGCCAGGGTGACATAACGCATCCTTGACGAAGTCCCACCTTTACCTCGAACTACTCACTCTCTCCATTTCCAATCCTGACACAAGCTCTACTACTCTCATAAAAACTCTTGACAGCCCCTAGAAGCTTTCCTCCTATCCCGTATATCTGCATAACCTCCCACAGTGACTTTCTGTCTACCCTATCATAAGCCTTTTCCAGATCCATAAAAGCCCAAAAAACATCCTTCCCCTTTCCTATAGCTTTCTCACATATCTGTCTTACCACAAACATCCGATCTACACAACCTCTACCTATCCTAAATCCACACTGTTCCTCACCAATTACTCCTTCCGTTCCTCTCCTAATCCTCTCAATCAAGATCCACCCCATAAGCCTTCCCAACTACACTTAACAAGCTAATCCCTCTGAAACTACTACATTCACACTACATTCACACTTGTCCCCTTTTCCCTCCGGCACTCTACCCTCTCTCCAGCAAACATTAAATAACCTCACCAGCCAGTCCACCATCACTGTACCTCCCTTTTTCAGACATTCTGCAAGGCATCCATCCAGACTAGGTGCCTTACCTGCTCTCATCATCTTAACAACTGCCTTCACTTCATCCTTCCTTATTTCTCCTCCATTTTCCTCACTCATCACTCTCATTTTCTTCGCATTTCCCACTGCAGCTATCTTTCCTTCCCTATCCTCCTTCACATTTAGCAACTCCCTAAAATATTCTGCCCATCTTCCCCTTACTGCCTTCTCTTCCATTATTATCTCTCCATCTGCACCTTTTACCTTTTCTTCTCTAGTTGATTCGCCTCCTCTTCCTCTCTTAATTTCTTTCCAAAACATCTTTGAATTACTTTCAAAATTTTCTGTCATACTCTTACCCCATTTCACATCTGCTCTCCTCTTTGCAACCTTTACCTTTTGCTTTACTTCTCTTTTCTTTTCTTTGTACCTCTCATATGACTCCCTCGTCCTATTTTGTAACCAATCTGTGAAAGCTCACTTCTTCTCTTCTACAACTTTCTTTGTTTCTTCATCCCACCATTCACTATCCTTTCTTCTATTTCCCCCTGTCCTTCGTGTTCCACACACCATCCTTGCACACTTTGTGACTCCCTCCTTGAACCATCCCTATTCTTCCTCCACACCTAGCCCTACTCTATCCTTTACTCCCTCCCACTCCTCCTTCACCTTCTTTCCGTACTCCTTCTCCTTTACCTTTTCATTCAAAGAGTTCACTCTAAGAATCTCCCTACCTTTCGTCCCTTTCCTCTTTCTCCATCTACCCTCCACTCAACTTACCTTCCACCAAAAAATGATCTGATATTCCCCCACCCTCTCCCCTTAGCACATGTACATCCTTAACTCTTCCTATCATAATCCTATTTACCACTACATAATCCATCAACGCTCTATCTACCACCCTTCCCTCCATCACCCTCTCCCATGTGTACTTATGCTTGACTTTCTTCCGAAACACTGTATTTGCTATCATCAACTCTCTTTCTGGGCACATTTCCACCATCAACTCTCCACTACAATTCTTTCCTAGAACTCCACATTTCCCAACCACTCCATCGATTGGACCATTTCCTACCCTAGCATTAAGGTTTCCCAGTACTATTACATTGACATTTCTTCCTAAATCCTCTATGCACTCATTTAGATCTATCCATAAGGCCTCCCTTTCTTCTACACTCTTCTCACTGCCAGGCCCATATGCACTTACAAAGACCCACGTCTCCTTTCCCAGTTTCACCTTCATCCACATTATCATTGAGGAAACCTCCTTCCACTCCACTACCCGTTTACCTATCTCTTCACTTACTAGATTAGCCACCCCTTCCCTCCCTCGCCCTCTCTTCACTCCTGATAACCTCCCACTTACACTCCCAAACTTACACTCGCCCTTCCCTTTCAGCTTAGTTTCGCTCAAAGCCAACACATCAATCTTTCTTCTCACAAACATACTACCTATCTCTTCCCTTTTACTCTCATCTGTACCACATCCACGCACATTAAAAGACCCAAACCTTAGGGTGCTGGTCCGAGAGCTTCCAGACCCTCTTATGCCTTCTCTTTTTTGTTTAGGAATGTCCCCTGTGGGGCTACAAGGAGAAAGATGCCTAGTCCCAATCCCCGTCCCTTTCTTCTCGCCTCTTACGATCGAAGTGGGAATACTTGGTGGCAGTATTCTTTTCCCCCACCACAGGGAATTCCCCCATCACAGAAAAAGAAAACTCAGAGAATTGGTACAGGACAGCAACAAGGGGTTGGGGGACAGCATAACGGAGGGACAGTCGTAGTATCAAAGTGTCATCATTTCTCTATGAACAGAGTTTTCCTCTATCATAGACAAAATGATGTGTGGCTCTGGTCCGTAGGGGCGCCCCATAGAGACCCTAAAGTATCAACTGCATGCTACTTTGCCACAATAACAAGAGGCCAATACCTCAGAGTTTTGTCTTCCCCAAAAATTATAAAATGAGGCGTTCCCTTGTTGCTATATTAATTTGGTTGTTCAGAGTACATTTAACACAAGGAATCCAAGTATCCCAAGTTATACTATGAGGACTTATCATACTTCTAAGTCATGTAATAATTTTCTTATTTAACCTTTCTACAACTCCATTATTTTGTGGATGATTCACTAAGATATTGACTTTCTTGATCTTAAATAAACTACATAATTTTTCCAAGATTTTGTTATAAAATTCATTTCCATTATCTGAAACTAAGATCTTAGGTGTAGTGAAATTACAGATTATCTGATCATAGATTACTGAAGCAATAGTTTCAGCTTTCTTATTTGGAATGGGTTGTAAAATACAAAATCTCGAAAAAAAATTGGATTGGTGAAGGTTAAAGAAAATGGAGAAAAGTGGGAGGTGAGCCAGCTGTTGCTTGCTGACGACACTGCGCTTGTGGCAGGATCGGAGGAGGGACTGAGGGAGTTGGTGACAGAGTTTGGGAGAGTATGTGATAGAAGAAAGCTAAAGATGAATGTGGGTAAAAGTAAGGTGATGAGATGTACAAGGGGTGAAAGTGGCAGTAGACTGGAAGTGAGCATTAAGGGTGAAAGACTGGAGGAAATGGATAGTTTCAGATACTTGGGTGCGAATGTGACAGGAAAGGGAGGAGTGGGGGTGGAGGTAGAATGTAGACTGAGAGAAGCGAGTAAATGCCGTGGTGGATTAAAAAGTGTGATGGAAAATAGACATCTGGGAATGGATGCTAAGAGGAGACTATATGAAGGAGTGATTGTGCCAACAACACTGTATGGGGCAGAAACATGGAACATAAGAGAGGAAGAGAGAAGGAGTTTGAATGTGTTTGAGATGAGGTGTCTGAGAAGTATGATGGGGGTTACTAGGCTGGATAGGGTGAGAAATGAGGAGGTGAGGAGAAGAACGGGGGTGGAAAGGGAGTTGGGAGATAGGGTTGATGAAAGAGTATTAGGATGGTTTGGACACATGGAAAGAATGAGTGAAGAAAGACTAGTAAAAGAGGTATGGAAGGCAGATGTGGAGGGAGTGAACATGAGGGGACGTCCTAGGATGAGGTGGATGGATGGTGTGAAGGGGGCTTTGGGGAAGAGGGGAATGTCTGTTGAGGAAGGACGGGAGAGGACAGAGGACAGGGGTGAATGGAGAATGGTTGTATATGGATGATGTTGTGATGCATGAGGTGGAATGGGCGGGGGGATGGGGGGTGAAGTAGTATGTGTGAGCAAAATTTGACGCAGCCCGAAGGGATTTCTCCCCGTCTTCTCCTTTTATGCATGGGGGGACGGAGAGGGAGGTTCGCCGATTTAATGAAGCTACCTTGCTGTGGATGTGCTGTGTCTTGCGACACTGCTTCTGACCCAGGGCAGTGGACAAGGTGCAGGGATGACCCGCCATCCGGGAGGTGCTAAGATAGGAGGGAGGGTGGAGGGGTGTGGAGTGTATTCAGGGATGGAATGGGTGGGAATGATTTTATGCCTTTTCCTTTTTGGCTACCTCCCTTGTAAGGGGGAAAGAGCCTTGGTATATGTATGTATTTGCAAACGAAACACCTCAGAGTGAAGTCCAAACTGAAACCTGTGAAAAATCTAGGGTGAACTTACAACGGTAAACATAACAAAAGAAAAAATTAAAAGGTGTACAGAGAAACTTAGTTAATAAAACACCAGGGCCTGATGGTTGGTATCCAAGAATCTAAGGAAATGAAAAATGAGATTGTTGTTCCATTTGAAATTATTTAAAAAAAAATTCATCATATCCGGAGATGTCCCAAGAGAATGGAAGCTAGCTAATGTTACTCCAATATTAAAAAAAGGTGACAAAAGGAAACCAAAAATAGCTACAGGCCTATAAGCTTGACTTCAATCATAGGAAAAATGATGGAAACTATAATCAGAGATGCTATCGAACATCATTTAGAAAGTAACTGTTCAATAAATAATACCCAGCACGGATTCAGACGGAAATGTTCTTGTGTGACTAAATTACTCAAATTCTACAACACAGTCATCTCGAATGATGACAAAAGAAACAATATAGAAGGGTGGTGAGCTAAACGCAGAGAACAGTTGTAGTTTTATTCACTGACGTTTCGTCCTTACCAGGACATTCTCAAAGTACATACAATCTCGGAAAACAAACAGCTTATATAGTTCATCCTTGCCGTGTTCCTCTCCCCCCATACCCTCATCCATTCTCAACACTTCTCAGGTGACTCAGACCATGCCACGTCTCCCTCCGTTCTCAATCGTCCTCTTGACCTCCTTGATGATTAAAGTGCTTGCTGCTCCTGCTTATTTTATAAACCCATCTCTATGGTTGATGCAGGGGAGGGAAGTAATGTAGGCTGCCTCCACTATTTTTTTTTTTTTCTGTTTCCCTAGACCTTTGTGGAGCAGCTCTATCCTGTTCCAATCTAGAAGATGACCACATTGGTCTAAATGAATCACTAGCGAGTTGGAGGTTCTGTGAGCTTTGACATCGTTTTTGTGTTCATATGTCTGCAGCTCCACTGATCTTCCTGTCTCTCCATAATATCCTAATGGGCAACCACCACATGGTATATTGTAGACCGCACCTTTATATATGCAGTGTCCTCCTTCTTGGAAATTTGCAAATGTCCACCCTAGTGCAGTATAATGGAATAAGCTACACACTGAATATCTTATATCATACCTCCTGCAACCTGAATTCAACAGAATGCAAGTCAGACTCACTATGTGCCTTCATGCACTGCCTACTATATCATTTATGCACTACCGAGTTTTCAGTTTGACAACAACCTTATAGTCTTTTCAAAATTCATCGTATTTCCTATATTTTAAAAAGTTTTTCTCTAGGTTCTCTCAGAAAGTTTCGCTCAGTGTTAATATAAAAAAAAATCAAATCTCATCGTCTTTTCTACATTAAAAAAATTCTCTACGCGTGTTTAAGGATTTTCTCAGAATGTTTCGCTCAGTGTTCATATGAACACAATTGTCAAAATTTATCGTATTTTCTATATTAAAAAAAGAATTTTCTCAGAATGTTTCAGTGTCAATATGAACACAATTGTCAGAATGCTTCGCTCAGTGTTAAAATGAACATAATTGTCAAAATTTATCGTATTTTTCTCTCCTCGTGTTGAAGGGTTTTCTCAGAATATTACGTTCAGTGTTGATTTGAACACTTTTCAAAATTCATCATATTTTCTATATATTTAAAAAGTTTTTTTCTCTAGTTTTTCTCAGAATGTTTCACTATGAATTTTTCTTCTTCAAAATTGATCGTCTTTTCTACATTTAAGAAATTCTCTACACGTGTTTAAGGATTTTCTCAGAATGTTTCGCTAAGTGTTAATATGAACACAATTGTCAAAATTTATCGTATTTTCTGTTTTAAAAAAAATTATCTCCATGTGTTTAAGAATTTGCTCAGAATGTTTCGTTCAGTGTCAATATGAACACAAATATCACAATGTTTCGCTCAGTGCTAAAATTAAGATAATTGTCAACATTTATCGTATTTTCTATACGAGTATTTTTCATATTTTCTCTACAAGAGTTTAAGGATTTTCTCACAATGTTTCGCTCAGTGTTGATATGAACACAATTGTCAAAAAATCATCTTTTCTATATCTTTCAAGCATTTTTCTCTCCTTTCTCAGAATGTTTCGTTCAGTGTTAATATGAACACTTTTCAAAATTCATCGTCTTTTCTATATTTTTAAAAAGCTTTTCTCTAGGTTTTCTTAGAATGTTTCGCTCAGTGTTAATATGAATGTTTTTTTAATTCATCGCCTTTTCTACATAAAAAAAATCTCTACACGTGTTTAAGGATTTTCTCAGAGTGTTTCGCTCAGTATTAATACGAACACAATTGTCAAAATTTATCGTATTTTCTATATTAAAAAAAAAAATCCACGTGTTTAAGAATTTTCTGTTCTGTATCAATTTGAACACAATTGTCAGAACGTTCCTCTCAGTGTTAAAATAAACATAATTGTCAAAATTTATCGTATTTTCTATACCAATATTTTTCATATTTTCTCTACAAGTGTTTAAGGACCATCTTTTCTATATCCTTAAAACATTTTTCTCTCCTTTCTCTGAATGTTTCGTTCAGTGTTAATATGAATACTTTTCAAAATTCATCGTCTTTTCTACAAAAGCTTTTCTCTAGGGTTTCTCAGAATGTTTCGCTTAGTGTTAATATGATTTATTTTTTTCAAAATTCATCGCCTTTTCTACATGAAAAAATCTCTACACGTGTTTAAGGATTTTCTCAGAGTGTTTCGCTCAGTGTTAATCCGAACACAATTGTCAAAATTTATCGTATTTTCTATATTAAAAAAAAAAAAAAAATCCACGTGTTTAAGAATTTTCTGTTCTGTATCAATTTGAACACAATTGTCAGAACGTTCCGCTCAGTGTTAAAATAAACATAATTGTCAAAAATTATCGTATTTTCTATACGAGTATTTTTCATGTTTTCTCTACAAGTGTTTAAGGATTTTCTCAGAATGTTTCGCTCAGTTTTAATACGAACACTTTTCAAAATTAATCGTCTTTTCTATATTTTTAAAGTTTTTCTCTACGTTCTCTCAGAATGTTTCGATCTGTGTTAATATGAAAAAAAAATCATCGTCTTTTCTACATATAGAAAATCTCTACACTTGTTTAAGGATTTTCTCAGAATGTTTCGCTCAATAGGAACACAATTGTCAGAATGTTTCGCTCAGTGTTAAAATGAACATCATTTAAACTTTTATCGTATTTTCTATACGAGTATTTTTCATATTTTCTCTACAAGTGTTTAAGGATTTTCTCACAATGTTTCGCTCAGTGTTGATATGAACACAAGCATTTTTCTCTCCTTTCTCAGAATGTTTCGTTCAGTGTTAATATGAATAATTTTCAAAATTCATCGTCTCTTCTATATTTTTAAAAAGCTTTTCTCTAGGTTTTCTCAGAATGTTTCGCTCAATGTTAATATGAATTTTTTGTTTCAAAATTCATCGCCTTTTCTACATAAAAAAAAATCTCTACATGTGTTTAAGGATTTTCTCAGTGTTTCGCTCAGTATTAATGCGACCACAATTGTCAAAATTTATCGTATTTTCTATATTAAAAAAAAATTCCACGTGTTTAAGAATTTTGTGTTCTGTATCAATTTGAACACAACTGTCAGAACGTTCCGCTCAATGTTAAAATAAACATAATTGTAAAAAATTATCGTATTTTCTATACAAGTTTGTCATAATTTCTCAACAAGTGTTTAAGGATTTTCTCAGAATGTTTCGCTCGGTTGTAATATGAACACAATTGTCAAAAATCATCTTAAAAGCATTTTTCTCCACGTGTTTAAGGGTTTTCTCAGAATGTTTCGTTTAGTGTTAATACGAACACTTTTCAAAATTCATCGTCTTTTCTATATTTAAAAAAATCTCTGGGTTATCTCAGAATGTTTCGCTTAGTGTTAATATGGAAAAAAAATTCATCGTCTTTGCTACATTTAAAAAATCTCTACGTTTGTTTAAGGGTTTTCTCAGAATGTTTCACTCAATATGAACAAAACTGTCAGAATGTTTCGCTCAGTGTAAAGAATTAGAGCGCAATCATTTATTGTCAACTTTTATCGTATTTTTATCTTATAACGCGAGTTGATTTTTCATATTTTATCTCTTCAAGTCGTTTAAGAGTGATTTTCTCACGAATGTTTCGCTCAGTGTATGATAATCGAACACCAGTATACTGCCTCAAAAAATCATCTTTTTATTAA
Source organism: Oratosquilla oratoria (assembly GCF_046742065.1). Taxonomy (NCBI): domain Eukaryota; kingdom Metazoa; phylum Arthropoda; class Malacostraca; order Stomatopoda; family Squillidae; genus Oratosquilla; species Oratosquilla oratoria. The sequence goes on along the minus strand of NC_134788.1, from coordinate 49,473,445 downwards.
ATCTTTAACAGAGCAATTTACTTTCTCTCCTCTTATATCAGAATGTTTCGTTCAGTGTTATATATGAATCTCTTCTCAACAATTTCATGTCGTCTTTTCTATACTTTTTAACAAAAGCATTTTCTCTCTCAGGTTTTCTCAGAATGTTTTTCGCCTCCAGTTTTTAAATATGAAACACAAGTTGTCAAAAAATCGATCTTAAAAGCAATTTTTTCTCGATTGTGTTTACAAGGGTTCTTTCTCAGAATGTTTTGTTCAGATGTTAATATCGAACACTTATTTCAAAATTCATTTCGCGTCTTTTTCGATATCTCTTACAAAACAGTTTTTCTCTACGTTCTCTCGAGAATGTTTATGCGCTCAGTGGTTAAGTTATGGAACAAAAAAACAGTCGCTCTTTTCTAGCATCATTTTAAAAAATCTCTTACAGCGTGTTATTAAAGGATTTTCTCAGAATGTTTTCGCTCAATATGAACACAAATTGTTAGAATGAATATTTTCGCTCAGTGTTAAAATGAACATCAATTGTCAAAAAGATTTAATCGATATTTTCTATATTAGAAAAAATAAAAATCCACGTGGTTTAAGAGTTTTCCTGGTTGCCTGTATTCAATTTGAAAACACAATTGTTGAGAACGTTCCGCTTTCCAGTGTTAAAGTAAACATAATTGTCAAATAATTTACGTCGTATTTTCTATCTCAGCGACAGTAGAGTATTTCTCTTCATATTTTCTTTACAAGTGGTTTTGAGGGATTATTCTCAAGAATGTTTTCGCTCAGTTTTAATATGAACACAATTGCGTCAAAAATCATGCTTAAAAGCATTTTTCTCCACGTGGCTTAAGGATTTTCCTCAGAATGTATTCGTTCAAAGGCTGGTCTTACATAGGGAAATCACTATTTCGCAAAATTCATTCGTCTTTTACATCTATTCTTACAAAAAAATTCTCTACGTTTCTCTCAGAATGTTTTCGCTCAGGCTATTAATATGGAAACAGAAATTCATCGATCCTCTTCTACATTTGAAAAATCTCTACAGTATGTACTTAAGGATTTTTTCCCCAGCGATGTTTTTTCCGCTCAATATGAACACAATCTAGTCAGAAAATCTGATCGAGCTCAGAGTCTGTTAAAACACTGCGATAACGGAGAATTTGTCAAAAATTAGAACAACGTGTATTTTCTATACGATAGTAAATTTATCATATTATTCCCTCTACAAGTGTTTAATGGATTGTCTCAGAAAAGTTTGAGCTCAATGTTGATCATGAACACAATTGTCAAAAAATCATCTTTTCTATATCTTTTAAAGCATTTTTCTCTCCTTTCGTCTCTGAATGAGCGTTTCGTTCAGTGTTCTAATAGATGATTACATTCACAATTCATCGTCTTTTGCTAATATTTTTACAGAAAGGCTTTTCTTCTAGGTTTTTTCTCCAGAATGTTTTGCTCAGAGTTAATATGAAATTTTGTTCTCAAACTCTCATCACCTTTTCTACACTAAACAATCTCTATCACGTCGTTTATCTAAGATTCTTCTCAGTAGAGTTTGTGTCGCTCAGTATTAATGCGAACATCACTTGTTCAAAATTTACATCGTATTTTCTTTATTACGAGAAAAAATCCCCGGTAGTTATTAAGAATTTTCTTGTTCCGGTATCAATTTGAACACAATTGTCAGAACGCTTCGCTGCAGGTGTTACAACATAAACATAATTGTCCCAAACAAATATTGTAGATTTTACTATACGAGTATTTTTCATATTTTCTATACAAGTGTTCTAAAGGATTTTCTTCAGAATGCCTTCGCTCAGTTTATTAATATGAACACAACGTCTCGTCAAACATCATCTTAAAAGACTTGTTTCCTCAGAGCGTGATTTACAAGGGTTCTATCTCAGTACTGCGTTTCCGTTCATGGTTCAATACGAACACAATTTAATCAAAATTCCATCGTTCATTTGCTATAGTTGAGAACAAAAAAATTCTCTACGTGTCGACTCAGAATGTTTCGAGAGCTAGGAGCTCTAACATAGGGAAAGGACAAATAATAAAAAGTCAGCGTGTCTTTCTCTCTCGTACATTGTAAAAGCGTCATCTCTACAGTTTGATTTATACAGGATTATCCTCAGAATGTTACGCGCTCTAATATGAACACAATTGATCCAGAATGTTTCCAGCTCAGTGTTAAAATGAACATACATTGTTCAAAAATTACATCTGTATTTCCTCTATACGACTGGATTTTTTCATATTTTCTCTAGCAAGTCTGTTCAGCGGATTTGACCACTCAGAATGTTTTGCTACAGTGTTGATTATGAACAAGACACAATTATATATATATACAATCTGATCAAAATCATCTTTTTCTCATATCTTTAAACCCATATATCCTCTCCTTTTCACTGATAGGTTTTCGAGTCAGTCGTTAATGATAGAGTATCTTTTCAAAACTTCAACGTAGCCTTTTTCTATGATCTTTATAACAGCTTTTCTCTAGGTTGTGCTACAGAATGTAGTCTTCGACGCCAGTGTTAAATATGATATTTTTCTCAAAACTCATTCTCCTGTTTCTACATAAAAAAATCGTCGGTACACGTGTTTTAAGGATATTGTCCTCAGAGTGTGTTAGCGCACAGTATTAATCTCGAACACACTATATGGTCAAAATTTATCGTATTTTCTTTATTAAAAGAAAAAATCCACTGCGGTTAAAGAAAATTTTCTGTTCCGAGAATCAATTCGGAAAGACGAATTGTCTAGAACGAGTTCCGCATCAGTGTTAAAAGAAACATACATTAGTCGCAAAATAAATTGCTATGTTGTCGAATACGAATATTTATCACATCATTTTCTTTACAAGTCTGTTTAAGGATTTTCCTTTCAGAATGTTTTCGCTCAGTTTCCTCATATGAAGGTCCACAATCGTCGAAAAATCATCTATAAAAGAACTTTTCATATTTTCCTGCGCGTGTTTAAGGGTTGTCTCATGAGCTTTTTCGATTCAGTTGATTAATACGGGACCCGCAGATCCTCAGAGTAAGACCGGGAGGAACGCAGAATTGTTGGGGACCTTCTCCGCGCGTTTAAGGCTGCTCGGGACAATGCACCAGAATCATGGCGCGCCATCTCGGTTGCGGTGTCCCGTTTAAAAGCTTAGCTGTTCAGACGACGGTCCCTACCATCTCAGGACATCGCCTACCTTTGTCCCGTGTTGTTCCAAGGCAGGCTATACTAGGGACCCGCCTGGTTTGGCGTCCACGCCACGCACGACCATCCCTAAAAAGTGACAAGCGACATCGACACGCGGCCGTACAGTGTTCGGCCATGCTCCCGGTTCCGGCCCAAACGGGTCCCCGCCAGCGGGACCGTCTCGGAGTCCGGCACACTTCAGCGCTAGCGACCTATCCGTTGCCCGCGAGCGCGAGCCAGCAATCACGCCCCGACCAGCGTTGGGCCAGGCCCGGCGTCAGACAACCACATTTTCAAACCTATCACTCGCGTCATTAATCTATAGGTTCTAAAAAAATACCTCTCCGTACCTTGTGCTCCGACCGTTTCGAGCTGTGTTACACATGGGAACAAAGACTAATACAAAAAAGTCATCGTAGCTTTTCATCTCACGCATTTAAAAAATCGACTACACTTGTCTTAAGCATTTTACACACAGAAAGGCTTTCGAGCTCAATATAAACACACATTCGTCAGAACGGTTTCGCTCATTGTTAAAATGAAACATAGTTGTCAAAATATATCGTGTATTTTCATATACGCAGATATAATTATCCAATTATTTTCTCTGCAAGTGTTTATCGCGATTTCCTCAGAATGTTTCGCTCAGTCCTCGGCTAGCTAAACATAATTGTCAACAACACACACTCGCGGTCAGGCATCTATACGATTACAAAGCAAATTTTTCATCCTATTCTCCAAACTGTTTTCGTTCAGTTGCGCTACTATGAACACTTCTTAAAAAATTCATTCGCGTCTTTTCTCTAATTTTAAAAAGCTTCTCTTTCTTTACGTTTCCTGCTGGACGTCAGAAGTACTTTCGCTCAATGTTAATATGATTTTTTTTTTAATTCACTCGCACTTTTCGTACATGAGCAAATCTCTACACGTGTTATTAAGGACTTTTCTCACGTGTTCGGCTCAGTATTAATGCCGACGAGGAATTGTCAAAAATTTATATCGTATTTTCTATATATTATAAATAAAAAAAATCCACGTGTTTAAGATTGTTCTGTGACTGTCTCATTTTATTGTCGCAACTTTCCGAGAACACAACTTGTCAAATTTGTCAAGTGTTTAAGGATTTTCTCAGAACGTTCCGCTCACTGACTTACAGAATAAAACACATAATTGTCACAAAATACGCGCATTTCTCCTAACAAGGTAGTACTTAGTTGTCATATTTGGTCTCTCACAAGTGTTTAAGGACTCTCTCTGTCTCAGAACGATATAGTCGCTCAGTCTGTTTACATGGCACACAAGTTGACAAAAATGCATCGTCTTTTCTATATTTTTAAAAAGCATTTTCAGAGTCTCCACGTGTTTAAGGGGTTTATTCTCAGTCAATGTTCACTCGTTGAGAGTGTGCAATAGCGAACACACTTCAAAACTTACAGATCGTCTTTCTCTATATTTATCAAGAAACGAAAGCTCTACACGTGGAAGGATTCTCACAGAAGGTTTGTCGCTCTTAAGTAATGTTAAATCTAAAAAAACTTATCGTCTTTGCGTACATTTAAGAAAACATCTCTCTTACACTTGTTTAAGGAAGTTTATTCTCTAGAATGTTTCGCTCAATATTGAACAACAAACTGTCTCAGAATGTTCTCTTTGCGAGCTATCTAGTTGATAAAAATGAGAACTTTCACATTTTGTCAACCTTTTTATGCGTATTTTCTACAACGACACTATTTCTTTCACATTATCATTCGCTACATCACTAGTGTTTAACAGGATTGTTCTCCATGCTTCGCTAAAGTGTTGATCTGATACACAATTGTCAAAAATCCACTTTTCTATCTCGTTTGAAGCAGTAATTTTCACGCCTCTTGATCGCAGACATCACATACGGTACACGTTTCCGTTGTTTCAAGTTGGTTAATATCGAAGCCACTCTTTCAAAATTCATCAATATTTTTACAAATCAGCTTCGTCTCTAGGAGTTTCTCAACAATCGTTTACGCTCAACAGAATACGATTTTGTGTGTGTTTTCAAAAATTCATCTCCTTGAGTAACATAAAAAAAAATCTCTACACGTGTTTAAGTGTTTCCTCCCAATATGTAATGCGACACTCACAATTGTCTAAAATTTTATCGTATTTTCTCATATATTTTCTTGTTCACCTGTTTTAGAGAATGTTCACAGTTTTCTTCAGCTTATCTGAATTTGAACACAATTGTCCAGAACGTATCTCCGCTCAGTGTGCGTTAGAATACTTAACATAATTCGTCAAACAATCATCGTATTTTTGCTATACAGAGTATTTTTCATAGTGTCTTTACAAGATCGGTTAAGGATTCTCCCTCAGACAAGCCGCTATGCGCACAGTTTTATAATCATGAATACAATTGCTCAAAAATCATAATCTTAAAAGCATTCATTCAAACCTCGACGTGTTAAGAGGGCATTCTCAGAAATGTTTTTCATAGGTACTCAAGTGGTTATAATGAACGAACACTTTTCAAAATTTATCGACTTTTCTATATTTTTAAAAAGTTTTTCTCTACGTTCTCTCAGAATGTTTCGCTCAGTGTTAAAATGAAAAAAAATCATCGTCTTTACTACATTTAAAAAATCTCTACACTTGTTTTAAGGATTTTCTCAGAATGTTTCGCTCAATATGCAACACAGATGTCAAGAATTTTTCGAGCTCAGTGTAGAAATGAACATAATTGTCAAAATATATCATATTTTCTAATACGAGTATTACATTCATATTTTCCTCTACAAGTGTTTAAGGATTTTCTCACAATGTATCGCTCAGTGTTGATATGGAACACAATTGTCAAAAATAATCTTTTCTATATCTTTAAAGCATTTTATTCTCTCCTTTTTCATCAGAATGTTTTGTCGTTCATTGTTAATAATGAACACTTCTTTCAAAATTCATCGGTCTTTTCGATATTCCATAAAAAGCATTTTCTCTAGGTTTTCTCAGAATGTTTCGGTCAGTGTTAATCATGAATTTATCTTTCTTCTTCTAAAAAAAAAAATTCCATCGCCTGCTTTCTACATAAAAAATCTCGACCCCAGACGGCAGTGATCTAACGACTTTCTCAGAGTGTTACGTTCAGTATTACATACGAACTACCAATTGTGCAAAGATTTATCGCGACTCGTTATTATATTAAAAAAATAATTCCACGTATGTCTAAGAAATTTTTTTGCATATCTGTATCAATTTTGAACACAATTGTCAGAACGTTCCGCTCAGGTGTTAGATATAAACATAATTGTCCAAAAATTATCGGAGAGATTTTCTATACGAGACTCTATTTGTCATATTATTCTGCCTTACAAGTGTCTAAGGATTTTCTTCCAGAATGTTCTCGGCTCAGTGCTTACAATATGAACACAAATGTCAAAAATCATCTTAAATGCATTTTTCTCCACGTGTTTGAAGGGTTTTCTCAGAATGTTTCGTTCAGTGTTAATACGAACACTTTTCAAAAGTCATCGTCTTTTCTATATTTTTAAAAAGTCTTTCTCTAGGTTCTCTCAGAATGTTTCGCTCAGTGTTAATATGGAAAAAATTTCATAGTCTTTTGTACATTTAAAAAATCTCTACACTTGTTTAAGGATTTTCTCAGAATGTTTCGCTCAATATGAACACAATTGTCAGAATGTTTGGCTCAGTGTTAAAATGAACATAATTGTCAAAAGTTATCGTATTGTCTATACGAGTATTTTTCATATTTTCTCTACAAGTGTTTAAGGATTTTCTCAGAATGTTTCGCTCAGTGTTGATATGAACGCAATTGTCAAAAATCATCTTAAATGAATTTTTCTCCACGTGTTTGTAGTGTTTTCTCATAATGTTTCGTTAAGTGTTAATACGAAAACTTTTAAAAAGTCATCCGTGTCTTTTCTATATTTTTTAACAAAGTCTTTCTCTATGTTCTCTCAGAACTGTTTCGCACAGTGAATTAATAGGAGCGGAAACAATTTCATAGTCCTTTGCTACATTTAAAAAATCCTCTACACTTGTTTCTTAAGGAGTTTCTCAGAAATGTTTCGCTCAATAGGGAAACACAAGGAGTCAGAATTGTTTGTGGCTCAGTGTTAAAAAGCACATCATTGTCAAAAGTTACTCGTATTGTCTATACGAGTATTGTTTCAATATTTTCTCTAAACAGAGTGTTTTAAGGATTTTCTCAGAATGTGATCTTCGCTCAGTGTTTGATATGAAACGCAATTGGATCAACAAATCATCTTTTCTATATTACTTTAGGAAAAAAAAAAAAAGATTATTCATTCAGAGATTCAATATGAACTTTCCAAAATTCATCGTCTTCTCTATATTCTAAAAAAAAAAAAATTCTTTAGGTTTTCTCAGAATGTTTCGCTCAGTGTTAATATGAAATTTTTCAAAATTCCTCGTCCTTTCTATATAAAGAAAAATCTCTTCACGTGTTTAAGAATTTTCTCAAAATATTTCGCTCAGTGTTAAACTGCACATAGTTGTCAAAAATTTCTAATACATATATTTCTACATATTATTTCTTACAAGTGAGTTTTGAAGGATTGTCTTCTCAGAATGTTTTGCTCAGTGTTAATATTAGTACAATTGTTCAAAACATAAATTTTCTTCTATAATATTTAAAAAAAATTCTCTCCACTGTGTTTTAACGATTTCTCAGAAGGGTATTTCTCGTTCACTGAGCACTTTTCAAAATTCGTCCCGTCTTCCCTTAAAAAGGTTTTCTCTAGGTTTTTCAGAATGTTTTCGACTCAGTGTGAATTGTCAAAATTCATCGGTCTTTCTCCATATTTCTAAAACAATTTCCCTCGTACATTACACAAGGATTTTCTCAGAATGCCTTCGCATCGAGTAAGATCACAATGTGTTCCCCCCCCCCACCCCCCCAAAAAATTCATCGCCTTTTCTCTATTCGTAAAAACATGTTTTCCTCTTTCACCACCGGTGTTTTACAGAGCTGTTTCCTCAGAATTGTCTCGTTCAGGATGTTACTAAGTAAGGCCAAGATGCTGAACTGAAAATTTCGCTCCCCATCTTGATTCCCGTTTGACGTCACTAGGCCGATTTCCATCTTCAAACTAAGCTAAAAAACTAATAAAACACGCGTCGATTTTCATTTTCACACTTGGCAAAAATACCGTTGATTTCCATGTTCACACTAGGCAAAACTGCCGTCGATTTCCATCTTCACACTAGGCAAAAATGACGTCGATTTCCATCTTCACACAAGGCAAAAATAGCGTCGATTTCCATCTTCACGCTAGGAAAAAATAACGTTGATTTTCATGTTCACATTAGGCAAAAATGACGTCGATTTCCATCTTCACACTAGGCAAAACTGCTGTCGATTTCCATCTTCACACTAGGCAACCATGAAAATCAACGTTATTTTTTCCTCGTGTGATTATTGAAATCGACGTTATTTTTGCCTAGTGTGAAGATGGAAATCGACGTCATTTTTGCCTAGTGTGAAGATGGAAATCGACGACAGTTTTGCCTAGTGTGAACATGGAAATCAACGGTATTTTTGCCAAGTGTGAAAATGAAAATCGACGGTGTTTTTACTTAGTTTGAAGATGGAAATCGCCTAGTGACGTGAGAGGGAATCAAGATGGAGCGAAATTTTCAGTTCAGCACTTGGCCTTACGTAACACTGAACGAAAAATTCTGAGAAAGCCCTTAAACACGTGGAGAGAAAAATGTTTTACGAATAGAGAAAAGGCGATGAATTTTGACAATTTATTGTGATCTTACTAAGCGAAACATTCTGAGAAAATCCTTGTGTAATGTTGAGAGAAATTTTTTAAAATATGGAAAAGACGATGAATTTTGACAATTGACACTGAGCGAAACATTCTGAGAAAACCCAGAGAATAACTTTTTAAAAAGACGATGAATTTTGAAAAGTGTTCATGAACGAAACATTCTGAGAAATCCCTTAAGGGACTGTGGGAAAGTGCTTATAGTGAACCTGTCATAAAAGTTTTTCAATTTATTTGGTGAACTTATTTATACTTAATCTATCAGAAAGTGTATTTTTGCATAATAATTTGTTTTTGTAACATGTATATATTACGTTTATTTAATTTTTTTCTTTCTTTTTTTTTATGAATAGTATCTGTAATCATTGAAGTATCCACAGGCATAGGTAATCAGCCTACTATGTAGGAAATGAAAAGAGTTAGAGTCTTGGAAACAACTTCATTGAGTTAGATTTTTTTCCTACTCTCTTTTAGTTCTTTTTTATCGATTTTTTTATGTTGAATAGTAGAAAACTTCAGTGAAAATCTGCTATGATAAATTAAACAAAAAAATTATGTTACAGTTTTCCTATTGTTTTTTCCTGATCAAATTAAAGAATTACTCTTTCTCTTTACAAATTCCGAAAGAATGAATGAAATCGACAAAAAGAAACAGAGATATGGCTATTTTTTTAAGAATAATAAAAAACATATACTTTTCAGGAGAGGCATTTAAAGTTTAAAGGAGCGCACCGGCTATTTAAAATCCTCCCGGCCGCGTACTCACTCTTGACATTGTCTAGTTTTTTGTACGTTCCGTTTAAACACTTTAAACAAAACTGAACTGGGCTATCGAAAATTTGACTTAATTTCCATATATACAGAATGTTTTTTTCATGCAATGGGGTTGGCCAGATGTCGCCAATAATTTATCTATTCTCATTTTATATATAAAACCAGAAACGGAATTGAGCTGTAATATTTGGTCGAAGTGTTACAAGCCAACATAGAGAATCTTTACATTTGAATACCTGTTGGTAGAATAAAAGATAATACGATCGCATGTATGACTGGTAGGCTAACAGATACGCGACAGGGCGACATCCTTTCTCCTTTAGCTTTAGAAGAGATACTGAGATCCCTTGTGGTGATTGAACGATTAGTGTTGGGCAAGTTTGCCAGATATCTCCATAATATATTAGAATTATAGTAAACAAAACAAGAACTGGGTATCAAAATTTTGACGTTATTGTCAATATACAGAATGTTTTTTTCATGCAATGGGGTTGCCAGAGGTTGCCAAAAATTTATCTATTTTATTTTATATATAATAGAAAAAGAAACGGAATTTGAGGCTGTAATATTTGGTCTAAAGTGTTACCACCAATCATAGAGAATCTTTTGAAATGTTTACCTAAAATTCGTTGATTTTCCAGAATTTTTTCGTGTTTTCGCGCCCTAACATGTCCCTTAAACACGTGGAGAGAATTTTTTTTAAAACAAGCCCACCGGCTGCGCCGGCCCGGCTACGCCGGGGGCCTTGGCCTGCGGCGCTGCGCGCCCTGGGCTACGCCCCTTTTTTGGAAAATAAAATATCAAAATCATATTGCTTTTTATTTCTTGTCAACATCTAGCTGTTCTCGGGCAAGTCCTTCGAGTTCTTCATCTTCGAGTTCTTCTTCTTCCTTCTTTCGAGTTCTTCTTTCGAGTTCTTCTTCGAGTTCTTCGAGTTCTTCTTTTTTCGAGTTCTTCGAGTTCTTCCTTCGAGTTCTTTCGAGTTCTTTTTCGAGTTCGTCGAGTGTCTCTTCGAGTTTCTTCTTCGAGTTTCTTCTTCGAGTTCTTCTTCGAGTTCTTCTTCGAGTTCCTTCTTCGAGTTTCCTTCGAGTTCTTCTTCGAGGTTCTTCGAGTTCTTCTTCTTGCAAGTTCTCCCTTCTTCTTCGAGTTTCTTCTTCTTCGAGTTCTTCTTCGAGTTCTTCTCTTTCGAGTTCCTTCGAGTTCTTCTTTGTTTCGAGTTCTGTCGAGTTCTTTCTTTTTTCGAGTTCGTTCGAGTTCCACTTTTTTCGAGTTCTTCGAGTTCTTCTTTTTCGAGTTCCTTCGAGTTCTTCTTCTTTTCGATTTCTTCGAGTTCTTCGAGTTCTTCTTCTTCGAGTTTTTCGGCTTTCTTCTTCGAGTATCTACTTCTTCTTCTTCTTTCTTCTTCTTTCTTCTGCTTCTTCTTCTTCTTCTTCTTCTTCTTCTCGAAGTTCTTCCTCTTCTTCTTCTTCGTTTTCTTCGAGTTCCTTCTTCTTCTTCGAGTTCTTCTTCTTCACCGTAGTTGGCGGTGTTTACCGATTTACCACCAACACGGCGGAAGGTGTTTAACCCGATTTACCACCAAACGCAGAAGGGTTCAGTTTATTTTTTTACTTATACAAGCCCACCGGCGGCGCTGCGCCTATAGGCGCGGGCGCTGCGCGCCCTGGGCTACGTCCCCTTTGTTTTGGAAAATAAAATATCAAAATCATATTTGCTTTTTATTTCTTGTCAACATCCTAGCTGTTCTCGCAAGTCATCTATATAGGCGATTTGTTTCTTCGGAGTTCTTCTTCTTCGAGTTCTTCTTCTTCGAGTTATTCTTCTTCTTCCGAGTTCTTCTTCAAGTTCTTCGAGTTCTCTCTCTTTCGAGTTTCTTCGAGTTCATTCTTTTTCGAGTTCTTCGAGTTCTTTCCTTTTGTTTTTTTTTTGTTTTCGAGTCTTCGAAGTTCTTCTTTTTCGAAGTCCTCTCGAGTTCTTCTTTTTCGAGTCTTCGAGTTCTTTCGAGTTTTTCGAGTTCTTCTTCGAGTTCTTCGAGTTTCTACTTCTTCTTCTTCTTTGAGTTCTTCGAATTCTTCTTCTTCCTCTTCTTCTAGTTCTATCTCTTCGAGTTCTTCTTTTTCTTCCTGTCTTCTTTTTGTTCTTCTTCTTCGAGTTCTTCCTTCTTCTTTCTTCTTCTTCTTCTTCTGTCTTCTTCTTCTTCTTTCTCTTCGAGTTCCTCTTCTTCGAGTTCTTCTTCCTTCTCTGTCTTCGTCTTCTTTCTTCTTCTTCTTCTTCGAGTACTCTTCTTCTTTCGAGTTCTTCTTCGAGGTTCTCTTCTTCTTCGAGTTCTTCTTCTTCGAGTTCTTCTTCTTCTTCTTCTTCGAGGTTCTTCTTCTTCTTCGAGTTTCTTCGAGTTCTTCTTCGAGTTCTTTCCGAGTTCTTCTTCGAGTTCTTCGAGTTCTTCTTCGAGTTCTTCGAGTTCTTCTTCGAGTTCTTCGGATTTCTTTTTCGAGTTCTTCCGAGTTCCTTCTTCGAGTTCTTCGAGTTCTTCTTCGAGTTCTTCCTTCGAGTTCCTTCGAGTTCTTCTTCGAGTTATCTTCGAGTTCTTCTTTTTCCGAGTTCTTCGTAGTTCCTTCTTCGAGTTCTTCTTCTTCGAGTTCTTTCTCTTTCGAGTTCTTCGAGTTCCTTCTTTTTCGAGTTCCTCGAGTTCTGTTTTTCGAGTTCTTTGAGTTTCTTCTTCTTTCGAGTTCTTCGAGTTCCTTCGAGTTCTTCTTCTTCGAGTTTTTTTTTATCGATTTCTTCTTCGAGTTCTACTTGCTTCCTTCTTCGAGTTCTTCGAGTTCTTCTTCCTTCCTCTTCTTCCGAGTTCTTCGATTCTTCTTCTTCGAGTTCTTCTCTTCTTTCTTCTTCTTTTCTTCTTACTTTTCTTCTTTCCTTCTTCTTCGAAGTTCATTCCCTCTTCTTCTTCTTCGATTTCTTCGAGTTCTTCTTCTTCTTCGAGTTCTTCTTCACCGTAGTTGGCGGTGTTACCGATTTACCACCAAACGCGAAGGGTCAGTTTATTTTTTACTTATATAGATAGATATATAGAAAAGATTATTTCTGACAATTGTATTAATATTAACACTGAGCAAAACATTCTGAGAAAATCCTTAAACACTTGTAAAGAAAATATGTAGAAAATACGATAAATTTGGACAACTATGTGCAGTTTAACACTGAGCGAAATATTCTGAGAAAATCCTTAAACACGTGTAGAGAATTTTCTTTATATAGAAAGGACGATGAATTTTGAAAATTTGCATATTAACACTGAGCGAAACATTCTGAGAAAACCTAGAGAAAAATAAAAACTCTTAAAATATAGAGAAGACGATAAATTTTGAAGTGTTCATATTACCTATGAATGAGAATTTTTTTTCTAAAGATGATTTTTTCTAAAGATGATTTTCCAAAGATGATTTTTGACAATTGTGTTCATATCAACACTGAGCGAAACATTGTGAGAAAATCCTTAAGCACTTGTAGAAAAAATATGAAAAATACTCGTACTCAAAATACGATAAATTTTGACAATTATGTTCATTATAACACTGAGCGAAACATTCTGACAATTGTGTTCATATTGAGCGAAACATTCTGAGAAAATCCTTAAACAAGTGTAGAGATTTTTCAAATGTAGAAAAGACGATGAATTTTTATTTTTTCCATATTAACACTGAGCGAAACATTCTGAGAGAACCTAGAGAAAAACTTTTTAAAAATATAGAAAAGACGATGAATTTTGAAAAGTGTTCGTGTTAACACCGAACGAAACATTCAGAGAAAACCCTTATTCATGTTGAGAAAAATACTTTTAAGATGATTTTTCACAATTATGTTCATATTAAAACTGAGCGAAACATTCTGAGAAAATCCTTAAACACTTGTAGGGAAAATATGAAAAATACTCGTATAGAAAATACGATAATTTTGAACAATTATGTTTATTTTAACACTGAGCGGAACGTTCTGACAATTCTGTTCAAATTGATACACAACAGAAAATTTTTAAACACGTGGATTTTTTTTTTTTTAATATAGAAAATACAATAATTTTTGACAAATGTGTTCGTAATAATACTGAGCAAATCCTTAAACACGTGTAGAGATTTTTTATGTAGAAAAAGCGATAAATATTGAAAAAAAAATTCATATTAACACTGAGCGAAACATTCTGAGAAAACGTAGAAAAAAGCTTTTTAAAAATATACAAAAGACGATGAATTTTGAAAAGTGTTCATATCAACACTGAGCGAAACATTCTGACAAAAACCTTAAACACTTCTAGAGCAAATATGAAAAATACTCGTATAGTAAATACGACAAATTTGGACAATCATGTTCATTTTAACACTGAGCGAAACATTCTGACAATTGTGTTCATATTGAGCGAAACATTCTGAAAAAATCCTTAAACAAGTGTAGAGATTTTTTAAATGTAGAAAAGACGATGAACTTTTATTTTTTTCCATATTAACACTAAGCGAAACATTCTGAGACAACCAAGAGAAATACTTTTGATTTTTTTTTAAAAGACGATGAATTTTGAAAAGTGTTCGTATTAACACTGAACGAAATATTCTGAGAAAACACTTAAACACGTGGAGAAAAATTCTTTTAAGATGATTTTTGACAATTGTGTTCATATTAAAACTGAGCGAAACATTCTGAGGAAATCCTTAAACACTTGTAGAGAAAATATGAAAAATACTCGTATAGAAAATACGATAATTTTTGACAATTATGTTTATTTTAACACTGAGCGGAACGTTCTGACAATTGTGTTCAAATTGATACGGAACAGAAAATTCTTAAACACGTGGAAAAAAATTAATATAGAAAATACGATAAATTTTGACAATTGTGTTCGCATTAATACTGAGCGAAACGCTCTGAGAAAATCCTTAAACACGTGTAGAGATTTTTTTATGTAGAAAAGGCGATGAATTTTGAAAAAAAAATAATATTAACACTGAGCGAAACATTCTGAGAAAACCTAGAGAAAAGCTTTTTAAAAATATAGAAAAGACGATGAATTTTGAAAAGTGTTCATATTAACACTGAACGAAACATTCTGAGAAAGGAGAGAAAAATACTTTAAAGATATAGAAAAGATGATTTTTGACAATTGTGTTCATATCAACACTGAGCGAAACATTGAGAAAATCCTTAAACACTTCTAGAGAAAATATGAAAAATGCTCGTACAGAAAATACGATAAATTTTGAAAATTATGTTCAATTTTAGCACTGAGTGAAACATTCTGACAATTGTGTTCATATTGAGCGAAACATTCTGAGAAAATCTTTAAACAAGTGTAGAGATTTTTTAAATGTTGAAAAGACGATGAATTTTTTTTCCATATTAACATTGAGCGAAATATTCTGAGAGAACCTAGAGAATTTTTTTTTAAATATAAAAAAGACGATGAATTTTGGAAAGTGTTCGTATTAACAATGAACGAAACATTCTGAGAAAACCCTTAAACACGAGGAGAAAAATGCTTTTAAGATTATTTTTGACGATTGTGTTCATATTAAAACTGAGCGAAACATTCTGAGAAAATCCTTAAAGACTTGCAGAGAAAGCATGAAAAATACTCGTATAGAAATACGATAATTTTTGACAATTATGTTTATTTCAACACTGAGCGGAACGTTCTGACAATTGTGCTGAAATTGACACAGAAAAGAAAATTCTTAAACAAGTGGATTTTTTTTTTTTTTTTTTTAATTATAGAAATTACGATAAAATTTGACAATTCTGTTCGTATTTGTACGGAGCGAAACACTCTGAGAATATCCTAAACACGTGTAAAGATTTTTTAATGGAGAAAAGGAAAAAAACAAAAAAAAAAACATATAATTACTGACCGAAACATTCTGAGAAAACCTAGGGAAAAGCTTTTTAGAAATATAAATTTAGAAAGGACGTTGAATTTTTAAGTGTTCGTATTAACACTGAACGAAACATTCTAAGGAGAGAAAAATGCTTTAAAGATAAAGAAAAGATTATTTTTGACAATTGAGTTCATATCAACACTGAGCGAAACATTCTGAGAAAATCCTTATACACTTATAGAGAAAATATGAAAAATACTCGTATAGAAAATACGATTATTTTTGACAATTATGTTTATTTTAACACTGAGCGGAACGTTCTGACAATTGTGTTGAAATTGATACGGAACAGAAAATTCTTAAACAAGTGGATTTTTTTTTTAATACAGAAAATACGATAAAATTTGATAATTGTGTTCGTATTAGTACTGAGCGAAACACTGAAAAAATCCTTAAACATGTGTAGAGATTTTTTAATGTAGAAAAGACGATGAATTTTGAAAAAAAAAATCATATAAACACGGACCGAAATATTCTGAGAAAACCTAGAGAAAAGATTTTTAAAAATATACAAAAGACGATGAATTTTGAAAAGTGTTCATATTAACACTGAACGAAACATTCTAAGAAAGGAGAGAAAAATGCTTTAAAGATATAGAAAAGATGATTTTTGACAATCGTGTTCATATCAACACTGAGCGAAACATTCTGAAAAATCCTTAAACACTTGCAGAGAAAATATGCAAAATACTCGTATAGAATATACTATAAATTTTGACAATTATGTTCATTTTAACACTGAGCGAAACATTCTGACAATTATGTTCATATTGAGCGAAACATTCCGATAAAATCCTTAAACAGGTGTAGAAAAGACGATGAATTTTTTTCCCATATTAACACTAAGCGAAACATTCTGAGAGAACCTAGAGAAAAACTTTTTAAAAATATAGAAAAGACGATGGATTTTGAAAAGTGTTCGTTTTAGTACTGAACGAAACATTCTGAGAAAACCCTTAACCACGTGGAGAAAATGCTTTTAAGATGATTTTTGACAATTGTGTTCATATCAAAACTGAGCGAAACATTCTGAGAAAATCCTTAAACACTTGTAGAGAAAATATGAAAAATACTCGTATAGAAAATACGATAATTTTTTACAATTGTGTTTATTTCAACACTGAGCGGAACGTTCTGACAATTCTGTTCAAATTGATACAGAACAGAAAATTCTTAAACACGTGGAGAAAAAAAAATTACATAGAAAATACGATAATTTTTCGCAATTGTGTTCGCATTAATACTGAGCGAAACAATGAGAAAATCCATAAACACGTGTAGACATTTTTTTATGTAGAAAAGGCGATGAATTTTGTAGAAAAAATCATATTAACACTGAGCGAAACATTCTGAGAAAACCTAGAGAAAAGCTTTTTAAAAATATAGAAAAGACGATGAATTTTGAAAAGTGTTCATATTAGTACCGAACGAAACATTATGAGAACGGAGAGATATACAAAAGATTATTTTTGACAATTGTGTTCATATCAACACTGAGCGAAACATTCTGAGAAAATCCTTAAACACTTGTAGAAAAATATGAAAATGCTCGTATAGAAAATACGATGGATTTTGACAATTATGTTCATTTTAACACTGAGAGAAACATTCTGACAATTGTGTTCATATTGAGCGAAACATTCTGAGAAAATTCTTAAAAAAAAAAGTGTAGAGATTTTTTAAATGTAGAAAAGACGATGATTTTTTTTTCCATATTAACATTGAGCGAAACATTGTGAGAGCTTTTAAGATGATTTTTGACAATTGTGTTCATATTAAAACTGAGCGAAACATTCTGAGAAAGTCCTTAAACACTTGCAGAGAAAACATGAAAAAATACTCGTATGGGAAATACGATAATTTTTGACCATTATGTTTATTTTAACACTGAGCGCAACGTTCTGACAATTGTGTTGAAATTTATACAGAATAGAAAATTCCTAAACAAGTGGAATTTTTTCAATATAGAAAATACGATAAAATTTGACAATTGTGTTCGTATTAGTACTGAGCGAAACACTCTGAGAAAATCCTTAAACACGTGTAGAGATTTTTTCAAGCAGAAAAGGCGATGAATTTTGAAAAAAATGAAATCATATTAACACTGACCGAAACATTCTGAGAAAACCTAGAGAAAAGCTTTTTAGAAATATAGGAAAGACGATGAATTTTGAAAAGTGTTCATATTAACACTGAACGAAACATTCTGAGAAGGGAGAAAAAATGCTTTAAAGATATAGAAAAGAGGATTTTTGACTCATTCTTTCCATGTGTCCAAACCATCCTAATATTCTTTCATCAACCCTATCTCCCAAATATGAAAAATGCTCGTATGAAAATACGATAAATTTTGACAATTATGTTCATTTTAACACTGAGTTAAACATTCTGACACTTGTGTTCCTATTGAGCGAAACATTCTGAGAAAATCTTTAAACAAGTGTAGAGATCTTTTAATTATAGAAAAGACGATGATTTTTTTCATATTAACACTGAGCGAAACATTCTGAGAGAACCTAGAGAAAATCTTTTCAATATATAGAAAAGACGATGAATTTTGAAAAGTGTTCGTATTAACACTGAACGAAACATTCTGAGAAAACCCTTAAACACGTGGAGAAAAATGCTTTTAAGGTGATTTTTGACAATTGTGTTCATATCAAAACTGAGCAAAACATTCTGAGAAAATTCTTAAACACTTGGAGAGAAAATATGAAAAATACTCGTATAGAAAATACGATAATTTTTGACAATTATGTTTATTTCAACACTGAGTGGAACGTTCTGACAATTGTGTTCAAATTGATACAGAACAGAAAATTCTTAAACACGTGGAATTTTTTTTTTTTAATATAGAAAATGCGATAAATTTTTGACAATTGTGTTCATATTAATAATGAGCGAAACACTGAGAAAATCCTTAAACACGTGTAGAGATTTTTTTATGTAGAAAAGGCGATGAATTTTGAAAAAACAAAAAATCATATTAACACTGAGCGAAACATATTGAGAAAACCTAGAGAAAAGCTTTTTAAAAATATAGAAAAGACGATGAATTTTTAACACTGAACGAAACATTCTGAAAAAGGAGAGAAAAATGCTTTAAAGATATAGAAAAGATGATTTTTGACAATTTTGTTCATATCAACACAGAGCGAAACATTTTGAGAAAACCCTTAAACACTTGTAGAGAAAATATGAAAAATACTCGTATAGAAAATACGATAAATTTTGACAATTATCTTAATTTTAACACTAAGCGAAACATTCTGACAATTGTGTTCATATTGACACTGAACGAAACATTCTGAGAAAATTCTTAAACACATGGAGAGAAAAATGTTTGAATAATAGAAAATACGATAAGTTTTGACAATTGTGTTCATATTAACACAGCGAAATATTCTGAGAATTTCTTAAATGTAGAAAAGACGATCAATTTTGAAAACTGTTTTCATAGCGAAACATTCTGAGAAAACCTACAGAAAAAAGTTTTTAAAAATATAGAAAATACGATGAATTTTGAAAAATGTTCATATCAACACTGAACGTAACATTCTGAGAAAACCCTTAAACACGAGGAGAGAAAAATGTTTCAGATATATAGAAAAGATGATTTTTGACAATTGTATTCATATTAACACTGAGCGAAACATTCTGAGAAAATCCTTAAACAATTGTAAAGAAAATGATTATGAAAAATACTCGTATAGAACATACGATAAATTTTGACAATTATGTTCATTTTATCACTGAGCGAAGCATTCTGACAATTGTGTTAATATTGACACTGAAACATTCTGAGAAAATTCTTAAACACGTGGAGAGATTTTTTTAAATATAGAAAATAAGATAAATTTTGACAATTTTGTTCATATGAACACTGAGCGAAACATTCTGAGAAAATCCTTAAACACGCGTAGAGAATTTTTTTAATGTAGAAAAGACGATGAGCATTGAATATTGTTTTCATATCAACACTGAGCGAAACTTTCTGAGAAAACCTAGAGAAAAACTTTTGAAATATAGAAAATACGATGAATTTTGAAAAGTTCAAATTAACATTGAACGAAACATTTTGAGAAATTCCTTAAGCACGTGTAGACATTTTTTTATGTAGAAAAGGCGATGAATTTTATATACGATAAATTTGGCCAATTGTGTTCATATTAACACTGAGCGAAACATCCTTAAACAAGTGTAGATATTTTTTTAAATGTAGAAAAGACGATGAATTTTTTTTTTTTTTCATATTAACTCTGAGCGAAACATTCGGAGAGAACCTAGAGAAAAACTTTTTAAGAAAATATAGAAAATACGATGAATTTTAAAAAGTGTTCGTATTAACACTGAAAGAAACATTCTGAGAAAAACCTTAAACACGTGGAGAAAATGCTTTTAAGATGATTTTTGACAATTGTGTTCCTATTAACACTGAGCGAAACATTCTGAGAAAATCCTTAAACACTTGTAGAGAAAATATGAAAAATACTCGTAGAGACAATACGATAATTTTTGACAATTATGTTCATTTTAACACTGAGCGAAGCATTCTGACAATTGTGTTCATATTGACACTGAAACATTCTGAGAAAACTCTTAAACACGTGGAGAGAATTTTTTTTAACATAGAAAATACGATAAATTTTGACAACTGTGTTCATATCAACACTAAGCGAAACATTCTGAGAAAATCCTTAAACACGTGTAGATAATTTTTCTTTAATGTAGAAAAGACGATGAATTTTGACAATTTTATGCATATTAACACTGAGCGAAACATTCTGAGAGAACCTAGAAAAAACTTTTTAAAGATATAGAAAAAACGATGAATTTTGAAAAGTGTTCAAATTAACACTGAACGAAACATTCTGAGAAAACCGTAAAACACGTGGAGAGAAAAATATTTAAAAAAAAATATATATATAGAAAATGCGATAAATTTTGACAATTGCGTTCATATCAACACTGAGCGAAACATTCTGAGAAAACCCTTAAACACGTGTGGAGATTGATTTATTGATTATTATTATGTAGAGAAAACTATGAGTTTTGATTTTTTTCTTCATATTAACACTGAGCGAAACATTTTGAGAAAACCTAGAGAAAAACTTTTTAGAAATATAGAAAAGACGATGTTTTTTGAAAAGTGTTCATATTAACACTGAAAGAATTTTTTTGAGAAAAACCTTAATCACGAGGAAAGAAAAATGCTTTAAAGATATAGAAAGGATAATTTTTGACAATTGGGTTCATATTAACACTGAGCGAAACATTCTGAGAAAATCCTTAAACACTTTTAGAAAAAATATGAAAAATACTCGTATAGAAAATACGATAAATTTTGACAATTATGTTTATTTTAGCACTGAGCGAAACATTCTGACAATTGTGTTCATATTGACACTGAACTAAACATTCTGAGAAAATTCTTAAACACGTGGAAAGAAAAATGTTAAAAAAACAGAGAAAATACGATAAAAATTGACAATTGTGTTCATATTAACACTGAGCGAAAAATTCTGAGAAAATCCTTAAATACGTGTAGAGAATTTCTTTAATGTAGAAAAGACGATGAATTTTGAAAAAAAATCATATTAATACTGAGCGAAATATTCTGAGAAACCATAGACAATTTTTTTAATATAGAAATACGATGAATTTTGAAAAGTGTTGAAATTAACACTGATTGAAATATTCTGAGAAAACCCTTAAACACGATGAGAGAAAAATGTTCCAAATATATAGAAAAGATTATTTTTGACAATGGTGTTCATATTAACAATAAGCGAAACATTCTAAGAAAATCCTTAAACACTTGTAGAGAAAATATTTATGAAAAATACTTGTATAGAAAAAACGATAAATCTTGACAATTATGTTCATTTTATCACTGAGCGAAACATTCTGACAATTGTGTTCATATTGACACTGAAACATTCTGAGAAAATTCTTAAACACGTGGAGAGATTTTTTTATATAGAAAATACTATAAATTTTGACAATTGTGTTCATATACTAAGCGAAACATTCTGAGAAAATCCTTAAACTCGCGTAGAGAATTTTTTTAATGTAGAAAAGACGATGAGTTTTGAAATTTGTTTTGATGTTAACACTTAAAAAAAACATTCTGAGAAAACCTAGGGAAAACTTTTTAAAAATATAGAAAATACGATGAATTTTGAAAAGTTTTCATATAAACACTGAACGAAACATTCTGAGAAAACCCTTAAACACGTGGAGAGAATTTTTTGTTAAAGATATAGAAAAGATGATTTTTGATAATTGTGTTTATATTAACACTGAGCGAAACATTCTGAGAAAATCCTTAAATACTTGTAGAGAAAATAATTATGAAAAATACTCGTATAGAAAATACGATAAATTTTGACAATTATATTCATTTTAACACTGAGCGAAACATTCTGACAATTGTGTTCATATTGACACTGAACGAAACATTCTGAGAAAATTCTTAAACACGTGGAGAGAATTTTTTTTTAATATCGAAAATGCGATAGATTTTGACAATTGTGTTCATATCAACACTGAACGATACATTCTGAGAAAATCCTTAAACACGCATAGAGAATTTTTTTAATGTAGAAAAGACGATGAGTTTTGAAAATTGTTTTCATATTAACACTGAGCGAAACATTCTGAAAAAAAAATCTAGAGAAAAACTTTTAGAAATATAGAAAATGCGATGAATTTTGAAGTCTTCAAATTAACACTGAACGAAACATTTTGAGAAAACCTTTAAACACGTGGAGAGAAAAATGCTTTAAAGATATAGAAAAGATGATTTTTGACAATTATGTTCCTATTAACACTGAGTGAAACATTCTGAGAAAATCCTTAAACACTTGTAGAGAAAATATGAAAAAATACTCGCATAGAAAATACGATAAATCTTGACAATTATGTTAATTTTAACACTGAGCGAAGCATTCTGACAATTGTGTTCATATCGACACTGAAACATTCTGCGAAAATTCTTAAACACGTGGAGATAATTTTGTTGTTGTTGAAAAAATAACAGAAAATACGATAGATTTTGACAATTGTGTTCATATTAACACTGAGCGAAACATTCTGAGAAAATTCTTAAACACGTGTAGAGAATTTTTCTTTAATGTAGAAAAGACGATGAATTTTGAAAATTGTATGCATATCAACACAGCGAAACATTCTGAGAGAACCTCGAGAAATTCTTTTTAAAAATATAGAAAAGACAATGAATTTTGAACGAAACATTCTAAGAAAACCTTAAAACACGTGGAGAGAAAAATATTTTAAAGATATAGAAAAGATGATTTTTGACAATTGTGTTCATATTAACACTGAGCGAAACATTCTGAGAAAATCCTTAAACACTTGTAGAGAAAATAATTATGAAAAATACTCGTATAAAAATGCGATATATTTTGACAATTATGTTCATTTTAACACTGAGCGAAACATTCTGACAATTGTGTTCATATTGACACTGAACGAAACATTCTGAGAAAATTCTTAAACACGTGGAGAGAAAATGTTTAAAAAACATATAAAATACGATGAATTTTGACAATTGTGTTCATATAAACACTGAGCGAAACATTCTGAGAAAATCCTTAAACACGTGTATAGATTTTTTTAATGTAAAAAAGACGATGAGTTTTGAAAATTGTTTTCATATTAACACTGACCGAAAAATTCTGAGAAAATCTAGAGAAAACTTTTTAAAAATATAGAGAATTTGATAAGTTTTGATAAGTGTTCAAATTAACACTGAACGAAACATTCTGAGAAAACCCTTAAACATGTGGAGAGAATTTTTTTTTAAAGATATAGAAAAGATGATTATTGACAATTGTGTTCATATTAAAACTGAGGGGAACATTCTGAGAAAATCTTAAACACCTGTAGAGAAAATATGAAAAAATACCCGTATAGAAAATATGATAATTTTTGACAATTATGTTCATTTTAACACTGAGCGAAACATTCTGAAAAAAACATATATACAACTAATAGAAATTAGAAATGATAAAAAAGTACGATGAATTTCGACATTTATTTTCATATTAACACTGAGCGAAACATTTAGAGAAAATCTTCAAAAATATCGAATGACATTTTACGATATAAATTAAAAACACAATAATGTTTTCACATCTATTTTCATTTTAACACTGAGCGAAACATTCTAAGAAAATCCTGGAAGCTACCGATTGAGAAAATATTAAATAAAAACACGATGAATTTTGACATATGAAATATACGAAAAGAATAAGATGAAAATTGACAATTATTCTTATATTAACGCTGAGCGAAATATTATGAGAAAACCCTCAAAGAAATATAGTGAAAAAATATTAAATAGAAATAAAAGATACGATGAATTTTGACAAATATTCTCATATTCACGATGAGTCAAACATTGAGGGAAACTCCTCAAAATATCGAATAAAAAATGGGAAATAGATAAAAAGATACGAAGAATTTTAATATTCATATCATATTATGACTGAGCGAAACATTCTGAGAAAAACCTTATTCACAGCAAAAAATACGAAAAAATATGGAAAATACGATAATTTTTGACAATTATTTCCATACAGAACATTACTTATTATTATGATAAGATCTACTATGTAGGTTTACGTGTGTACGTGTGCACATATGTGTACACGGAATACCACGAAGAATTGTGGGAAATACGATATATTTCGAAAACTGGAACAAAATTACGTTCAGAGACATATATATACACATGTGCAATAAGAACACTAGGAACGTGTGTTTTATAAATGCAAGGTAACCACTTAAGATAATAAACAAACGGAGCAGAGCGCTTTCGTATATTACATCTTCAGTGTACAGTGAATTACTGAAGATGTAATATACGAAAGCGCTCTGCTCCGTTTGTTTATTTTCTTAAGTGGTTACCTTGCATATACACATGTCTATATGTTGTGTGTGTTTGTGTATATGCTTCATATATATGCGTATATTTTTGTATCCGTGTATGTATACGTGTGTGTGTATACATGTATGTATACGTGTGTGTGTATACATGTATGTATACATGTGTATGTGCGTGTGCACATCCTCTCTACTCTAAAAAGGTCAACATTTAATGCAAGTCATGAGAGAGAAAGAGAGAAAAAGAGAGAGAAAGAG
Organism: Oratosquilla oratoria; assembly: GCF_046742065.1. Classification (NCBI taxonomy): domain Eukaryota; kingdom Metazoa; phylum Arthropoda; class Malacostraca; order Stomatopoda; family Squillidae; genus Oratosquilla; species Oratosquilla oratoria. The sequence goes on along the minus strand of NC_134788.1, from coordinate 49,448,607 downwards.
AGAGAAAGAGAATATAGTTTGTGGGTTGCCTACTATTGCAGATTCATCAGAATCTATTCTTCTTTCGGAATAACTGTTTAAGAACAATGGGGGGAGTGGATGAGGGGGGGAGAGGGGGAGAGAGGGTAGAAGAGGGCGAAGGTATAATGGGAGAGGCTGGGAGGGGAGGGGGAGGGGGAAGGGTGGAAAGGGGTCGGATGGGGGAGAGAGTGGACGGGGGAGGGGGAGGAGAGAGGGTGGAAGTGGAAGGGGGAGATGGTGGAGGGGGAGGGGAGGAGAGAGGGTGGAAGAGGGAGGGGGAGGGGATAGGGGGTGAGGGGGGAAGGGGATAGGGGGAGAGGGTGAAAGGGAGGGGATGGGGACAGGGGGGGAAGGGAGAGGGGGGAAGGGGAGGAGAACGGATGGAAGGGGGGAGGGGATAGGGGGAGAGGGTGGGAGGGGGAGAGAGGGGAAGGGGGAGGAGAGGGGGAGGGGGAAAGGGAAAAGGGAAATAGGGAAGGAAAGTTCACACGTGTGTGTGTGTGTGTGTGTGTGTGTGTGTGTGTGTGTGTGTGTGTGTGTGTGTGTGTGTGTGTGTGTGTGTGTTTTTGTGTGTGCGTGCGTGTGTGTGTTTTTGTGTGTGCGTGCGTGTGTGTGTGTGTGTGTATGTGCACGTGTGTGTACGTGTGTGTATGTACACGTATTTCCCCTGCAATAATAAATCTGTAAATAATAACCATAAATAAATAGGCAATTACAAAAATGAAAAATTAAAAGAATTTGATAATTAAAAATATCAATTCTTGTTTCCCGATAGTAATAGTAAAAGAATAATAATAAATCATAATAGTAATAATAGTGATAATGATAAACGGTAATAATAACAATAATAATAATAACTAGCGGAACCCGTGTAAATTACACGAAAGAGAAGAGGGTAAATCATTGCATCAAGATGGCAAGAGAGGTAGTGTAGTAGTATTTGGTTCGGAACAACGGCAGGACAAATGAAAAACAAACTATCTAATCTCTTTCTTTTGGTAAATAGCCACAAGGTGCGACACTAGAAGTGTCACATGAGAAATATAGGTGAAGCTCGGACTAAGGCCACAGCTTAGTGGAGCTGGTCAGTTGTAGCTGGACGTGGAGCCTGACGTCAGCGAGGCGGTAGCAGATGATGACGGCGAGGCTCGATGGGACGGCTAGAAGGCTGGACGAAGAGATGTTGTTGTGTGTGCTGGTAGTCACAGTTCTGGATTCTGGATTCCAAGAAAAGACCACCTCGCTTGCGCGGGATCGGGTTTTGTGGGAGGGGAAGAATGTCTGTTAGAAAATGAAAAGATAGTAGTGTATAAAAGAGGGCTATTGCCACCCGGCGAATTGCGAGCGATTAGGGGCTTATTTGTTGTCGTGGCTTAGGAGAACTGGACCGGGAGCTTGGAGGGCAGCGCTTGACGCCGAGGTTAGGATTACCAACGGGGTTAGGATCACCAACGAAAGTTTAGAAAATGGTAGGAGGCGTAGTAGTAGAGAAAGGTGGAAAAACGGAAAAATCTTTAGTGGGAGGTAAACTGAAATGAGAAGATGTAGTAGAAGAGAAAGTTAGAAAGGAAGCGAATTTTAGTCGAAGAAAAAGTAAGTGTAGATGTTTGTGCGTGATTTGTGGCTCTGTTCGTGAGAGGTGTATGTGTGTATCTTACGAGAAGTGAGTTGATTTCACTTCCCGCGTGTAGAGGGCGGTCCTGATAAGCCACAGGTGGGGCGAGCGTTGCCTGTTTATCCCCAGACTGGGTTTGGATTCCGGAAGAGTCGATTCAGTGGCGGTGCGAGGGGGGGGGGGGCAGACGGGCGGTGTACACCCGCCTGCCGACGTCAACGAAGAGATCAGTGACCAGAACGGGAGCGGCAAGGAGATAACTCCTCGCCGCCACCGCTGGCGAGCGCGTTCCTGATGAGCCACAGGTGGGGCGAGCGTTGCCTGTTTATCCCCAGACTGGGTTTGGATTTCGGAAGAGTCGATTCAGTGGCGATGCGAGGGAGGGGCAGACGGGCGGGTGTTGTATGGTCTCTTTCCTTCCAATCACAACTCTGAAAACAGAGAATTACGCGATTGGGAATTGTGTGTAAATGTCAGAAGTGTAAACTCGCTCACCAGCGTCAGCGAGAGGCCAGCGTTAGGTTGCAGGCCGGTTGGACAGAAAGGTGTCCCAAGTCTCTCCGTCAACCAGCCTGCGATCAGATTGGGCGTACTGAGAGAGACGGTTTGGGCCTCTGCTTTGCCAGCGAGAAAGTGTGCGTGTGCCTCTTTTCTTCCAAGCACTACTCTAAAAACAGAGATTTACGTGACTTGGGAAATGTGTGTGTATTTGTCTTGGTGTAAACCCGCCTGCCGACGTCAACGTAGAGGTCGGCCATGCCAGACCGGCAGCAGCTAGGAGATATATCTCCCAGCCACCACCGGCCGGCGAAGATACTTGGAGCTTGTTGAGAGAGTTGTTTGAAGAGACGTCCGACCTCTAGGAGCGCTGAGTTGATTCTGTCACAGTTCTGCCCATCTCGGAGAAACGCCGACCTGTTAAAGGAGGCTGGCGGGAACGTGAGGAGCTTTGCAAGTTCCTGATTGGCTGACCGCTGGCTGGTCGGGACGTCCTTGCGACTTACGCTTGCCAACTTTGTGTGTGACGGGTCGTGGGATGCGTCACGTCACTACACTTTCTCTCTTTTCTTTGTTATTTAATGTTGAATTCGTTGTTTAATTTTCTTCATTTTTATCTCTTTTTTATCTACCAATCTCTACCCATGACGTCACGGCGCATGCGCAGAAGACAACAAACTCGTATGTATAAGTTACATGTTCCATGTATTAAGTAGCTGGTTTGATTTGATTTGATTTTATTTTATTCGGATTCAATCATATATACAATAACATACAATACATGTAAGACATAGTAAATACAATTGTATATCCGAGGATGGCACAGAAAGTCAAAAGACTTATTTCCACTGTGGTCCTCACAAAAATGATATATTATAACTAGGAAAAAATTGTCGTAATACAAGCTAGGCTAAAAAAAAAAAAAAAAAAAAAAAAAAAAAAAGTCAAAATTGACTAACATGAACAGCGGTGGCGCCAGGAATTTTTAGTTGGGGAGGTTAAGGGGGGGGGGGGCTGAGAAAATTTTTGCGGGGGCTTATAGTACTATGATTTCCGCGTTAGCGGCAATCCAAAAGGCGTAGTCCAAGGTCCGCCATGGGGTCAAAGGGGCCGGCTGCCAGATAGTGGGCCTACCTGTCCTGATTTGAAGAAATATCCTTCACACATGCAAGGTGGTCAGACAAGACCATTCAATAAAAGATGGCACCAACAATATTCTTGGCTTGAATATTCCGTGGTCAAAGATGCAGCTTACTGTTTTGCGTGTCGTCATTTTACAACTTCCCATCTTGGTCGAGGTGAACAATCATTCATCCACAACGGATTCAAGAATTGGAAGAAGGAAACCATGTCTCTGAAGGCTCATGATACTTCAGCTTGTCCTAAATTTGCGGTGCAAGCTTGGGGAGAATTCATATTGCAGAAAGTTACAGGGGCAACAATTTATCAAGCCATTGATGCCGGGCATGCCAAGACAGTGGTGGATAATCGGCGGTACATTAAAGCAGTTATTGATGTACCTCTCTATACAGCATGTCAAAATGTTGCCCAGAGAGGGGGATGAGTCCGACAATCGAGGAAACTTTTTGGAATTACTTAATGTGCTAGCCAAGTATGATCATACAGTTGCAAAAAAAAAAGTTAACGGTCCGGGGAATGCGAAATATACTCACCACGATATACAGAATTAATTATTTGAAATAATGGCAGGTATGATCAGAAAGGAGATAAGTGATGAGGTGAAACAAGCAGTGCACTTTGCCATCATGGTGGACGAAACGAAGGATACAGCGAAGAAGGAGCAGATCTCTATTGCTGTGAGGTATCTCCATGATCAGGAACTTCATGAAGAATTCTTGGATTTCACACCGGCTGAAGGCCTTGATGCAAAATTGTTACTCCAGAAGATAAAAGAAACTTTACCCAAATGTAAAATTGACCACAATACCTGTGTCGGTCAGTGCTATGATGGAGCGGCAGTTATGTCGGGTTGCACCAATGGGGTCCAAGAAAGATTCAGAAGAGGTGTTTCACAGGCTGTATACATCCACTGCTATGCTCACAGGCTAAACCTCGTTTTAGTTGACTGTGTAAACAATATAAGGTTAATCTCTGAGTTTTTCGTCACAATCCAATCACTGTACAATTTTTTCTCCTCGTCGGTGGTGTATCAGGAATTTCTAAAATTACAAAAGGAGCTGAACCCAGAAAGACCACATATAGAACTCAAACGATTATCGGACGCCAGATAGGCATGCCAACACTCAGCCTGCCAAGCTGCTAAGAGGACCTTGCCTGGCATCGTTGCAACCCTAAAACATTTCATGGAAGGGGGAAATGTGGACAGGGCCAGTGGAGCAAGGTCACTCACTGCCCTTCTGGATCACCATTTTGTGACGAATCTGGTGTTCATGGAGAGTTTGCTGCATTTGACGAAAACCTTGTCAGATCAACTCCAGTCCCCCGATCTCCAGCTTGCCTCAGCAGTTGATTTGGTTGAAGCAGTGATGTCTAGTCTCACAGAGATGAGAAACGAAGAGAGCTGGGAGCAACTACGAAATCATGCTGAAGAATTGTGCCAGACTGTAGGGATTTGCAGACAACTTATGTCAGAGTGAAATGCTATCCTCCTAAAATTTTGGATGTACTTAGAAATTGATTCATCATCCTGCTCTAATATCTTTAAGTTACTATTGTAATCATTAACATTAATTATAATGAAATCCATAAAAAGGACTTTATTCATCAACAAACACGTGCAAACTATGTTACTATGTCAAATATTCCTTCTCTCGCTATCGGACAAAAGGGATCAAAAACGTTTTCGATGTTTTGCATTCGTGTGGTCAGATAGAAAGATACTGCCAGACGGCCTAACAAAGCAATTAATGGTTTCTTTAAAATTGTCCCTTTTAAAAGGGAACCAGTCTTGGAGAACAGAAACTAGTCTGGTCTCAGAACTAGTCTTGGAACTAGTAGGAGATCGAATGGGACACAAGTTCTCAATTCCCTCCCTTCCCCGGTTTGGGAAGCTTTTGGAATAATGTTGGAAGAATAAACTAACCAAAGAGGGGCGAGTTTCCTTTCAACCAAGAATGGAAAGTGGACTAGGACCCACATACCCACAGGTCCCATGTTCTACCAGACGACTAAACTGCAGCCCAGTACAACTACTCATCCTTCGGTTTGTGTCATTGGAAGTTAAGGAGTAGCGGAATAATGCTCGCTTCCTCCAGAATATGGGTGGTAATCTCCAGCATTTGAATTATTGTTGATAAGATTTTTTTTTTCTGTCACGGTTCGCCGTGACACTTGCACGTCAGAGTCAAAGGGCAGCCCCACGATACTTGGATGAGTTTGTCATAACATCCGGCATAGGACAAGATGATGATTCGAATGACTCCGATGTTACCAAGAGACGGATTTACTACTCCGTGATAGACAAGTTTCTCAATGAGTTGAGAAGAAGGTTTTCCGGCGATGCATGTCAGGTACTTATTGGAGTATCTGCCCTCAATCCCAATCATCCAACCTTTTTGAACAAGGAAAAGCTATCAGGAATGGCTGCAAATTACGGGGTGGAGGACAAAGATCTATTATTGTATGATCAATAATAAAGGTGGAGAAAAACACTGCACTTATAATTCCAGTATATTGTACGTGGAAAGTACAATATACGTCTTACTCACTCACTCTCACCACAATCACGCTAGACCTGATCTGGTTCGCAGCTCGCTAAGGACTGATGCGTATGACTATAGGCTTGGGTAGCGTGCCCCAAAACAGTTGTTAATGACTTATTTTCTATAATTATTTTGATTATTCACTCGCGCACTGAAATTACATTCATACACCTTTCAGTTATACAACAACTTAGATTGACAGTAATAAAGATCTATATCCCATTCACTCAACTTTCGCATTACAACTAATTTGATACTTACTTAATAGGTACAAATGGCAATTAGGAAGTTCTAGAACATTCACGCTAACACGCATGTACATACACACATACAGAAATTATAACTACGCATATATCTGAATCTACAAGAGCATATTGCTAACCAGATATGAATACAATAAACGCTCGGCCACGTGAAAGGAGCTGGCCTCAGCGACTTACAATGTAACGTACAAGAAGATATATATATTCAATTAGTACATGCAGGCATATGAACATTATATATATACATGGAGAACATACATGGAACATTAAATTATTAAAGGACGGTAGTGAAGAACATTTTGGCAGCTATAAGGGAATGAAAGCTCAAGAAGTATGACGGATCCGAAGATTATATGTGTGGGAGACAGGGGACGTTGAAATGGGAGGGGAAGGAGGGAGGGGTTTTGTGGGAGTCAGAGGGTCATTGTCACAGTCTACACCTCGAGAGAAAAGCTTAAGGGTGTCCAGGTGCATGATGGATTCTGTGTCTGAATGCAAGTGTTTTACTTTGACTTTGTTTGTAGGTTCTAGTGCGAGGACACGGAAATGACCAAGGAATTTTGGTGAATCTTGGTAGATGGAGAATGGTTCTGGGCATAGACGATGTCACCTATTGCAATGTTAGATTCTCTCGCATTTTTATTGTGGAAACGGGCCATCTCGTCTTTGGCGAGAGAAAGAGACTGAGTAATTAATTTGAAGAGAGAGCTGAAATTTGAAATTGAAATCTTTACAAAATCATCAAGGTTGTAAATGGGACCTAGTTCTGAAGCAAGAAGGTCATATGGGAGTCGCTTGTCGGAAGCAAAGATGACAAAGTGAGGCGACTCTGATATGGACCTATTGATGGCACTGTTGAGGCAAGACTGAATCATAGGGACATGGTTATCCCAGGAGAGATGGAGGTCAGAAGCGAGGGGTCGGAGAACATTGAGAATCTTTCTATTTTGGCGTTCGACAAGGCCATTTGAACAGGGGTGGTATGTAACAATATTACATTTTGTTATTTGAAAGGAATTGCAAATATTTGAAAGAATCTCATTGTTGAATTCCGTGACATTGTCAGAGAGAAGAACTTTGGGAGTAGTGAAGGGGCAAATAACTTTGTCAATGAACGTCTTTGCAATTGTTGTCGCGGTCTTGTCTGGAATAGGTTCAAGTATGCAAAATCTGGAAAAATGATCCATACACACAAACAGGCACTGGTCTCCACTAGAAGCGAGTGGTAATTTGAGAAGGTCAATTGCAACCATATCAAAGGGTTTGCTAGGGATTGGGTATGTCAATATTGGAACTTTACTCTGAATATGACCTTTATGGCTAGCACAGTAATGACAGGCGTCAATGTGGTTATGGATATCTTTTCTCATGGTAAGCCAAAAGTACTGAAGTCTGGCCTGTGTTAAGCAGTTGTCTTTACCTGGATGTGCAGCAAGTGGAGAATCATGTAAAAGGAACAGAACTTCAGGTACTAAGTCAGAAGGAACTACGAGTTGTTGTACAAGTCTGTTTGGTTCATGCTTGTTGGAAAGTGTGGTTTCGTGATAAAGAACATCATCGACAAGTCTGAAGTGGTCCAAGGAGGTAGGGAAGTCTGTAAGATCAGATGTATCTCCTCACTCGAGAGAGAATATCACACGTTTCCACATTGGGTCGGATCTTTGAGCTGCTTGTATACGCGCATGAGTAAGAGTGACTGGCTGAGGGAGGGAATTGATAGCAGCAACATTTCTAGAAAGTGCGTCTGCAACATGGTTTGCGGATCCACGCACATAAGAGAAGGTGGGATTGAATTCTTGAATATTCAAGAACCAGCGAGCAAGTTTCCCGGACAAGTTCTTGCCTCTGAAAAGTTGAAGAAGTCTGTATGGACTGTGGCAGTATAGCCTAGAATGATTTCCTTAAAATGTCTAAGAGCATATATTACAGCAAGAGCTTCAATTTCTGTAATAGAATAGTTCCGTTCAGCTTTGTTAAGGAGTCTGCTGGTAAAGGCAATAGGGCGAAGGTGTGTGTCTTGTTCTTGCATGAGGACAGCACCAAGACCTTGGAATGAGGCATCGGTGTAGAGAATAAAGGGTAAGTCATAGTTAGGAAAGGCTAAGACAGGAGCAGTGGTAAGGACATTCTTTAAGTCTGCAAAGGCTTGTTCCTGGGCAGACGACCAGTGGAAAGGTACATATTTCTTTAGCAGTGAAGTAAGAGGGGCTGCAATTTTTGAATAATTGCAGATGTACCTACGGTAATAACCTGAAAGACCAAGGAAGGAGCGAAGGTGCTCAAGGTCCGTTGGACGAGGGAAGTCAGCAACAGCTTTGACTTTATCAGGAATAGTAAGAATGCCATCAGAAGTTAGTACATGTCCAAGAAAACGAATTTCTTTCTTAAGAAAGGAGCATTTGCTAAGTTTGAGTTTTAGGTTGGCATCTGCAAGACGAGAAAAGACTTGTTGAAGGGTGTTAATGTGGTCGAGTAAGGATTTGGAAGCTATGATTATGTCATCCAAATACATGAAGACATTTTCACCAATTAAGCCATCAAGTACGGTATGCATAAGCCGTGTAAAGACATAAGGAGCAGAGGTGAGACCCATAGCCAAACGTTTGAATTGGAAGTGACCAGAAGGGGTAGAGAAGGCTGTTAGAGGTCTGCTTTCCGGAGCAAGAGTAATTTGAAAATACCCTGACATTAGGTCTAAAGTTGAAAAGATAGTCACTTGGTTTTTCGTAAATTAAAGTTTCGAGTTCGCATCCCACTTCGGCCACCATTTATTGTATGATTAATAATAAAGGTGGAGAAAAACACTGCACTTGTAATTCCAGTATATTGTACGTGGAAAGTACAATCTACGTCTTACTCACTCACTCTCACCACAATCACGCTTGACCTGATCTGGTTCGCAGCTCGCTAAGGACTGATGCGTATGACTATAGGCTTGGGTAGCGTGCCCCAAAACTTATTTTCTACAATTATTTTGATTATTCACTCGCACACTGAAATTACATTCATACACCTTTCAGTTACACAACAACTTAAATTGACAGTAATAAAGATCTATATCCCATTCACTTAACTTTCGCATTATAATTAATTTGATAATTACTTAATAGGTACAAATGGCAATTAGGAAGTTCTAGAACATTCACGCTAACACGCATGTACATACACACATACAGAAATTCTAACTACGCATTTATCTGAATCTACAAGAGCATATTGCTAACCAGATATGAATACAATACTATCCGTAGAGCTGCACCAACTAAGAAGGTTGATTGCCAGAAAGCAGGAGCAGGGAATGGAAGTGGACACACCTATGCAACTTGCCATCATGCTCCAACCGTACAAAGATGCATTCATAGATTTGTATAAGCTAGTGCGTATTAGTGTTACTCTTCCAGTTAACTCAGCATCATGTGAAAGAAGCTTTTCGTGCCTAAAGCAACTGAAAACCTACTTGCGTAACAGCAGCGGTGACAAACGTACCAGTAATCTTGGAGTATTAAACATCAATTTCCAAAGAGCAAAGATGTTAGACAGGGATATGATTATCGATGCATTTGCTGCCAGCCATAGGAATAGGCGTATAATTTTAAAGTAGGTGGAACGATGTATTTCCTGAGATATATCATCGTGGGTTTCTCTTTTTTTTTTTTTTTTACTTTATCTATTTATGGTTGAAATCCATGAAATGTCAAAACATCAAGGATTTACTGGCTTTTTCCAATGAAGGACACTGAATGAAGAAAACATGTATTTCTATCTGATGCTAAAACTATTCTTAAGGAACAACTTGCAATTAAGTTTAGCAAGAGGATTACATTTTTGTTATCGAAATATGTAAATAGTTTCTAGGGAAGTGCTTATGTTTCAAAAGTACACAATTGTCAGAATGTTTCGCTCGTTGTTAAAATGAACATAATTGTCAAAATTTATCGTATTTTCTATACTAGCATTTTGCATATTTTCTCTACAAGTGTTTAAGGATTTTCTCAGAATGTTTCGCTCAGTGTTGATATGAACACAATTGTCAAAAATCATCTTTTCTATGTCTTTAAAGCATTTTTCTCTCCTTTCTCATAATGTTTCGCTCAGTATTAATATGAACACTTTTCAAAATTCATCGTCTTTTCTATATTTTTAAAAAGCTTTTCTCTAGGTTTTCTCAGAATGTTTCGCTCAGCGTTAATATTATAATTTTTTTTTCAAAATTCATCCTTTTCTACATAAAAAATCTCTACACGTATTTAAGGATTTTCTCAGTGTTTCGCTCAGTATTAATGCGAACACAATTGTCAAAATTTATCGTATTTTCTATATTAAAAAGGAAAATTCTACGTGTTTAAGAATTTTCTGTTATGTATCAATTTGAACACAATTGTCAGAACGTTCCGATCAGTGTTAAAATAAACATAATTGTCAAAAATTATCGACATTTAAAAAATCTCTACTTTTCAAAATTCATCATCTTTTCTATATTTCTAAAAAGTTTTTCTCTAGGTTCCCTCAGAATGTCTCGCCCAGTGTTAATATGGAAAAAAAATAATAATAAAAGTTCATCGTCTTTTCTACATTTAAAAAATCTCCACTTGTTTAAGGATTTTCTCAGAATGTTTCGCTCAATATGAACACAATTGTCAGAATGTTTCGCTCAGTGTTTTAATGAACATAATTGTCAAAAGTTATCGTATTTTCTATACGAATATTTTTCATATTTCCTCTACAAGTGTTTAAGGATTTTCTCAGAATGTTTCGCTCAGTGTTGAAATGAACACAATTGTCAAAAATCATCTTTTCTATATCTTTAAAGCATGTTTCTCTCCTTTCTCAGAATGTTTCGTTCAGTGTTAATATGAACACTTTTCAAAATTCATCGTCTTTTCTAAATTTCTAAAAAGCTTTTCTCTAGGTTTTCTCAGAATGTTTCGCTCAGTGCTAATATGTTGTTGTTTTTTTAATTCATCGCCTTTTCTACATAAAAAAATATCTACACGTGTTTAAGGATCTTCTCAGTGTTCAGTATTAATACGAACACAATTCTCAAAATTTATCGTATTTTCTATATTAATTTTTTTCCACGTGTTTAAGAATTTTCTGTTCTGTATCAATTTGAACACAATTGTCAGAACGTTCCGCTCAGTGTTAAAATAAACGTAATTGTTAAGAATTATCGTATTTTCTATACGAGTATTTTTCATATTTTCCCTACAAGTGTTTAAGGATTTTCTCAGAATGTTTCGCTTAGTTTTAATATGAACACAATTGTCAAAAATCATCTTAAAAGCATTTTTCTCCACGTGTTTAAGAGTTTTCTCTGAATGTTTCGTTCAGTGTCAATACGAACACTTTTCAAAATTCATCGTCTTTTCTATATCTTATAAAAGTTTTTCTCTAGGTTCTCTCAGAATGTTTCGCTTAGTGTTAATATGGAAAAAGTAAAAATTCATCGTCTTTCCTATATTTAAAAAATCTCTATACATGTTTAAGGATTTTCTCAGAATGTTTCGCTCAATATGAACACAATTGTCAGAATGTTTCGCTCGGTGTTCAAATGAACATTATTGTCAAAATTTGTCGTATTTTCTATACGAGTATTTTTCATATTTTCTCTACAAGTGTTTAAGGATTTTCTCAGAATGTTTCGCTCAGTGTTTATATGAACGCAATTGTCAAAAATCATCTTTTCTATATCTTTAAAAAAAAACTCTCATTCATAGGTAATATGAACACTTCAAAATTCATCGTCTTTTCTATATTTTAAAAGTTTTTTCTCTAGGTTTTCTCAGAATGTTTCGCTTAGTGTTAATATGACAATTTTCAAAATTCATCGTCCTTTCTATATAAAGAAAATTCTCTACACGTGTTTAAGGATTTTCTCAGAATATTTCGCTCAGTGTCCAAATTTATCGTATTTTCTACATATTTTCTTTACAAGTGTTTAAGGATTTTCTCAGAATGTTTTGCTCAGTGTTAATATTAATACAATTGTCAAAAATAATCTTTTCTATATATTTAAAACATTTTTCTCTCCACGTGTTTAACGATTTCTCAGAATGTTTCGTTCATGAACACTTTTCAAAATTCGTCGTCTTCTTAAAAAGTTTTTCTCTAGGTTTTCTCATAATGTTTCGCTCAGTGTCCATTGTCAAAATTCATTGTCTTTTCCATATTCTAAAAAGTTTCTCTACATTACACAAGGATTTTCTCAGAATGTTTCGCTCAGTAAGATCACAATTGTCAAAATTCATCGTCTTTTCTCTATTCTTAAAACATTTTTCTCTCCACGTGTTTAAGGGCTTTCTCAGAATTTTTCGTTCAGTGTTACGTAAGGCCAACTGCTGAACTGAAAATTTCGCTCCATCTTGACTACCTTGTACGTCACTAGGCGATTTCCATCTTCAAACTAAGTAAAAACACCGTCGATTTTCATTTTCACACTTGGCAAAAATACCGTTGATTTCCATGTTCACACTAGGCAAAACTGCCGTCGATTTCCATCTTCACACTAGGCAAAAATGACGTCGATTTCCATCTTCATACTAGTCAAAAATAACGTCGATTTCCATCTTCACACTAGGAAAAAATAACGTTGATTTTCATGTTCACACCAGGCAAAAATGACGTCGATTTCCATCTTCACACTAGGCAAAACTGCCGTCGATTTCCATCTTCACACTAGGCAAAAATGACGTCGATTTTCATCTTCACACTAGGCAAAACTACCGTCGACTTCCTCCTTCATTCTAGACAAAAATGACGTCGATTTCCATCTTCACACAAGGCAAAAATACCGTCGATTTCCATCTACACACTAGGCAAAAATGACGTCGATTTTGGTTTTCTATGTCGAAGTTTTGGCAGAAAAATCGTATATTTTTAGTTGTGTTCGCGTAAAAAAAAAAATCCTTCAACGGGACAGAAATACCGTCAAAATTTCCTCACATGGACTTCCTTCACACATGAAGTCGATATTTTTTTCTCCAAAAACCCGTAAAGGTGTGTTTTTGTCCCTTCAACAAAAAAAAAAAAAAAAAAAAAAAAAAAAAAAAAACCAACGATACTTTCAAAATTAATTCTTTGTTTTCTTTTCTTTCTCTTTTTTCTTTGTTATGTTTTATCTTTTTTATCTACCAATCTATTCCTTATTTAATTTTCTTGTTTATCTTTTTTTTCGTCTACCAATCTCTGCCTATGACGTCACGGCGCATGCGCAAAAGACAACAAACCTGAAGACGACTAACGATCCTAAAATTGAAAAATAATTATTTTTCCTTCTAATCTTTCTCTTTTTCTCTCTGTCTCTCTCTCTCTTTTTTTTTTTTTTTTTTTTTTTTTTTTTTTTTTTTTTTTTTTTTTTTTTTTTTTTTTTTGTAATTTTATGTTTTATAATTTTTTATCTATCAATCCCCGTCCATGAAGTCACGTCGCATGCACAAAAGAAAACAACAACAAACCCGAAGACGGACGACAAACGATAAACCTAAAATTCAAAATTAACTAATTTTTTCTCATTTTTTCTTTCTATATTTTCTTCGTTTTGTCTCTCTTTTTTTTTTATCTACTAATCTACGTCACGGTGCATGCTCAAAAGACAACACCAACGATTAGCCTAAAATTCAAAATTAATTCTTTCTCCTTTTCTTTCCCTCTTTATCTCTTTTCTTTGTTATTTAATGTTGAATTCGTTGTTTAATTTTCTTCTTCTTTTTTATCTCTTTTTTTATCTACCAATCTCTGCCCATGACGTCACGGCGCATGCGCAAAAGACAAACTCGAAGACGACCAACGATTAATTCATACGAAATTAATTCTGTTTTCTTTTCTTTCTCTCTTTCCTTTGTTATTTAATTATATGTTTTATCTTTTTATATATCATTCTATTCGTTATTTAATTTTCTTGTTTATCTTTTTTTTTTATCTACCAATCTCTGCCCATGACGTCACGGCGCATGCGCAAAAGACAACAAACCTGAAGACGACTAACGATCCTAAAATTCAAAATTATTTTTCCTTATTTTCTTTCTCTTTCTCTCTCTCTCTCTCTCTCTCTCTCTCTCTCTCTCTCTCTCTCTCTCTCTCTCTCTCTCTCTCTCTCTCTCTCTCTCTCTTCTTTTTTAATCCTATGTTTTACAATTTTTTTATCTATCAATCGCCGCCCATGACGTCACGTCGCATGCGCAAAAGAAAACAACAAACCCGAAGACGGACGACAAACAATTAACCTAAAATTCAAAATTAACTCATTCTTTCTCCTTCTTTCTTTCTCTCTTTTCTTCGTTTTCTCTTCTTTTTTTTTCTTTTTTTTTTATCTACCAATCTCTGGCCATGACGTCACGGCGCATGCGCAAAAGACAACAAACCCGAAGACGACCAACGATTAACCTAAACTTCAAAATTAATTCTTTCTCCTTCTTTTCTTTCTCTCTTTACCTCTTTTCTTTGTTATTCAATTTTAAATTCGTTGTTTAATTTTCTTCTTTTTTATTTTATTTTTTTTATCTACCAATATCTGCCCATGACGTCACGGCGCATGCGCAAAAGACAACAAACTCGAAGACGACCAACGATTCTTTCAAAATTATTTTTTTTCTTTCTCTCTTTCCTTTGTTATTTATGATTCAATAACAAAGAAAAGAATAGAAAAGAAAACAAAGAATTAATTTTACCTTTTTTGTTTTATTTTTTTTATCTATCAATCTATCCGTTTTCTCTTTCTCTCTCTCCCTCTCTCCTTTTTTCTTTTTTGATTTTATGTTTCATAATATTTTTATCTATCAATCGCCGTCCATGACGTCACGTTGCATGCGCCAAAGAAAACAACAACAAACCCGAAGACGGACGACAAACGATTAACCTAAAATTCAAAATTAACTCCTTCTTTCTCTCTTTTCTTCGTTAGCTCTTCTTTTCTTTTTTCTTTTTCTTTTTCTTTATCTACCAAAGCCCATGACGTCACGACGCATGCGCAAAAGACAACAAACCCGAATACGACCAACGATTAACCTAAAATTCAAAATTATGTTTTTCCTTCTTTTCTTTCTCTCTTTTCTTTGTTATTTAATGTTGAATTCGTTGTTTAATTTTCTTCTTTTTTGTCTCTTTTTTATCTACCAATCTCTACCCATGACGTCACGGCGCATGCGCAGAAGACAACAATCTCATATGTATAAGTTACATGTTCCATGTATTGAGTAGCTGGTTTGATTTGATTTGATTTGATTTTATTCGGATTCAATCATATATACAATAACATACAATACATGTAAGACATAGTAAATACAATTGTATATCCGAGGATGGCACAGAAAGTCAAAAGATTTATTTCCACTGTGGTCCTCACAAAAATGACATATTATAACTAGGAAAAGATTGTCATAATACAAGCTAGGCTAGAAAAAAAAAAACGTCAAAATTGACTAACATGAACAGCGACGGCGCCAGGAATTTTTAGTTGGGGAGGTTAAGGGTTGATTCACACTATCGGTCCGGTCACGCTCCACTCTCGGTCTGCTCTCGGTTCTGAGGCATTCACACGTACGGTCCGCTCTCGCTCCCGTCATCGCCCCTCCCTCGATACCAGTAGAAGTCTTACCATCAGTTACGAAGGAAGTGTGACTTTTCTGACGCCGAGTTGGCAATATTCGCTATTGCACTTGATGAAGAAGAAGAAGGAAAACAAAATAGAAAAAGAAAGAGATTGTGGGTTCATCCTATGTTGCAAGATAGGAAGACTGAAGGAGAATTTCATACTCTGTATCCTCGTCTTATTGATGATGAGAGTAAATTCCACAGCTATTTCAGAATGAACAAAGGAACATTTGAGAAAATACTATCCAAAATTGAGGATGACTTGAAATGTACAAGAAGATGCTGCACTTCCTGGCACTGATGTGCTTGCACCATACGTTATAGTGGGAGATGAGGCTTTCCCGCTGAAGAGAAATTTGATGAGGCCCTACCCAGGTTCACAGACTGAACATAAGATAGAGAAGAGGATTTTTAATTATAGATTATCTAGAGCCACGAGGATAGTTGAGTGCACATTTGGTATTCTAGTGCAAACCTTCAGAATATATTTAAGGAAACTTAAAGATATGCCTTCTAACGCTAATGCAATCATTACAACAACATGCATACTTCACAATCTGATACACCCAAATGCTGTTGCATTACCAGATACTGTTGTCATGCCTCCATCAAACACAGTACGTCCAATGAGAGGAAGAGGGGGAAATGCTACAAAGGAGGCTTTTGGCGCGAGAGAAACACTGAAAGATTATTTCAGCTCCCCAGCTGGTTCAATGCCTTGGCAAAATGATAAAATATAAGTAGACAAACAAACTTGTGTAGGAATATTTGTTGAGTGAGCTAAGGAGATGCATTTCCGCAGTGGATAATAGGTTGTTATTATCCATATGGAATTTCTTTCTTCGGTTAATAATGTGTATTTTTTTCTCTCGGTACCTTGGCAATATGATCAGTATGCAAACATTATCACTGTAGTGCAGCGAAGTCAGGTCATACAGCTCTGGTTTACCTTTTGACTAATTCTATTAGCATTTCATCTAAATCCACAAAATTAAAGTAAGTTTTGTAGGTTATATTGTATTCAGTTGGTGCTTATGAATATCCTCGCTGTACGCATTGTCATTGTATCAGTGATAAATAAAAAGAAAATGTATTTTTATCATTTTTCTAACTTTCTCATGATCCCATTGTGGTGTTTCCTTTGGATTATCCATGGTTTGGTAGGACAGAGGGTAACACTACTTGCTTATATGAAGGCTGAATCTCGACTGGAGTGGAGCAGGACCGTGGCAACTGAGTTCACACTGGCGCTCACGGTCCAGTCTCGCTCCAGTAAAAATATCTTTTGACGGAACCGTGACCGGAGCGAGACTGGAGCGAGAGCGCCAGTGTGAATGCTTCCATTGAAATTAATGAGACAATATTGGACCGGACCGAGAGCGTAGCGGGAGTGGAGCGCGACCGGACCGATAGTGTGAATCAACCCTAAGGGGTGGGGGGTGCTGAGCAAAATTTTGGGGTGGCTTATAGTACTATGATTTCCGCGTTAGCGGCAATCCAAAAGGCGTAGTCCAAGGTCCGCCATGGGGTCAAAGGGGCCGGCCTAGGGTCCTTGGTGGGGTCCAGGGGCACTGCCCTGATGGGAGCTCTGCTAAGATTTTTTTTTTTTTTTTTGGGGGGGGGGCTGAGGAGGGACTCAACATGTTGACGAGGGGGGGGTGTCTCAGAAAATAAACTCAGATGATGATCATTCACGAATATCTGAACAAGGATGACACGGTGTTGCACCGGGAGGCTACAAAACTCGTATCTTCTCAGTCAGTGTTGCTCTTGGCACAACGCTCAGTGGCGAGATGTTGAAACAGCATTAACCCATTTAACTCCGATGACAAGATGTCTTGTCATTTGGTCAAATAAAACAAAAAATCATAAAACACCAAAATGTTTGATCAAACACCAGAAAAATATGACGTCAGTCGTCCTCGCTTCGCTCGCTTGCGAGCGAAGCGAGGAGGACTGACGTCATATTTTTCTGGTGTTTGATCAAACATTTTGGTGTTTTATGATTTTTTGTTTTATTTGACCAAATGACAAGACATCTTGTCATCGGAGTTGAAACAGCATTAACAGGTCATGGCAGATATGCTTGCGATCCAAATGGATCAGCAAAAACAGGTCATGACTGAAGTGAAAGAGGAACTGAGGGCTATTATGGGGGAGAACATGGGATCGTTAGAAACACGTGCTAACCAGTATACTGACGACGTGTACCACCGTGTGAAAGAGGAGGTTAAGGAAGAGGTAGTGGCAATGAAGGAAGAGGTTAAGGAAGAGGTGGTGGCAGTGAAGGAAGAGGTTAAGGAGGAGATGAAAGCAATAGAAGAGAGGTACCGTGAGCACATGCAGACGTGTCTTGACAGGGTATCGACACTGGAGGCGGTTTTGGTGAGACAGGAGAATGGGGAGATTGCAGCAAATCTCGATACCGTGACATGGTGCAATTTTGCTGAGCGTCGCGTAGCGGGAGCTTCGTCCCTACCCGCTTTGCAAGCGGTGAGCACAATCACCCCACCACCCTCACCTTCTCGTAGCCTCTCGCCACCACCGGCGTCCCTAACCAACCCCGCACAGCGACTGAGGAACGCCTGTTGCCACGTAAATCCAGAGGACGATCGCACATGGAGACGTCTGTGGAGTCGTTCAGTTGAACTGCAACCCCGGGGGGCCTGTGGAGGTGGTGAGGTCACGCGGTACGAGAAGGAGAAGGTGATTGAATATGACGGGAAAGTGTCTTGGGACGCATACCAGGCACAGTGCGATGTGGTTGCAGCTCGTCAAAATTGGTCACAGGAAGAGAAGGCCTTTCAGCTGGTGAGTGTGCTCAAAGGGCAGGCGTTGGAAGTGCTGGAGCACTTAACCCCTGCTCAACTGCGATGTTACGACAGTGTGGCTGGGGCTCTCCGGCGTCGTTTCGGCAGGAGGCGGCAACCGGAGGTGTTCCGGGGTCAACTGAAGACGAGGAGGCGAGGGAAGGACGAGGCCCTTCCCTTACTAGCGCAGGACGTGGAGGCGCTAGTGAGGGTCGCTTACCCCCATGGCCACGGAGGACACCGTGGATATGTTGGCCAAGGACTGCTTCGTGGACGCCCTTCACGATAGGCAGTTACAGATCCATGTTAAGCAGGTTGCGCCCAAGAACGTGCGAGAGGCTTTGGCAAGGGCAGCGGAGTTTGAAGCCTTTCTCATGAGCGTCAGCCCTGCTGCTCCCCCACCTCCCAGCGACGCGTCGGGGTGGAAGCGTCGCCCGAGCCGTGCTTGGGCCAGGCGTGCGCAGGCAAGTGGCAAGGCATCCCAACCTGGTGGAAAGGTGAGCTCCAAGCCTTTCAAAGGATCGTGCTTCAACTGTGGTCAGGTAGGTCACAAAAAGCACGACTGCAAGAGGAGGGCACGGTCGCTGGAGGACGGAATGCGACCGGTGTTCGAGCCCTGTTGCTGGAGTTGTGGAATACGAGGGCACAGTTCCTCTGAGTGCCGCCAGCCCAAGGGGGTGACGCCGTCGGTGGGAAACTTGAAGCAGCTGGGGGGCCGGGGCACCTTCCCAGCATAGCACTCGGGCGCCCCAAGCCATCTAATGTGTCGTCAGGTGGCGGCGTCCGACGCCATCAAGGTGGCGGGGATTATCAATGGACGCCAAGTGGAGATGGTAGTGGATACGGGGGCAGAGAGGACCTTCGTACGAGAGGGAGTCCTACCGGGACGTAGTGTGAAGTGCGTGAGTCAGCAACTGTGCGGAGTTACAGGAGACTGTACCGGTGAAAGGACCGGTGTGAGTGAATCTGGCCGTAGGCAGGGTGACTGAACGCCTGCCTGTACTTGTGGCGGAGATGGAAGATGAATTCCTGTTGGGGTTGGATTTCCTTAATCGCGTGGGGGCGTGTGTTGATCTCCAGGAGGGTAGGATGTCAGTGAGAGGCTATGAAGTGCCTTTGAATTCTAATGGAGAGCTCGCCACGAGGGATGAGGTAAGGGAACCCAGAGGGCAGAGATCTCAGGCCGTCAAGTCACCCGGCCAAGGTAAAGCGCGGAAGGAAAGAGGGGCCCGCACCTCCGCCACTACGACCCTCCACCGTATCCACCACTATCACCACCACTAACAGCAAGATGGAGCCACCGAAGGAGGAGAAGAAACAGAAGGACCGACCAGAGGACCTGCCTGAGTACTTGGAAGACTTGGCGGAGAGGAGTATCACGCAGCTGACAGCTGAGCAGGCGAGTTGAGTGAAGGCATTACTTGCACAGTACCGTGACGTGTTCAGCATTGGAGACATGGACTTGGGTCGCACATCATTGGTTCAACACTGCATCTATACTAGAGATAGTCCTCCCATCAAGCAGGCGCCTCGTCGGGTCCCATCAGCAAAGAGAGAAGAAATGGAGAAGCTTGTTCGAGAGTTGGCAGCAACGGGAGTGATTGAGCAGTCAGACAGCCCGTGGTGCTCGCCGGTAGTCCTAGTGACGAAGAAGGATGGAAGCCGGAGGTTTTCCGTAGATTACCGGGCGCTGAACGCCGTCACTGTCCCTGACGCTTACCCTCTCCCCAGCATCGACAAGACGCTAGACGCTCTCAGTAGGGTCCAGTGGTTCTCCACGCTGGACTTGAAGTCAGGCTATCATCAAGTCGAGATGGCGCCTGAGGATAAAAAGAAGACAGCCTTCTCGATTGGGCAAGGCCCGTGGCACTGGAACGTGATGCCCTTTGGCCTCATGAATGCCCCTGGAGTCTTTGAGTGTCTCATGGAACGTGTACTCGACGGTATGCAATGGAAGGCGGCAGTCGTCTACCTAGACGACGTGCTGGTGTTTGGAAACAGCTTCGAGGAGGAGCTGGCTAGGCTCACAGAAGTGTTCGGCCGCATGAGGAAGGCGGGCCTGAAGCTGAATCCTAAGAAGTGCATCTATTCAAGTCAGAAGTGCCGTTCTTGGGACATGTCGTCGGCAGGGAAGGTGTGAGGACGGACTCACTCAAAGTCACCGCTGTGGAAGAATGGCCAGTCCCTCAGAATGTCTCGAAGCTGCGCAGTTTCCTGGCCTTGTGCACGTACAACCTGAGGTTTGTGGCAGGGTTCGCCACTATCGCCGCCCCACTGCACCATCTGACGAGGAAGGGAGCAGCTTTCGAGTGGAGCGAGGAGTGCCAGCAAGCTTTCGTGGCACTGAAGCGAGCGTTGGTGGAAGCGCCAGTGCTTCCCTACCCCCAGGTAGGCTTGCCGTACATTGTGGACACGGACGCGAGCCAAGAGGGTGTGGGAGCCGTGTTGTCACAGCTTCGTGATGGAAAGGAGTATGTCGTGGGTTAATACAGTGCTAAGTTTAGCAAGGCGGAAAGAAACTACCGCGTCACACGAAAGAGTTTTCGAACGTCAAACGCCTTACTGAAGAGTACGTAAAGAAGCATAATATGCTACCAGAGGTGTCTATAACGCTTAACCCATTCAACTCCGATGACAAGATGTCTTGTCATTTGGTCAAATAAAACAAAAAATCATAATAAAACAACAAAATGTTTGATGATCAAACAGCACCAGAAAAATATGACGTCGTCAGTCCTCCTCCTCCTCGAGGAGGAGGAGGACTGACGACGTCATATTTTTCTGGTGCTGTTTGATCATCAAACATTTTGTTGTTTTATTATGATTTTTTGTTTTATTTGACCAAATGACAAGACATCTTGTCATCGGAGTTGAATGGGTTAAGGCAGCGGAAGGGTTGCAGACGAGGGAGCACAAGGGTCTATACCACCTACCGAGTTCTACATCGCAAGTGGGTGCAGTGGTTAATCTCGACACGTCGTATAAGGGGTTAGAGATATGACGAGTTAAACACCATATGAGGACGGAGCCTTTATTTGTACGACGTTTCACTCGTCAGTCTTGTCGGCAACTGCCACTTTCATGAAAAGGGTTAGAGATAACAATAAGAAGCCCACTGCCTGATTCGAAGTATCCGTATTTCAGGGTCGGGCATCACAATTTTTTCTACGATTGTTTTCAGTAACAGTCATTCCAGAATCCGCATTCAAGATAACAGAAGAAGAGGTGATAGCGATGATTCTGCCCGACTACAACACCGATTACCAGCAACCCACGAAATTGCACGAAAAGTTGGAGGAGGACATCTTTACCAAGCTGAAGGAAGAGAATAGGGAATTGCGCGACAATTTGAAGGAAGAGAATGGGGAATTGCGCGAGAAGTTGGAAAGCATACTGACAAAGATCAAACGTATGAGTGATGAAGATACGGATGGCGGGCAGAAGACACCAAAAGGTAAATGAATAAGCGTGGATAAATACGATGACGGGACAGACGACGAAGAATGCAACCCTCCTGCGGCTAAGAAACGTAACATTACATGTGTGACTAAATAAAAAGCATGCTTTGTATAAACTTTTTGTATTTACATATCTGGGTTAACAATGGGGCGGAGCTTGCTCGCAAGCGCCACAGGCCAAGCAACCTGACGTAGTCAGGTGCGGCGAAGCCGCTGCTTGTAAAAAAAAAAAAAAAAAAAAAAAAAAAAAAAAAAAAAAAAAAAATAATAATAATAATAATGATAATAATAATTTATAATGAACTACTTAACAGGCCAAACTGAAGCTAATACTATACAAAAAAGCTCCTTGTTACGTATTACGACTTAGTAATTTAAGTAACATACATTTCCTTTACTTCTGACATCTTTAGCTCCTCCCAACAATATAGATTTCAGCAGCCAACAACAAAAGGCATTAATTAAAAGAAAAATGCACAAGAAAGACATTGTAAGAGGCTGGTAGATGGAAGTATAGATGAAAGTAGAAAAAAGTAGAAGGAGAGGTAGATGGAGAACGAATGCTAATCCAGGGTCAGCTGTTATGAAAACAACGGCCGACGGCCGACAGGCGACAAGGATAGCTGAGTCAGACTCGCGCCTTGTATATGTAACAAAATGCGGAGTGTCGCCTGGTGTGAAATATTATTTTGACTGTTGTAATTGTTAGCGGACAAGCCATTTTTTGTTACGACATAATGATTACGTGGTGGTATCGTTTGGAAGAGTATAACAGCCTCTCTGATTGAAGAGAAAGATGGAGGAGGAGAAAAATGATTAGCACTGAGAGGAAAAGTCACGCCCATAAGGTGTGGCACTTATTTGAGAAGTTAAAGACTATTGGATGAATGAAAGAGTGATGTCAGAACGAAGGTGGCTCGAAGTAATGTAGAGAGTTCAGAGTGGGGCTCTCGGGGTGTACTGAACGAGACCAAGAAGCATATAAAAACTACACCCTATTTTATTTACCCCTCAAGAAGAACAAGGCATGGGACCTTAAGAACTAACTTCAAGAACAAAGAGAAAGAGCTCTGAGAGGAGACGCTGGGGCGACAGACGTGTTTCTGTGGACACATATAACATCACCATAGGCGATGATATTCTTACGCGTGCGATATTATCGCACAGCGTAACACTTTTCCAATTCTAATGTTAACTTGGGTCAGCACAGGTATAATTCCAGCCCAGGTCAGTGACAGGCCAGATAGGTCAAAACCTATAATTGCTTTCCTCACCCCGTAAACTTACTGTGGTCACAATTTATCCCCAGAAAACCCAAAATTCCCCCCTGAAGGTGAATTTCACCCCTAATGAGAACCCAGTACCCTAAGGATGGTTAGTAAAACACATTAATTCCTCCTTGCATGAACAGATAAACTATCCATACACTGTGGACGTTGTCATCTTGGTGGTCGTGTGGATGTTTTTCCAACAAAATAAAATCAAAATCAGCCCTGCTGAACATGCTGGGGCCTGGCAGATAGGGCCAGGCCCATCAACATTTGTTAGGCATTGGGCCTACCATTTCATTCCTTTAGACCTTCATCCGCATGCCTGATGACAAACCCACGAAATAATGTGTCTAATCTGGTGTGTGGTTGGTGGTGTACATTTATGTATGTAAAGTGTGCATGTAGTAATGTATTCCGACCAACTCACCAGTCCTTACTTCCCCCACACTCTGAGCGTTCATCCTCTGAGGATTCCTCGGTCTCGACATGTTCTTCGTCAGTTGAGTTTTGTTTGGATATCCCAATTGGTTCGTACATGTATCTTTGTACCGTACCCACATTAGAACACGAAACTGCATCCTAATCCGATAAATCTTCTTAATTAGATGTAAAGTCACTTTCGTTTTGCGTGCCAGCCATGTTGAAGAATGTAAACAGCAACTTTTACGTCATCAGTAGCGGTGGAAAATGTAACTGCGACATTGAAAAGTTCACTGTCTATCAGGCACTTTAAAGATCATGCTATTTTGAAAAAAGCAAGACTATAAAATACTAGAAACGTGCATTTTTAGTGTTCTAACTTCCTCCAAGCTGTATTTTTATACATTAAACGACAACAACAGAAAATCCAAATCCTTCTCAGTTGACCTTTAATGTGTCGTTTAAGAGTTTAGCCGTAATTTAGGTGGGTGATGTCATCTGTGATATTATGGGCCTGAGGGGATTACCAAATTTGTGGGTCTTATCAGTCCCATAACAATACCTAGGCTTATAGTCTCCGATGATTTCAGGAAACTTAGTATTTTGCTGAAGCTTATTGCCTCTTATTACTATGCTGTTGACTTTTTTCAATGCATTCGTTGGACTTTTAGTTGTTTTTTCTTTTTTACTTTGTTGGGTCACTTGTGGTATTTCCCATTTTATTTATATACTCATCATTGTCATATGGACATAGACGACACACTTGTCACCTTTTCTTATAACGATATTGTTATAGCCAACCGTGAATCAAACCACTTTCAAATCGCCCGCCTACTACTTACGGTTTCGAACATGACTCGTGGCCAACATACGTTGTATCAACGTATGAGTTCGAACCTTGCCATGAAACAATTGGCCCCACTTTCCTCGGGTATAAAAAGAGCCTCCCCGGCTGTCCACCCCCACTCTCACACAACCCCAGGCCTCTCTTTTCGTCGCTGTATATCGGTGCATTTCTGTTTTGTTCGCTAGTATAGTATTAACTAATTCTTTGGACTTGTATAGGGTTATTAATTATTTTGTGCGAATTATATATGTTTGTTAAGACTCGGTGATTTATGAATTGTATGTTTTCTTTATTAGGAAAGTGTATTTATGTTATTCCTCAGAATACTGTGAGTGTATGTTCGTAAATGTTAATCAATAAAACTTTATTTTTTTATGTGTAAATACAGTTAATTAAGTTTCGTGCGGACGTCTATCTTACCTCAACCATAATCCTTATAATGCTTACTTACATTCAGTCTCAAATAGAGCTTTTCCTCTGAACGTATTTTTACCTACCTAAATTACCTATACGTTCCACTTTCTTGCTGTGGGCTTGCTTCCCAACTGGAACTCGACTTACTCCTAGACTCGACAAGTTCCACTCTTTACGTTAACTCAGGCCAAACCAAGCAAGCAACCCATGACAATATATTCTCTCCAGAATATAATAATATATTCTGTCCAACTGGATCAATGTGGACACAGTTGCATAATCATGCTGAAACCCTAGCTTGCGCGCCATACTGATGGATGTCGGTGTCCAACTATATTATAAAATTTATTGTTTCAAGATTCACAAATGTTATTGTTGTGCGCATCGTTATTCAGAGTTGCAGTGTGTACATTCCAAACAACTGGAAGATAGAGTGGCAGGAAGCGCTTAAATCGCCTAAGTCCATTCCGAGCTTTAACTGATCGCCAGGAACTACTGATATACACACTATTAAAATACTACAACAAATTTGTAGCCTCATCTGGAGCATTATTTAATAGACAGGCAAGTCCTTCTGGCGCACATCTTCCACTGGAAGGAAACGTAAGGCTGTCCATCATCCCGACATATAACTGAAAATCCACATCATTACGGTAGTGTTCTTCAAATCCCAGAGACTGAATCCATCGCCACGTAGATTGCGTTAGGTGGAAGACACATCCTCTCACATTCACATTATCGTCGAATACACTTCTTATCGCATTATCGCGTGCTTTGGCATTTTCATCATTAACGTTAGATACAATCCTGGGCCCGTATACACAAAACTTGTTAGCACTAACAAATAGCTGTTAAGGGTAACAAATTCCTGTTAAGGCTAACATTTAGCTGTTAACCACTAACAGTGGATACAGAAAACTTGTTAGGGCCTTAAAAGTACTGTTAAGGTAAAAGTGCTGTGGAAGATTATTAAGCTCTTAGCAAATTCCTGTTAGTAGAGAAGATGGCGGAGCAACAACAACTACAAAGACGACAGCGAGTATATCGACAGCGACGGGACATATTTAACGAGTACAGTGACGACGAACTCATCAAACGCTTCAGGATGAACCGTGCCAGTATAATAACTGGCTGATTTAGTGAAGGACAAACTTCAATCCCGAACAGAACGGAATCGACCACTGAGTCCTGAGACGAAGGTGGCAATTACCCTAAGATATTTGGCCACAGGTAAAATGCAGCAGTGACGACTTTGGGACCTCGCAAGCAACAATCAGCCGTGTCATTACTCAGACAATTGATGCATTGTCAGAACCAGATATTGTAACTCAATTTGTAAAATTCCCATTGGCTCGTCAAGAAGTGCAAGTGAAACAAGCAGAGTTCATGGAAGACTATAGGTTTCCCGGTGTTGTGGGTACCATAGATGGCACACACATTAGAACTGAGGCTCCCAGTGTCGATGCACATTTATATGCAAACAGAAAACGATACCACAGCATCAACGTGCAAGTCGTATTCGATGCCAAGTATAGGATGCTTGATGCTTTGGCAAGGTGGCCTGGCTCAGTACACGATGCCAGGATATTGGATGAGTCTGGCTTGAAGGCACTTTTTGAACAAAATTATGTCCCAGCTGGATGCTACCCACCTTCTAGGAGACAGTGGCTATCCTTGCAATGAGTGGTTGCTGACGCCTTATCTAAACCCCCATTTATTACAAAGGATTACAAAGGCGGAGCATGCCGACAGGAGACCTTTTGATCCATATCTAGGTCGGATGCGAAAAAAAAATCATATTAATAATAAAACAATAAATAAAAACTATAATAATGTAAATAACAAATAAAATACATAAATAAATGCATAGGTATAGTTAAATAATAAACAAACAGATAAATAGCAAATAATAATAAATTGACATATAACTAATAATGAATGAAAATCAGACAGACAAATGATGACAAAACAAAAGCAAATAATATAAGATCAATTATAATCATTTCAGCATCTTACTTAGGTATTTATCTAACTGATTCTTAAAGCTTCGAACTGAACTACATTGCACTACCTGTGCAGGAAGTTTATTCCATTCATTAACTACACGGTTGGCAAAGTTGTTTCTACCTACTTCCAAATTGAATCTATTTCCGGATAGTTTGAGACCATTGTTTCTTGTCTGATTCTCATTCAATGTGAAAATTTGGTCACTTTTGACGTTGTCAATTCCCTTTAAAATCTTAAAGACTTGTATCAAGTCACCTCTGAGTCTACGCTTTTTTAGGGAAAACAGATTCATGTGTTTTAGTCGATTTTCGTATGATTTATTTTTGATATTTGGAATCAGTTTTGTGGCTCGCCGTTGTACTTTTTCCAGTCTGTCAATGTCTTTAATGAGATTCGGTGACCATACAGAAACAGCATATTCCAAATGTGGACGAACTAACGATTTATATAGCTTGTTAATGAGTGATGGACTTTTGAAATCAAAAGATCGCGCAATCAGTCCCAGAATCTTATTTGCTTTCTCAGAGGCTGAAATACACTGCTTGGATGATTTGAGGTCGTTACTGATAATTACGCCGAGATCTTTTTCACTATCCACTTTTGTTAACGAATTACCAAATAACTTGTAATCGTACTTACTGTTATTTTTACCTATGTGCATTACCTTGCATTTACTTGTGTTAAATTTCATTAGCCACTTTTCAGACCATTGCTGTAATTTATCTAAATCTTCTTGAATATCTAATTGGTTTAAGTGATCATTTGCCACTCCGCACAGTTTTGTATCATCAGCAAATTTGGAAACAGTAGATTTTAGTCCATGGTCTATATCATTTATGTATACTATGAATAGAAGTGGCCCAAGAACGGAACCCTGAGGAACTCCACTTGCAACACTTTTCCATCCAGAAGTATTTCCATTTAAAACAACTCTCTGTTTTCGACCATTCAACCAATTACTAGTCCAACCTAATAGGCTACCACTTATTCCGTGTGAAGCTAATTTAGTAAGTAGTCTTTCGTGTGGGACGGTATCAAAAGCTTTTGCAAAGTCTAGATATATTAAATCTATATTGTTTCTTTTGTCATAATTGGAGATAACTGTGTTGTAGAATTCGAGTAAGTTAGTCACGCAAGAACGTTTCCGTCTGAAACCATGCTGGCTATCATTTATCAAACGGTTACTTTCTAAATGATGTTCGATAGCATCTCTGATGATAGTTTCCATTATTTTTCCTACGATTGAAGTCAAACTTATAGGCCTATAGTTATTTGGTTTCTTTTTGTCACCTTTTTTGAATATGGGAGTGACGTTAGCTAGCTTCCATTCTCTTGGGACATCTCCGGATATGATGGATTTCTTGAAAATATATTCTAATGGAACAACAATCTCATTTTTTATTTCCTTTAAGATTCTTGGATGCCAACCGTCAGGCCCTGGTGTTTTATTAACTTTGAGTTTGTCTATACACCTTTTAATTTTTTCTTTTGTTATATTAACCGTAGTGAGTAAGTTTACCCCAGACTTTTCACAGGTTTCAGTTTGGAATTCACTTTGAGGTGTTTCGTTTACGAATACCGAGCTAAAATAATTGTTTAAGATATTACACATTCCTTCATTTGAATATTCAAGTTGACCGTCAGCAGATAATAGTGGACCAATGTGATTCCTAACAACCTTTTTATCTCTAATGTAACTATAGAATTCTTTGGGATTCTCTTTGGATTTATCAGCGATTTTCATTTCGTATTGTCGTTTTCTTTTTCTTATTGTCTTTTTTAAATCTCTCTGTATTGATACATAATTTTCAGTCATTAGATGCACCCGAGCACTTATATTTCTTATAAGCCTGTCTCTTTTTAGCAATACTTTTTTCAGTTTCTTTGTCGAGCCACTTTGGGCGAGCCTGATTTGGGGGACGTCTGTCCTTAAAAGGAATGTAAGTTTGAATCATCTTAGTGAGCGTATTTTGAAATATTTCCCACATCTGATCTACAGGCCTTTCGTTTAGTTTTGCCTCCCAATCTGTAAGCTGAAGCTCCTGACGTAGTCCTATGAACTGAGCTTTACTGAAATCGGGTATTTTAGAAACACAAGTATCTATTCTAAAATTGTTTAGGAGTTTGAATCTAACTAAGTTGTGATCGCTATTTGCAACAGATTCACCGACTTCTACATCAGTTACCATGCTTTCACGGCTAGTGATCAAAAGATCGAGTAAGTTTCCATATCTTGTGGGCTCTTTTACATGCTGAATTAAGTAATTGTCACCAAGAAAATCAATCAAGCGACTACCTATATGGCCATGTATAATTATTTATTTCTCCATAATCACGTTGACCAAGAGGAGTGTTTCCTCTTGTGACCAGTTTGGCTTCCTTTTCTTTTTCTGTGGTTCTTCTGCCATGTCTATATCCTCTGAAGTAATTGTTGAGTCTTCTGTAGGAAGATTTGTCTGTGGCGCGGCCGCCTGTACAATGTGCCTTCGTTCAAAAATATCTGTCGTTGGTTAATGAGTACTCCTAAAAAAAACATACATACGATATTTATGTGCTATCATGATACTCTATTAATAAATTTTGAACTGCATTAATAATACTGTTTTATGTGTGCAATTTTTAATAATACGTCCATTTACATGTTCATAAGCTGCTAACTTCAGCAATGTTTAGCGGGACTTGACAAACAACTGTTTACTAGCTAACATTTGTTAGTTAAGCATTGGTGCATAACTTTTAGTGATTTGCTGTTAGCTAGTAGAGATTGTTAAGGCTAACAAAAAAGTTTTGTGTATACGGCACCAGGACACTATGCCAACCATTGTGCTATTCGTCTTGCCACTCCTCCCGAAAAGCAATGTCCCATACATAGCACTTGTTATCATACTGCTGCTGACTGCCGTGTTTTGAACTCCACCCATTCTCATAAGACCTTCTCTTCCCGTCAGACTTCCTCTTCTTCTCCTCAATGACTGTCTCCTTCTGTTTCTCTCAGCATACATATCTCATCCCCACCACCCACCCCCATGTCCCTTCCCATTTGTACTCTTTCTAACTCCAACAAATGGTCACATACTCTTTGCATTCCTGCTACTGTACATAACATTCCTATATCTCTCTTCATAGATACTGGATCCCCTGCAAATATTATATCTTCTTCCACAAACTCCGCTTTTCCTATAAGCGTGTAACATTCTTGGAACCCCCCGACTTACAACTTACTAACGTAGATGGTGTTCCATTTCCAGTTTTAGGTAAGATCCATGTTCCTATCAGTCTCCATCCTCAAAGTCAAGAGATTCAAATCCCCCTTTATGTGGCTGATGTACAGTTTCCTGCAGATGTGCTTCTGGGTCTAGACACTGCAGCAATATGAAATTATCGTCTATCCCCATTATCATGGCATTGCTTATGGTCGTCATTTCATACCCACCCTACCATTGGTGACTACACCTACACCACTTCCTGCAGTTCCCAGTTCTGTGCAATCCCCCTCCCCTCACCACAGCATGCCAGTTGTTTCAGCTCCCACTATTGCTGCTCCTCCTCCTTCCCCCCCTGCCCAAGTTCAGGCTCCTCCATTGGATAGTACTTCCTCCGTGCCTCCTCTAGATCACACTTCCCAGGACACTGCACAGCCATCGTCAGCACCTTCTCCTCAGACTTCACTCCCTTCTTTCAGTGAACCTGCTTTGATGAAAGCTTCCACCCGTACGAAGCGAATGCGTTCTTCTCGCATGTCTAAATCTAGGAAACGTAATACCAAATGTCCTCCCCTTTCTCCAGAATTCTTTCCAACAGAACACCATTTCTCTCCTCCCTTAGATGAATTGGTAATTACCTCCTCCCCTGTTTCTGATGTGCTTTCCACAATGTGTCGTACTACTCATGCAGTGCTAACAAGACCCGTGACTCTTCCACCACATGAGTATTGCAAAGTGCGCAGCTTCGCATTTTCCGAGCTCAGGAATGCAATGTGCTCTGTATGCCAGAATCCACACGTGTCAAAGGCATATCACTGAATTTAGCCTTATGCACTACCACCAAGGAGGATCATACTTCTTTTATAGTTGCCAATGACACTAATGCTCCCCTCCACCTCACCCTTGGTACAAACTTATGTGATTTTCTAGTGTATCCTTCAAGAGTTAAAGTCATTGATGACCACAATTCTTCCTTGCCAGTTTGTACCATTAACTCCGATGTGTCTCATGCACAGGTTCCTATTGATGCAGCTCACTTCAACTCCCTTGACTTCCCCGATGCTCAACAGGATTTAGTTTCCTTATGCAATGCCTTTCGCCATGTCATTGCCTTGCCAGGTGAATCCCTAGGTTCTACTGACCTCATTTACCACCACATTCCCCTTCGTGGTGGATCCAAACCTTGCTACATTCAGGCTTATAGAATGACACACAGTAAACGTAAGACTACGGACAAGCTCATTGCAGACATGTTTCCCCAAGATTTCATTGAATCCTCATTTCGGAATGGAATTTTCCCTTATTTGTTGTCCCAAAACCAGATGGTACCTTCCGTCTTGTTGTTGATTTTAGAGAACTCTACAAGATCACTGTTCCCAAAAGGACACTCATTCCTGTATTGCAAGAAATCCTCCATTCTGTTGGTCAGAATAATACTGTCTTTTCAACTTTAGACATAATGTCAGGATATTTCCAGATTCCTCTTACTCCAGAAAGCCGACCCCTTACAGCCTTCTCAATCCCTTCTGGTCATTTTCAATTCAAACGCTTAGCTATGGGTCTAACCACTGCTCCTTCTGTCTTCACAAGACTTATGCATACTGTTTTTGATGGCTTACTTGGTGATAATGTCTTTATATATTTGGATGACATCATGATAGCTTCTAAGTCAATACCCGAACACATTCAAACCCTTCAACAAGTATTTTCTCGTCTTGCTGATGCCAACCTCAAACTCAAGTTGAGCAAATGCTCTTTTCTTATGAAAGAAATTCGTTTTCTTGGTCATGTCCTCACTTCTAATGGCATTCTTACTGTTCCTGATAAAGTCAAAGCTGTTGCTGACTTCCCTCGTCCCACAGACATTGAGCACCTTCGCTCCTTCCTTGGACTTTCAGGATATTATCGAAGGTACATCCCCAATTATTCTATATTGCAGCTCCTCTTACTTCACTGCTAAGGAAAGATGTTCCTTTCCACGGGTCGTCTGCCCAGGAACAAGCTTTTGCAGACTTGAAGAATGCCCTTACCACTGCTCCTGTCTTAGACTTTCCTAACTATGACTTACCTTTCATTCTCTACACTGATGCCTCTTTCCAAGGTCTTGGTGCTGTCCTTATGCAAGAACAAGACACACACCTTCGCCCCATTGCCTTTGCCAACAGACTCCTTAACAAAGCTGAACGTAACTATTCTCTCACGGAAATTGAAGCTTTAGCAGTCATATATGCTCTTCGACATTTTAAGGAAATAATACTAGACTATCCTGTCACAGTCCATACAGACCACCAGGCACTTCTTCAACTTTTCAAAGGCAAGAACTTGTCCGGGAAACTTGCTCGCTGGTTCTTGACCATTCAGGAATTCAATCCTACCTTGTCTTATGTGCGCGGATCAGCAAACAATGTTGCAGACGCATTTTCTAGGAATGTTGCTGCTATCAATTCCCTCCCTCAGCCAGTCACTCTTACTCATGCAGCTCAACGATCCGACCCAATGTGGAAACGTCTGATATTTTCTCTCGAGTCAGGAGATACATCAGATCTTACAGACTTCCCTACCTCCTTGGACCACTTCAGACTTGTCGATGACGTTCTTTATCACGAAACCCCACTTTCCAACAAGCATGAACTAAACAGACTTGTACAACTTGTAGTTCCTTCTGACTTAGTACCTGAAGTTCTGTTCCTTTTATATGATTCTCCACTTGCTGCACATCCAGGTAAAGACAACTGCTTAACACAGGCCAGACTTCAGTACTTTTGGCTTACCATTGAGAAAGGATATCCATAACCACATTGACGCTTGTCATTCTTGTGCTAGCCATGAAGGTCATATTCATAGTAAAGTTCCCATTTTGAAATATTCAATCCCTAGCAAACCCTTTGATACTGGCTGCGATTGACCTTCTCAAATTACCACTCACTTCTAGTGGAAATCAGTACCTGTTTGTGTGTATGGACCATTTTTCCAGATTCTGTATCCTTGAACCTATTCTCGACTAGACTGCTACAACAATTGCAAAGACATTCATTGACAAAGTCATTTGCCCCTTCACTACTCCCAAAATTCTTCTCTCTGACAATGGTATGGAATTCAACAATAAGATTCTCTCCAATATTTGCAAATCCTTTCAGATCACAAAATGTAATATCGTTGCATACCACCCCAGTTCAAATGGCTTTGTCGAACGCCAAAACAGAAAGATTCTCAATGTTCCCCGACACCTCACTTCCGACCTTCATCTCTCCTGGGATCACCATGTCCCTATGATTCAGTCTTGCCTCAACAGTGCCATCAATAGGTTCATATTAGAGTCGCCTCACTTTGTCATCTTTGCTTCCGACAAGCGACTCCCATATGACCTTCTTGCTTCAGATATAAGCCCAGTTGATGATTTTGTAAAGGTTTCACTTTCAAATTTCAGCTCTCTCTTCAAGAGAATTACTCAGTCTCTTTCTCTCGCCAAAGACGAGATAGCCCGTTTTCACAATAAAAATGCGATAGAATCTAACATTGAAATAAGTGACATCATCTATGCCCAGAGCCTCCATCTTCCAAGCTTTCACCAAAATTCCTTGGTCCCTTCTGTGTCCTCGCCTTCGAACCTAGAAAGTCAAATTAAAATATTTACATTCAGACACAGAATCCATCATGCACCTGTACACCCTTAAACTATTCTCCCGAGGTGTAGACTGTGACAATGATCCTCCGACTTCCACAGACACCCTTCCTCCTTCCCTTCCCCATTCAACGTCCCGTCTCCCACCCATATAATCTTCGCAGCCATCATACTTCTTGAACCTTCTCACCATATAGCTGCCAAAGTGCTCTCCACTTCCATTCATTCCAAACTTTTAAAATTATGTTTATATATACAGTCCTTATGTATGCATGTTAATTCTAGATCACCATACCTCATGTATCCTTAATGGCAAATTCCAATAATATTTTTGAATTCAAATTCCAAATGTATCTTATTGTCAAATTCCACTACACAATACTGGGGTCAGCGACAGCTGGCCGAGCATTTTTAGTATATGCTAGTCATTATAACTTCTGTTAGCATAGTGTATAAGTGTAGAAAATTAAAAGTGATGTGTAGTTGTATGTGTGTGTATGTGCGTACATATACCAAGTATGGAAGTTTCGCGAAGAAAGCAAAATTGCCATTTCTGTTTACGTAATTATAATTTTTATTTTTGTAAATGAGGAAGTTGAATGAACGAAAAATAGATTATTAATATTATTAAATTTAAATTATTGAATTAGTTTGAGTGTATGTTAATTTCTGTGTGCAAGGAATCATTTATAAAATTGAGTGAAAGCAACTCTGGAGACTCCATTCCATAACCAGGGTGACGCGCATTAGTCATTCAGTGGCGAGATCTGGAGGTGTGTACAAATGGGCTTGTGTGTTCTGATCTAAATATATTCCTGTGAAATAAAAACTGTGATCGCTTCATCAACTATTATTTACCATTGTTGCACAAACAACACTTGCTGCATTGCATTTGACCCAGGGCAGTTGGTGGATGCAGGGATGACCCATCATCCATGAGGAGGGATGGAATAGGTGGAGTGAAATGGGTAGGAATAGGCATATGCCTTTGACTTAGCTCCCTTATAAGGGGGAAAGAGCTCTTGGTATAGATTTTGGTCACCTGCTTTGATTGAGTCACCACCTCACCCACAGGTTGAGGGCCACAGGTACAGGTGCCAGAGGAGAAATGTGAAAAAAAAAAAATAAAATAAAATCAATTTTGGCTGGTCGTCATACACACGCCCTTGGGTCCAGGATCCTCATGTCTACCTCTGTGCATGAGTCTCTCCCTCTGGGGTAAGTTTGGACCAAATCGGTGATCTGACTTTTTTCCCCCCATTTTGGTGACATTTTGTTCACTTGCTCTGATCAGGCCACCATCTCACCCATAGGTCAAGGGCTGCAGTCAATTGTACTTGGATACCCCTCAAGACAAATGTACAGGCACTAGATGTGTAAATGTGGTATGTATAAAGATTATCAAAAAAGGTGACAAAAAGAAACCAAATAACTAGAGGCCTATAAGTTTGACTTCAATCGTAGGAAAAATAAAGGAAACTATCATCAGAGATGCTATCGAACATCATTTAGAAAGTAACCGTTTGATAAATGATAGCCAGCATGGTTTCAGACGGAAACGTTCTTGCGTGACTAACTTACTCGAATTCTACAACATAGTTATCTCGAATTATGACAAAAGAAACAATATAGAATTAATATATCTAGACTTTGCAAAAGCTTTTGATACTGTCCCACACGAAAGACTACTTACTAAATTAGCTTTATACGGAATAAGTGGTAGCCTATTAAGTTGGACTAGTAATTGGTTGAATGATCGATAACAGAGAGTTGTTTCAAATGGAAAAACTTCTAGATGGAAAAATGTTACAAGTGGAGTTCCTCAGGGTTCCATTCTTGGGCCACTTCTATTCATAGTATATATAAATGATATAGACCATGGACTAAAATCTACTGTTTCCAAATTTGCTGATGATACAAAACTGTGTGGAATGGCAAATGATCACTTAAATCAATTAGATATTCAAGAAGATTTAGATAAATTACAGCAATGGTCTGAAAAGTGGCTAATGAAATCTAACATAAGTAAATGCAAGGTAATGCACATAGGTAAAAATAACAGTAAGTACGATTACAAGTTATTTGGAAATTCGTTAACAAAAGTGGATAGTGAAAAAGATCTCGGCGTAATTATCAGTAACGATCTCAAATCATCCAAGCAGTGTATTTCAGCCTCTGAGAAAGCAAATAAGATTCTAGGACTGATTTCAAAAGTCCATCACTCATTAACAAGCTATATAAATCGTTAGTTCGTCCACATTTGGAATGTGCTGTTTCCGTATGGTCACCGAATCTCATTAAAGACATTGACAGACTGGAAAAGGTGCAACGGCGAGCCACAAAACTGATTCCAAATATCAAAAATAAATCATACGAAAATCGACTAAAACATATGAATCCGTTTTCCCTAAAAAAGCGTAGACTCAGAGGTGACTTGATACAGGTCTTTAAAATTCTAAAGGGAATTGACATCAAAAGTGGCAAAATTTTCACATTGAATGAGAATCAGACAAGAAACAATGGTCTCAAACTGTCCGGAAATAGATTCAATTTGGAAGTAGGTAGAAACAACTTCGTCGTGTAGTTAATGAATGGAATAAACTTCCTGCACAGGTAGTGCAATGTAGTTCAGCTTGAAACTTTAAAAATCATTTAAACACCTAAGCAAGATGCTGTAATGATTATAATTTATTTCATATAATTTGTTTTTGTTTTGTTATCATTTGTCTGTTTTGATTTTCATTTATTATTAGGTATGTGTCAATTCATTATTATTTACAATTTACCTGTTTGATTATCTAACTATACCTATGCATTTATTTATGTATTTTATTTATTTACATTATATATTTTTTTTATTAATTTATGTTTTTTTTTTGCATCTGACCTAAATATGGACTGAAAGGTCTCCTGTCGGCATGCTCTGCCTTTGTAATCCTTTTTAATCAAAAATCATCTAAAACGTGAAGGCAGGAAAAGGAAATGGGACCAGTTATTTAAAAATAACCAGAGCAAAATCTTCCAAAAGCGGAGCTCTAATTTCTTTAAAAAGCCACTACTTTCAAAATAGACTTATTAGAATCAGATCACATATACCCAAATGACCAAATCATCATGGATTCAAAATAAATGTAGTACAAACTAAAATGTTTACATTTCTATCGTTTATTTTTCAAGCACATACAAGGTTTGCAAACCTGTAGACTTTACTAAAAAATCAGATATCTACATCAATGACAAGAAATGTCTAACCAACCTTGTAGCAGGCAGACAGTACAGAGTAATACAACTAAGTTTCTGGGACTATAAATCTGTACAACAAAGTCCTCAAAGGAGCAATACTCTTGCCTATGCTATTCAACCTCTTCACAAACAATACCTTTCAACAAGAGATAATAAAACCTCTTTTTAATTTCCTGCACAACTGTAATCTTTTCTCTTTGTACACAGATATAAATATAATTTATTATTTGCTTTGTACTTTCTCTTAGCTTTTTGGCTACATTATTTGCTTTGTACTTTCTCTTAGCTTTTTGGCTACATTATTTGCTTTGTACTTTTTCTTAGCTTTATTTGCTTTGTATCTCTTAGTTTGTTGGCTACATTAATGAGCAAAAGATAAAATACACATACACAGTCTCCAAAGTGCACTCATGACCCCTTTGCGTTAGCTTTGTATTCCTTCTATCTTTTCACGTAAAGAGGGACCAAGTACAGGATGCACTTACCAATATCACCCGTAACTGATCTTTACCGAGTCACACGTGGCAGACACATTTACAAATATACCCAAGTCTCTTAACCCATTAAACTCCGATGACAAGATTCTTGTCATTTGGTCAAATAAAACAAAAAATCATAAAACACCAAAATGTTTGATCAAACACCAGAAAAAAATATGACGTCTGTCCTCGCAGGAAGCGAGGACAGACGTCATATTTTTTTCTGGTGTTTGATCAAACATTTTGGTGTTTTATGATTTTTTGTTTTATTTGACCAAATGACAAGAATCTTGTCATCGGAGTTTAATGGGTTAATCCAACATTCGTCAACTGCCACTTGTGTGGACGTTTGGGCCCAGGACATAAGCCCACTTCAGGAATTAGCCCCCCAGGACATAAAACACCTCCAATTCCCCAAGTGGGATTATGTCCTGGGTCCAAACATCTGCACAAGTGGCAGTTGATGAATGTTGAATTAAGAGGTCTAGGTGTAGATCCTTTGGATTCAGAGCCTGTATGCTAAAATATGAAACAAAATCTTTCTAAATTACTTATTGACAAACATATAGTACAAAAATACTGGCACTAGGTTTTGTACCTTACTTTTCTTTAACATCTGATCCACTGCTACCTGCAAGGCAAAGTGACTCAAGACTGACACTGACCTCGCTGATGCACAAGTTTCGAGATTTCTGGTTCTATGTCACTTAACCTTAGCCTCATTAGAGGTTCCAAGTCAAGTGGGTTGCTTGTTTCAGAATCCAGGCTGAGCAACATCGAAAGTCCAACCTCACAGCTGTATGCTGTTGGAAAGGGCAATAAGTACCTCAGGGCTACTTCTGCAAGCTCAGGATACTTGTGCTGGACTTTGACCCAGAAGCTATTCAGATTACTCTGCCAAAAGAGGCTTTCCAGCTCTGCATCTGCCGACATTGCAGTGAGGCTATCGAAGGATTCTGATGAAAGCTTGTTACGTGCCATTTCTATGCACTTTTTGTCTTCAAATGGGTTCCTGATCCACTCAAGGCACGGGTTTGGCTCAGGAAAATACTCTCCTAGTTCTGAGCAAAGACTCTGCACATGGTCTTTGAAAGCTTTAACAGCGACATCATCTAGTTCTTTTTCAGCAGTGACAAGGAACTCTGCACAAGAGGGAAATGGCCCAAAATCTCCTTTGTCGAGATATTCATGCCACATATTTAGCTTAGCTCGTGTTCTCTTCACTTGATCCTGGACTTGGAAAACTGTAATGCCTTTTCCTCGTAAAGCTTGCTTTAATTGGTTCACTGCGTTAATGATATCCGACAGGTATGCTAATTTCAAGAGCCACTGGAAACTGTGCACTTGGTCACCAAGGTCATCACACTTACGAAACAAGATTTGCACCTCGTCACGGAGTTCAAAAAGACGCAAGAGAATGTTACCTTGCAATAGCCAGGAAATTTCCGGGTGTCGGGGGAGTTTGCAGTGTTCACCTCCCATTGCATCACACAGAGTCCCGTACACAAACGAACTGGGTGCTCTCTCTTTGATAGAATTTAAAATTCTTGCAGCCTCATCCAATACCGTT
This sequence comes from Oratosquilla oratoria, assembly GCF_046742065.1. Lineage (NCBI taxonomy): Eukaryota > Metazoa > Arthropoda > Malacostraca > Stomatopoda > Squillidae > Oratosquilla > Oratosquilla oratoria. The sequence goes on along the minus strand of NC_134788.1, from coordinate 49,409,595 downwards.
ATCAGGTATGAGGGCAGACTTTTCTTGATAAGTTCATTGTGATAAAAGCAACAGCATGTAAGTTCTGCAAATGGTGCAATTTCTTGCACATGCCTCGCTAAACTCCTCCACCTACCAGTTCCTGCATGTGCGTCATCCATACAGATGCTGACACACTGCGACCAATCTAGGTTGTTATAGATGATGAAATCATCCACCACATTAAACATAGTTTCTCCTGTTGCATTCTTAGACAAAGGACGACAGAATAGAAAATCGTTGTGCACTTCACCAGAGAAAACGTACCTGACGTAACACTGAAGGTATGTCCTCTCCCCTGATACCGTGGCTTCGTCCAACTGTAGAGAAAAGTACTTGCTTTGTTGAAGACGAGCCACCAACTGATTTTTAATATTTTCATCCATTGCTGCGATTCTTTTCTTAAGCGTGTGACTAGACAAAGTTATATTCTCCACTTCATACTTCACCTTTTCCTCCAGCACAATTTTAGTAATCTTCTTTGCTACTGGTTTGACTAAACTGCTGCCTATGCCAGATTTCACTATCGACAAAGCTGCCCTGAATGACTCTGAGGTAACATGTTCGCGCACAGTTGGTTCGATAAGTTCTGGAGCACCCTCCTTCAGGTGGCTCTTGTGTTTCTCACACTTTTCTTGAAAAAATTCAATTGGTTTCCTGCTGCTTTCCTTGTGTTGCTTTACCAAATGCCTTTTGAGTATGGACGGCTTCAAGGACTCATTACACAGGGTTTTGTGGCATAGGAGACACAGTGGACGAGGAGCCTCGGGGGTTCCCCTCCAAAAGAATCCATATCTAATATAATCACTGTTATATTTGCGCCTCCTCTTCCTGGTTTCGGTCGCAGCGGAGTCTCCAACTTCCTCGTGCGATCTAACTGAACTAATGCTGATGTCTAAATTACTCTGATCTGGATCATCTGAGTCTAACTTATCAACCGACTCCACTTCCTTGGCATGATTCAGTCCTGAGGTGGAGATGCCATTCTCTTGTTTGCCTGCAAAGTTGTTATCACCATTGTTAGGTAGTTGACCAAACGACCCTGTCTTGAGCCACAGATCCATACTTATGTTGTGAGTTGATGAGGCTAAACTCTAGCGGCACCTCCAATTCAATCTGCAAGTTAATAAATTTATATTAATCAGATAAATTGAAAGGAGCAACACTTGTTGGGTTCCGTCTCCTATTCTCTAATTCTTTATTATCCTACTTAGCCTCAAAATCATGTACAGTTCCAAATTAATCTATATCCTTGATTTCCAATCATCATATTTAAATTTGAACTCATGCACTGTTTGAGCTTGGGCTATATCACTTCCTAAACTATTCCAAGTTGCACAATACAACATGTAAACAGTGTAATACAAGGTCCAATGAAAAAGATTATGAACTATGCATAGCACACAAGATACATATATACACATCAATGGCTTTCTCACCCTTATAAGGGAGGTAGCCAAAAACAAAGGCATAAAATCCACTCCCACCCATTCCATCCCCACATACTCCACTCCCATTCACCCTGCTCCCTCCCTTCCTCCCTCTTATCTTGGCTCTTCCTGGATACCACATTTAAATATTATCACCATCCCTTCTGAAGTACACCTAGGGTCTCTTAATCCAAGACTCATCAATTGCCACTTGTGCGGACATTTGGGCCCAGAACATAAACCCACTTTGGGAATTGGTGGTGTTTTATGTCTTAGGCCAATTTCTGAAGTGGTTTTATGTCCTGGGACCAAACATCCAGTCAAGTACCAATTGGCAAGTGTTGGATTAAGAGACCTAGGTATTGCCCCTTGGTGCAACAAAATAACACTCCCAGCACTTCTGCCACAATAAGAACACCTATTCTTCAAAGAGTGGCTCTAGAACTTCATCTTGGGGAAAGGAAAAAATTGCAGGTAGCCAAATCTGGCAAAGAGGATGTTTGGGATGCAATGATAATGTTGATGTGGGCTAAAAACTCACACCTTTTCAATGCAGTGCATTGACAAATTAGAATACTTACTAACAATGATGAGTGGAAACAAACTTCCCTTCGAGGATCCAAATATCCACACTCGCCAAAACACACCGTCATCACCACCCACACCTCTGTAATATGAAATTTTTGTCATTATTACAAGTAAACAATGTATATAATAATTTTTTCCTTTACCCTAATGATTATAGTGTTTGCACAGACTGTGTCATAGCACTTAAAGGATTACAAAGGCGGAACATGCCGACAGGAGACCTTTTGGTCCATATCTAGGTTGGATGTGAAAAAAAATCATAATAATAATGAATTAATAAATAAAAACTATAATAATATAAATAACAAAATACATAAATAAATGCATAGGTATAGTTAAATAATAAACAAACAGGTAAATAGTAAATAATAATAAATTGACATATAACTAATGATAAATGAGAATCAAACAGACAAATGATAACAAAACAAAAACAAATAATATAAGAGTGAGTGGTTTGAGGTAAAAGTGGGACTTCGTCAAAGTTGCGTTATGTCACCCTGGCTGTTCAACTTATACATGGATGGGTTGGTGCAAGAGGTAAATGCAAGGGTAGTGGGTCAGGGATTGGAGATGGTTAAAGAAAATGGAGAAAAGTGGGAGGTGAGCCAGCTGTTGTTTGCGGACGACACTGCGCTTGTGGCAGGATCGGAGGAGGGATTGAGGAAGTTGGTGACAAGAGTTTGGGAGAGTATGTGTTGGAAGAAAGCTAAAGATAAATGTGGGTAAAAGTAAGGTGATGAGATGTACAAGGGGTGAAAGTGGCAGTAGACTGGAAGTGAGCATTAAGGGAGAGCGACTGGAGGAAGTGGATAGTTTTAGATACTTGGGTGCAAATGTGGCAGGAAAAGGTGGAGTGAAGGTGGAGGTAGAATGTAGATTGAGAGAAGCGAGTAAATGCCTTGGTGGATTGAAGAATGTAATGAGGAATAGACATTTGGGAATGGATGCTAAGAGGAGACTATATGAAGGGGTGATTGTGCCAACAGCACTGTATGGGGCAGAAACATGGAACATAAGAGAGGAAGAGAGAAGGAGTTTGAATGTGTTTGAGATGAGGTGTCTGAGAAGTATGATGGGGGTTACTAGGCTAGATAGAGTGAGAAATGAGGTGAGGAGGAGAACTGGGGTGGAAAGGGAGTTGGGAGATAGGGTTGATGAAAGAGTATTAGGATGGTTTGGACACATGAAAAGAATGAGTGAAGAAAGACTAGTAAAAGAGGTATGGAAGGCAGATGTGGAGGGAGTGAACATGAGGGGACGTCCTAGGATGAGGTGGATGGATGGGGTGAAGGGGGCTTTGGGGAAGAGGGGAATGTCTGTTGAGGAAGGACGGGAGAGGACATAAGACAAGGGTGAATGGAGAATGGTTGTATATGGATGATGTTGTGATGCATGAGGTGGAATGGACGGGGGGATGGGGGATGAGGTAGTATGTGTGAGCAAAATTTGACGCAGCCCAAAGGGATTTCTCCCTGTCTTCTCCTTTCATGCAATGGGGGGACAGAGAGGGGGGTCGCTGATTTAATGAAGCGGCCTTGCTGTGGATGTGCTCTGTCTTGCGACACTGCTTCTGACCCAGGGCAGTGGACAAGGTGCAGGGATGACCTGTCATCCAGGAAGTGTTAAGATAAGAGGGAGGGTGGAGGGGTGTGGAGTGTATTCAGGGATGGAATGGGTAGAAATGATTTTATGCCTTTTCCTTTTTTGCTACCTCCCTTGTAAGGGGGAAAAAGTCTTGGTATATGTATGTACGTATGTAGTAATTGGTTGAATGATCGAAAACAGAGTTGTTTTAAGTGGAAAAACTTCAAATGAATTTTTTTTATAAGTGGAGTTCCTCAGGGTTCTGTTCTGGGGCCACTTCTATTCATAGTATATATAGATGATATAGACCATGGACTAAAATCTACTGTTTCCAAATTTGTTGATGATACAAAACTGTGCGGAATGGCAAATGATCACTTAAACCAATTAGATATTCAAGAAGATTTAGATAAATTACAGCAATGGTCTGAAAAGTGGCTAATGAAATTTAACACAAGTAAATGCACATAGGTAAAAATAACAGTAAGTACGATTACAAGTTATTTAGAAATTCATTAACAAAAATGAACAGTGAAAAAGATCTTGGTGTAATTATCAGTAACGATCTCAAATCCTCCAAACAGTGTATTTCAGCCTGTGAAAAAGCAAATAAGATTCTAGGACTGATTGCGTGATCTTTTGACTTCAAAAGTCCATCACTCATTAACAAGCTATATAAATTGTTAGTTCGTCCACATTTGGAATATGCTGTTTCTGTATGGTCACCGAATCTCATTAAAGACATTGACAGACTGGAAAAAGTACAACGGCGAGCCACAAATCTGATTCCAAATGTAAAAAATAAATCATACGAAAATCGACTAAAACATATGTATCTGTTTTCCCTAAAAAAGCGTAGACTCAGAGGTGACTTCATACAGGTCTTTAAGATTTTAAAAGGGAATTGACAACATTAAAAGTGACAAAATTTTCACATAGAATGAGAATCAGACAAGAAACAACGGTCTCAAACTGTCCGTAAATAGATTCAATTTGGAAGTAGGTAGAAACAAATTTGCCAACTGTGTAGTTAATGAATGGAATAAACTTCCTGCATAGGTAGTGCAATGTAGTTCAGTTCGAAGTTTTAAGAATCATTTAGATAAACACCTAAGCAAGATGCTGTAATGATTATAATTTACATACATAAATATACCAAGGCTTTTTCCCCCTTACAAGAGAGGTAGCCAAAAAGGAAAAGGCATAAAATCATTCCCACCCATTCCATCCCTAAATACACTCCACACCCCCTCCACCCTCCCTCTTATCTTAGCACCTCCTGGATGAGGGGTCATCCCTGCAAAATATTAACAGAATCGCTTAATTTGGACACTTTTTTTCAGCGGTTTGTGCAAAAAAAAATAATGAAAAAATAACTGATAATGAATTTCTGTCCAATACATTAGAAAGAAAAATTAATAACCAACAGATCAATACAAGAATGAAGTAAATTGGTTGAGAAATGGCTGAATAGTCAGAAATTAAACAAGTATAACTTACATTTTAGAAAAGAGGCGTTTTTTGTTGTGGTGTGTGGTGCAGTCCTTAAAATCCACCTGCGAGGTAATCTTGCACCTTCTTCTTCATCCCATGCCTCAGGTTATCGTTCCTCATTCTCTTTCTTACTGGGGAGTCCATATATTTGTCCTTCTTTATCAGATATTTCTCTATGGAGGTAGTGAATTCTGCCCCAAGTAAGCTGACAATGTTACTCTTGAGGTAACCCACATTGTAGACTGATATTGCAACTGCAGATGCAAATTTAACCATCCTAGCTGAGGCAGGTCTATGCTTGGGGCAGATTCGCCATATACGTGAATGAAGATGTTCATTTCTATTTTGGGTCAAACCTGGCAGACACTTTTTCATCATTTCATCTGTAGTAAGTCTCTCATACAAGGGCCAACTCCTTTTCTTCCAGGCAAAAATAGACTAGCATTTCATTGTGAGATTTTGGTTTTTCATTATTGGCTAGTGACTTGTTATAAAAACACCAACTACTAGAGCCTTGTTGACACATATGATGCTGAGGGTTGTCATCTGTTGATGAGCAATGATAAAAAGTAGACAAGATTTCCTTTCTCATCTCCTCAGGTGTTGTGTTTAGTTTTCTCTTTAGGGACAATTGAAAGTACAATTGCAGGTTGTCAATCACTACATCTGCTAGTCTGTTTTTCCCTCCCATTTTTCCTTTGCCTGTCTGTTTTGCATTCCTCAAACCAGTTCCCAACCTTTTCAATACATGATTTACACATTCTAGCTTCTCAACTTTGCACTCTTCTCCATATGGGCCATTCTCATTATTTAGACTACAAACAGCTTTATAAGCTGTGCTGTCACCATCTGACACAAATGTTCTATACCTTAGATTTTCAGATCTTTGCCACATTTCTATTGCTGTTTTCTTCTCCATGCCACCTGAGGCACCTTCATAATTCACATCACAAACATTCTTGTGCTCAACTTTCCAAGTCTCATACTCTGCCTCCTTGTCCTTTCTCTCTTCCTCTTTCACATTTTTCATTTGGGTGCCCTTACTTTTACACATATCACACAGTTTCGAACAAACTTGATAATCAATTACATACCCAAGATCCACATCAATAACAGCCCCTACTCCAAAGTTAGATTTATGGCCCCTCTTGTGCCAGGACCAATCAAAAGTCACATCCACATTCATTTTTTCACCAACCAAACCACCCTCTTTCTTCAATTTATGTTCATAGACTTTATTTCTACACACTTTTAGAATTTTATCTGTATTATCTAGAGCAATCTTTGTAATAAATTTTGCATAACGAATGTACGTTGCTTGGGTAAATGTACGAAGATTCAGAAAAGAAATAAGTTTATCTGCTCCATCATAACCTACTCCCATTAACATCATACAGTAAACGAGCATACAGGTTAGAGGATAATATTTTTCACCTTTTTTCATCTCAGGTTTTTTGCAAGTATTGTCAAATATATGTCCACATTCACATTTTACTGTATAATAAATATCTATCTGGTGGTGGATAAAATTTATGTTCACCTCACTGCCACCACAAACCTTACACACAACATTCTTGACTAATTCTGTTATGTCATCCTTAGAAGTAATAATATTTTCTCTTTTTACACTATTTAGATTCACTGTATCAGTTTCTAAAACCAAACTTTTTTTTTTTTGTACACTAGATGGCTCAGCAGATTTGGCAACATCCATAGGAACACACTCACTTTCAACACTCACTTTCTTTAGCTTTCTCGCCTTCTCTCTCGCTATTTCAAGATTTTTATGTCTCTGGCGTATATGTTTCTTCACTTTAGGCATTGTTCTAAATTATTTCAATCACTGGAAGCTAAATATTCACATAAATAAGGCAAAATAAAGGGTGAAAGCACACAATAATTAACTTTGAAATCACTCTGGACATATGACACGTGACTGAAAGGCTCTGTTTGAGGCTAATCAGATCAGACGGGTAAAGAAAAACATGCCAGATAGCACCAGACTGTTGAACTAAGTAATATCATAAAAAAATAACGAAAAATCATAAAAAGACGGCGTAAAAAACAGAATAACAGTTATGCTACAATTAAATGTCCATATGTAAACAAACCACGCCCAGGCCCTTTAAACGTTTAAAAAAACATATTAAATGAAGAAATGCAATTTTCAAACTTTGCAGGAGGATTCCCAGACTATGGAAGGATTTTTCAGAGTGTTTAACACAATTTCGTGGATTTCAAAAATTTTCGCTCAAAAACCAGTATGTCTTGCCTTAACTCTTCCTATCACAGTCCTATTTACCACTACATAATCCATTAATGCTCTATCTACCACCCTCTCCCATGTGTACTTATGCATGTCTTTCTTCCAAAACACTATATTTGCTATCATCAACTCTCTTTCTAGACACATTTCCACCATCAACTCTTCACTACGATTCTTTCCTGGAACTCCACATCTCCCAACCAATCCACTGATTGGACCATTTCCTACCCTAGCATTAAGGTCTCCCAGTACTATTACATTGACATTTCTCCCTAAATCCTCTATGCACTCATTTAAATCTATCCCAAAGGCCTCCCTTTCTTCTACACTCTTCTCACTGCCAGCCCCATATGCACTTACAAAGACCCACATCTCCTTTCCCAGTTTCACCTTCATTCACATTATCCTTGAGGAAACCTCCTTCCACTCCACTACACATTTACCTATCTCTTCACTTACTAGAATAGCCACCCCTTCCCTCCCTCGCCCTCTCTTCACTCCTGATAACCTCCCACTTACACTCCCAAACTTACACTCACCCCTTTTACTCTCATCTGTACCACATCCACACACATTAAAAGACCCAAACCTTAGGGTGCTGGTCCGAAAACTCCCAGACCCTCTTATGCCTTTACTTTTTCTTTTAGGAATGTCCCCTGTGGGGCTACAAGGAGAAGGATGCCTAGTCCCAATCCCCATCCAACTTAATTGGCTACCACTTATTCGATGTGAAGCTAATTTAGTAAGTAGTCAAGATTTGTGGGGGACAGTATCAAAAGCTTTTGCAAAGTCTAGATATATTAAATCTATATTGTTTCTTTTGTCATAATTCGAGATAACTGTGTTGTAGAATTCGAGTAAGTTAGTCACGCAAGAACGTTTCCGTCTGAAACCATGCTGGCTATCATTTATCAAACAGTTACTTTTTAAATGATGTTCGATAGCATCTCCGATGATAGTTTCCTTTATTTTTCCTACGATTGAAGTCAAACTTATAGGCCTCTAGTTATTTGGTTTCTTCTTGTCACCTTTTTTGAATATGGGAGTAATGTTAGCTAGCTTCCATTCTCTTGGGACATCTCCGGATATGATGGATTTCTTGAAAATAATTTCTAATGGAACAACAATCTCATTTTTCATTTCCTTTAAAGGTATCATGTCATAATAAAGTATTACAAAATTCAAATCTTTCCTTCTCTAATGATCAGCAACATAACCAAAATTTTCTTTTTCTTTTCTTTTTATATATTCTATAAATTTTTGTACATTTTTATATAATTTTCATATTTTCTTATATTTTTCAATATGAGTCAAATTCTCGCGTGCATCTTCGCATGCCTAATGTACGATGATCTGATGACGCATCACACTACCCGTGTTATAAAATTTAAAGTCACAGCTGTATTACTCCTCTTTCACTCTGAATATTAAAACCACAGAAAATATGACCAGGCCAGTTCACAGAATTCAGGGGTCACTCAGCTATAGCTACAAAATAAATATAATCAAGATGCTGACACCAGTGTCCTCGTATATGCACTCGCACCTCATGATGTCTTTGTAGGGCCCATTGTATGGAAGAGGCTAATGGACTACATAGTGGTAACCAGGTGATTAGTAAGATCTTGGATGTACATGTTCTTAGGGGAGAGAGTGGCGGAATATCGAATAATATTTTGGTGGAAGGTAAGTTGAGAGTGGAAGATAGATGGAGAAAGAGGAAAAGGACAGAAGGTAAGGAGTTGCTTAGAGTAAACTGCTTAAATGTAAAGGAAAAGGTGAAGGAGTACAAGAAGCTGAGAGAAGAGTGGGAGGAGGTGAAGGATAGGGTAGAGGTAGGAGTGGAGGAGGAATGGGGGCATTTCAAGAAGGGAGTCGCAAGGTGTGCAAAGGTGGTGTGTGGAACAAGGAGGATGGGAGGGAATACAAGGAAGGGTAGTGAGTGGTGGGATGAGGAAGCAAAGTAGGTTACAGATGAGAAAAAAAAAAATGAGCATTCACAAACTAGTTGCAAAATAGGATGAGAGGAAGACATAAGAGGTACAAAGAAAAGTAAAACATAAGATTAAGGAGGTAAAAAGGAAAGAAGATGTAAAATGGGGAAAATCTTAAAAGTAATACAAAGAAGTTTTGGAGGGAAATTATGAGAGGAAGGGAAGGGGAATCAAGTAAAGAAGAAAAGGTAAAAGGTGCAGATGGAGAGATGGTAATGGAAGAGATGGCAGTAAGAGGAAGATGGGCAGAGTATTTTAGGAAGTTGCTAAATGTGGAGGAGGCTAGGGAGGGAACAATGGCTGCAGTGGGAGGCACTAAACAAATGACAGTAATGGATATGGAAAATGGGGGAGAAATAATTAAAGATGATCGGAAAACATTATTAAATGATGATAGCAGGTAAGGCACCTGGGTTAGATGGGTGTCATGCAATGTCTAAAAAAGAAAGGACAGTGATGGTGGACTGACTGGTGAGGTTATTTAAGGTTTGTCTAAAGGAGGATAGAGCACCAGAGGACTGGAGGAGTGCCTGTATAGTTCTACTTTACGAGGGAAAAGGGGACAAATGTGAGTGTAGTAGTTTCAGAGGGATGAGTTTGTTAACCCATTCAACTCCGATGACAAGATGTCTTGTCATTTGGTCAAATAAAACAAAAAATCATAATAAAACCACAAAATGTTTGATGATCAAACAGCACCAGAAAAATATGACGTCGTCAGTCCTCCTCCTCCTCGAGGAGGAGGAGGACTGACGACGTCATATTTTTCTGGTGCTGTTTGATCATCAAACATTTTGTTGTTTTATTATGATTTTTTGTTTTATTTGACCAAATGACAAGACATCTTGTCATCGGAGTTGAATGGGTTAAGTGTAACTGGGATAGGTTATGGGAAGGTTTTGATTGAGAGAATTTGGACAGGCACATACCTACTCCCACCCATTCCACTCCCACCCACCACCCTTTCCTCCTCCCTCTCATCTTAGCTCTTCACATATGATGGGTCATCCCTGTATCCCACCCACTGCTCTTGGTCAGAAGCAATGCAGCAAGACAGCACATCCATAGCAAGGATGCTTCATTTAATCGGCAACTCCCCCCCTCTGTCTCCTCGTGCAAAAAAAGAAAAGATGGGAAGAAATCCCTTCAAGCTGCATCAAAGTATCATTCAAACATAGGCCCCCCCATTCATATCCCATCCTTCCTTGCATCAAAATATAATCTACACACAGATGTTATCCAACCAATACTATCTCCTGCCTTCTCCCTTCCTTGCTTAACAGACATTCCCCTCTTTTTCGCTGCCCCTTTCACCTCATCCTCAGTTGTCCTCTCAAGTTCACTCCCTCCACCTCTGCCTTCCACACTTCTTTTACTAATCTTTCTTTCCATGTGTCCAAACCATCCCAATACTCTTTCATCAGCTCTATTTGCCATCTCCTTTTCCACCTCAGTTCTCACTCCATCCAAGGTTGGTTGGAGTAATATCTACCATACTTCTCTGACATTTCATCTCAAACACATTTAAAAATTTCCTCTCTGCCTTTCTTAAATTCCAAGTCTCTGGCCCATAGAATGCCCTCGGCACAATCACCCCTTCAGTCACACGTGACCCCAAATACCTAAAACTATCCACCTCCTCCTGCTTCTCTCTTTACAGATTTACTTCCAACTCACTGCCATCCTCTCCCCTTGTACATCTCATCACCTTACTGCCAAGTAATGTTGTAACACATTAATAAATACACTAAAAACCCACTGTGTTTACTTCCTGCACCACCTCAACAGTGTACACCAGCGTTTCTCAACCTTTTTACCTTTGTATAACCTTTGAAATAAATTGCATGTCTCAAGGAATCCCTGCAAAAAAAAAAAAAAATATATATATATATATATATATATAGGTAGTTCTCGTTTTGTGCGAGATATGGGTTCCTACAGGCTTCGCACAAACTGAAATCGCACAAAAAAAACATTTTCCCCATAAGAAACAATGGATAATAGGGGGGATGCGGGTTTTGGCCCAAAAAACTTCCATTTTTTGAACGAAAAACACATTTATTTGACTAATAAAGTGAACATGTTCTAAAAATGTATCGTTCTAAACCTATAAGTAACACTAATGTGTAAATAAAGTGTAAATAAAGCACCCATTAACACTCAACACGATGCTCCCTCACTTCTCACAGTCCCTCACAGTCACTCGCCATCTTCGTCTGTGCTGTCCACCTCCTCTGGCACATCCACTTCCACTTCCACTTCCTCTCCTATAGCTTCAGGGTCATCCACTTCCTCTTCCTCTTCTGTCACTGGTTGCACAGGCGGTTTATTGAAAAACTCCAGCATGGTGGTCTGGCGGTTTTTCTTTTGAAATTCAGTCTGCATTTGAGTGTAGCAGAAAAGTGTGTCCATACACTTTCTTGTGATTGTGGTGCTTCGTTCAACATTGGGGTCGTGTTCTTCCAGCATGGCAAAACCTTCTTTTATTTTTCCTAATGCTTCACTGATAACAGTGGCAGTGAGCGTCCGTCCTCCCTCAGCCTTGTCATATCCCTGAAACACACAAATTATCCGAGAATTAAGGTGTGGCCACGCTCCTTTTTCTTAACAAAGAAAACGTATAAGCCAGTCGCTTGCATCACAAACCTAAGTATTTTTAATGTCACTTGTGTACACTTCACAAACCCTGATTAATTAACGGTATTAAATATTTTATTATTTAACACAATCAATAACAATAACAACATAAGAACTGTAGAATAAATAAATAAATATTAAATAAACCAATCTTACCTTAAGGGCTCTGGGGTTCTGAGAGTGATAGATGAGGACAGGCTTCAGCCTGCAGTCCCCCTCAGCGTTGGCCCCCAGCAGCAGCGTCAGGCGGTCCTTGGACGCCTTAAAACCAGGCGCCGTCTTCTCCTCCTGTGCGATGTACGTCCTCGCTGGCATCTTCTTCCAGTAAAGGCCGGTCTCGTCTACATTGAACACTTGCTTGGATGAGTATTGTCCTTCTTCCAGGGTCTTCTTATTAAGCATCTCTGGGAATTTCCTGGCCGATTCTGTGTCTGCTGATGCTGCTTCTCCGGTCATTTTGATGTTATGAAACCTGTGTCTTAGCTTAAATTTTGCAAACCAACCAGAGCTTGCTTGGAAGAATGTAATTGGCCCGACATTTCCTTCAATGTCATTAATGAGGCTTTTAGCTTTTTCCTGAATGATGGCCAAACTAACAGGAACATTGGTCTTACTCTGGTGTTGAATCCAAGTCACCAGCATTTTTTCCATCCTCTCCATGGTCGACAATCTGCTGTAGGCTACCCTCTGCAATGTCCTAGATGAATCTGCTTCCACAGTTGCTCATTTTTGCAGCATTGTCTCTGATGCGCCTCAGTGTGCTTTCCCCCAATCCCGAGGTATAGGATTTGACCAAAGTTTTTTGTCCTTGGTCAAATAAGCTCAAAATTTCCATCTTAGCCAGAGTAAGCAACTTGTGCTGTATTTTCTTAGTTGGAGGGCCACTGCTGGTTCAAGGAGATGAAGGATGTTTTGGGGCCATCTTGACAAACAAGTGAACTGGCTGGACTGGCTGTGATTGTAAACACATGAGAGGGCTGTAAACATTGAACTGGGAGCAGGAGCAGCCGCCTGTTGGCAGGCAGCAGAACCACATATCTGGTGCACTGTTTGAAATGCGGTTGGGGCAAATTGCATCTTAGCGAACAGATCGCACAATTTTAATTAATTATAATATTTTTAATGTCGCATCTTAGCGAATTCGCACAAACAGAACACGCACAAAACGAGAACTACCTGTATATATAATACTGATGACCCACTTTCAGAGAAGAATAAGCGAAGATAAAGAGATCTGTATATTTCGATCACTTACTGTGATCCTCTTCAGCAGATATGAGTTACAAAGTAGAGAACAATGTGTATTTATAATGAAACAGTGAGGTAGCAAGAAGGGACGGGGGCTCAGGTCACATGCCCGGCACGCATGCTCGGATCTTGGTGGCTCAGGTCACATGTCTGGCGTTGCATGGACCTTGGTGATTTTTGTCCACCGCTAATGTAAATGGTAACATTTTATTTATAGCAAAAGAAGAAATACAATCTGGTGACCATTGACCATGGGAAATGTTGTAATTTGGAAAATTGTTTATTAAGGAGGATTCTACTATTTTTCTTCTGAAACTACATTTGGATTTGTAAATTATTTCAGCATCGTCCCAATTTATCCGGTGGTTTTTATTGGCGACGTGCTGAAATACCGCGGAATTTTCCTGTCCGTATTTAACAGAGTTCTTGTGCTCCTTAACCCTGGTAGTGAGATCTCGACCCGTCTGTCCCCAATATACATCATTGCAATCTAAACAAGGTAATTTGTAAACTCCAGGAGTTGTATTACTCTTGGATCTATGATGTATATTGACAACTTTACTGAACAAATTGTTGGGATAATTGAAGATAAAATTTACCTTTTCCTTTGGTAATAAATGAGACAATTCATTAATTGATTTGTTAAAAGGCAATTTTATGCATCTATTATCCCAATTATGTTTCAAGGCAGAATGGGAATCTGTTTTGTGAAAACTAATTTTGGCCTTGCTAAGAGCTTTCTGTAAAAACCACGGCGGGTATCCTAATTTAGTTAGTTGATTTTTTACTGAACTTATTTCCAATTCTAAATACTGGGAGCTACAAATTCTCAAAGCCCGTAAGAATAGGCCTGAAGCTACACTATATTTTATTTTGTCAGGGTGGTGGCTAAAGAAATGTAGGTAGCTCCCTGTGTGTGTGGGCTTCCTATAAACTGTGAAGGACAATGACTCCGCATTTCTTATAATTAATATATCTAGAAAAGGTAATTTGTGATCTAATTCCCATTCCACCTTGAATTTAATGTTGTTCGTTAGGTGATTAAGTTTGTTGTGAAATTCTTGGAATGATCCCCATTCATCGTCTCAAACCGTAAAGATGTCATCGACATATCTGTGCCAAAACATGGTGGGTGGTTTAATTTCCGGTAATAGCACTGATTCAAAATATTCCATATATAAGTTGGCTAGAACTGGTGAGAGATTAGAGCCCATGGAACATCCGAATTTCTGTTTTTAATAAAGATCTTTGAATGAAAAAACATCAGTGTTGACGCAAAGTTTCGTTAAACTTAATATTTTTTCTAGTGGCAGTGGTAGCTGGTTCTGGTATGGTTGTAATTTTTCTTTCAAAAATGGTAGTCCTAGAGTTTTTGAAAGAAAAATTACAACCATACTAGAACCAGCTACCACTGCCACTGGAAAAAAATATTAAGTTTAACGAAACTTTGCATCAACACTAATGTTTTTTCATTCGAAGATCTTCGCTTATTCTTCTCCGAAAGTGGGTCATCAGTATTATTTTACAAATGTGCTACGACATATCTTTGTTGTGATATATATATATCTTTCTCATTTTATTTTCATCGTAATAATAGGTTAGATAGGGTGATGTCTATATTACATTATTACAATAACCAAGAATATGTCATGTGTGTTTAATAATATTTCGTATATGAAATTGAATAAAATATTAAAAGTGCATTAGCTTATCTCACTTGTTCTCGTGGAACCTTTGGGGACCTTTTGTGGAACCTTAGGGTTCCGGGGAACCCTGGTTAAGAAACGCTGATGTACACATTGGACAGCCATGGTGACATTACGCAGCCCCACTATTACCTCAACCCACTCCGCTCTTTCCATTTCTAATTCTGACTTTGGGGATTGGGGAAAGCCGTTAAGCTGGGGAGTAAGGAGCTTTTATGAGAGTAGTAGAGCCTGGAATTGTAGTTTCTTACTATTGCCGCTTTTATTCCAGTATCGCACACATTTTAAAGACCTATTTCTTTTACCATGGAATGGTTGCTAGGTTAGGTTAGGAATTATTGGACTACACAAGTTTTGTGCTCAATATCCGTGCCTGTATGATTCTAGAATTTTACCATACTGCCATTGCTTACTATTTACAGGGCATCCATTGTGGTTACAACTCAATTAAACCCATTCTGCAGTGAAACTATTCTGTCAATAATGCCGTCATTATAATGATTATTATAATCATATGTGAGGCATGAAATAATGACTGAGCATAGTTGAAAGTGGATTAAATTTATTATATTTGATAGAAACCTCCCATACTTAAAAGAATTTAAAACTATACAAAAAGATTAATAGTATACTTAATAACATTATGATCTAACACATATTACATATTAATCATATAACGATGTGAATGTTCAATGTGTGTCAAGGACAAGAATGGCAATTAAAAAGTCTTAAATATATTTCTACTAAGGATGCTATTTCAAATAAGGTTAAATTCTGTGAATAACCCACAGAAAACGTGAAAATACGTAAATGAAATTAGGAAATAGAAAAAATTTAATTGTTGTCCCAAATCCAATGGACATTTTGTATCAAAGGATTACAAAGGCAAAGCATGCCGACAGGAGACCTTTTGATCCATATCTAGGTCGGATGAAAAAAAAAAAAAAAAAAAAAAAAAAAAAAAAAATCATATTAATAATAAATTAAAACTATAACAATGTAAATAACAATTAAAATACATAAATAAATGTATTGGTATAGTTGAATAACAAACAAACAGGTAAATAGTAAATGATAATAAATTGACATATAACTAATAATAAATGAAAATCAGACAGACAAATTATAACAAAACAAAAACAAATAATATAACATAAATTATAATAATTACAGCATCTTACTTAGGTATTTATCTAAATGATTCTTAAAGCTTCGAACTGAACTACATTGCACTACCTGTGCAGGAAGTTTATTCCATTCATTAACTACACGGTTGGCAAAGTTGTTTCTACCTACTTCCAAATTGAATCTATTTCCGGACAGTTTGAGACCATTGTTTCTTGTCTGATTCTCATTCAATGTGAAAATTTGGTCACTTTTGATGTTGTCAATTCCCTTTAAAAACTTAAAGACCTGTATCAAGTCACCTCTGAGTCTACGCTTTTTTAGGGAAAACAGATTCATGTGCTTAAGTCGATTTTCGTATGATTTATTTTTGATATTTGGAATCAGTTTTGTGGCTCGCCGTTGTACTTTTTCCAGTCTGTCAATGTCTTTAATGAGATTCGGTGACCATACAGAAACAGCATATTCCAAATGTGGACGAACTAATGATTTATATAGCTTGTTAATGAGTGATGGACTTTTGAAATCAAAAGATCGCACAATCAATCCCAGAATCTTATTTGCTTTCTCAGAGGCTGAAATACACTGCTTGGATGATTTGAGGTCGTTACTGATAATTACGCCGAGATCTTTTTCACTATCCACTTTTGTTAACGAATTTCCAAATAACTTGTAATCGTACTTGCTGTTATTTTTACCTATGTGCATTACCTTGCATTTACTTGTGTTAAATTTCATTAGCCACTTTTCAGACCATTGCTGTAATTTATCTAAATCTTCTTGAATATCTAATTGGTTTGAGTGATCATTTGCCACTCCGCACAGTTTTGTATCATCAGCAAATTTGGAAACAGTAGATTTTAGTCCATGGTCTATATCATTTATATATACTATGAATAGAAGTGGCCCAAGAACGGAACCCTGAGGAACTCCACTTGCAACACTTTTCCATCCAGAAGTTTTTCCATTTAAAACAACTCTCTGTTTTCGACCTTTCAACCAATTACTAGTCCAACCTAATAGGCTACCACTTTGCATGGAATAAGTGGTAGCCTATTAGGTTGGACTAGTATTCAATCTAAAGGTTTATTTACTACCCCCTGAGCTTTGCATGGAATAAGTGACTTATTCCATGCAAAGCTCAGGGGGTAGTAAATAAACCTTTAGATTGAATACTGTCTTGCTATTAGTAAATAAGAAATGAACAAGTGCCTTTGATAATCAAAACATGCGCAAGTAATATACGAATCTCTATATTTGAATATCTGGTGTTGTCGCAGAGTAACTAATGAAAAAATAACACAATAAAATTAAAAGAAATCAAGGAAGATATACGAGTTATCATATTCAAATATTGCTCATTACACTTATACCACTGAAAAATACTCCCATCTTATGATGTGTTATGTATTTATGTTGTGTATTAATCAAATAAGGAGTCACTAGAAATATTCACTAACCTTACCTAAGTTATTTTGCTAACACAGTACAAAATTTCCCGCCTTGCACTACGATTTGTTTACATGATCCCACGACATAGCAGACTTCTGAAGCGAGAATATGCTAGATATTTGTAGAAATTATGCTAGATAGTCCAAATAATATTAATTTTTTTTTTCATCTTAATTCGTTGGGTTTCTATTAGTTTGATCAATATAATATTCTTTCGAGGTTATTTAATGTATATATCATGCTCCCATCGTCTGCATGCTTGATTGTCGTAGCAGGCGCTAAATATCAACATATCAAAGCTGTAATGTTGATCAATCTTATTTCTTAATATCACGAAAAAAAAAATCAGCTATATCTTTATGTACATACATATACCAAGGCATTTTCCCCCTTCCAAGGGAGGTAGCCAAAAAGGGGAAGGCATAAAAACACTCCCACCCATTTCATCCCTAAATACACTCCACACCCCTCCCACCCTTCCTCTCATCTGAGCACCTCCTGGATGACGGGTCATCCCTGCACCCTGCCCACCGCCCTGGGTCAGAAGCAGTGTCGCAAGACATAGTACATCCACAGCAAGGCCGCTTCATTTAATCGGCGACCCCCCCCCCTCTCCGTCCCCCTTTGCATATAAGGCGAGGACGGGGAGAAATCCCTTCGGGCTGCGTCAAAATTTACTCACACATACTACCCCACCCCCACCCACCCCCGCCCATTCCTCCTCATGCAGTCACAACATCATCCATATACAACCATTCTCCACTCACCTCTGTCTTCCGTCCTCTCCCTTCCTTCCTCAACAGACATTCCCCTCTTCCCCAAAGCCCCCGTCACCCCATCCATCCACCTCATCCTAGGACGGCCCCACATGTTCACTCCCTCCACATCTGCCTTCCATACCTCTTTTACTAGTCTTTCTTCACTCATTCTTTCCATGTGTCCAAACCATCCTAATATTCTTTCATCAACCCTATCTCCCAAATCCTTTTTCACCCCTGTTCTCCTCCTCACCTCCTCATTTCTCACTCTATCCAGCCTAGTAACCCCCACCATACTTCTCAGACACCTCATCTCAAACACATTCAAACTCCTTCTCTCTTCTTCCCTTATGTTCCACGTTTCTGCCCCATACAGTGCTGTTGGCACAATCACTCCTTCATACAGTCTCCTCTTCGCATCCATTCCCAAATGTCTATTCCTCATTACACTCTTTAAACCACCAAGGCATTTACTCGCTTCTCTCAATCTACATTCTACCTCCACCTTCACTCCACCTTTTCCTGCTACACTTGCCTCCCAAGTATCTAAAACTATCCACTTCCTCCAGTCGCTCTCCCTTAATGTTCACTTCCAGATTACTGCCACTTTCACCCCTTGTACATCTCATCACCTTACTTTTACCCACATTTATCTTTAGCTTTCTTCTATCACATACTCTCCCAAACTCTGCCACCAGCTTCCTCAATCCCTCCTCTGACCCTGCCACAAGCGCAGTGTCGTCCGCAAACAACAGCTGGCTCACCTCCCACTTTTCTCCATTTTCTTTAACCATCTCCAATCCCTGACTCACTACCCTAGCATTCACCTCTCGCACCACCCCATCCATGTATAAGTTGAACAGCCAGGGCGACATAACGCATCCTTGACGAAGTCCCACCTTTACTTCAAACCACTCACTCTCTCCATTTCTAATCCTAACACATGCTCTACTACTCTCATAAAAACTCTTGACAGCTCCCAAAAGCTTTCCTCCTATCCCATAAATCTGCATAACCTCCCACAGTGCCTTTCTATCTACCCTATCATAAGCCTTTTCCATAAAAAAGCGAATTTGTAATACTTATGTTTATATTCATTTATGATGCACAACCTACAGTGACATATTGTTATCCACAAAGGCCCAGGTACATATTTCACGTGAGCGAAAAAATACATATTTTGAAATAACAATAACCCATCAATTTCAGATATTAATAACTGACAGAAATAAAACTACTCGAATATCTGGAACAATAAGATTAACTGATAAAGGAAACATATAAATAAATAATTAAACGAATAAATAGAAATAGAAAATTAAATAAATAACAAATTAATAAACAAACAAATAGATAAAAAAAAAAAACGTAATAAAGAGAATGAATTATCATGGGCAACAATATCGACCCAAACGAATTTGATGACGTAAATGCATGGTAATATGAAATAAGAGGAGGAGGAGGAACAGGAAGAGATGAAGAAGAGATGAAGAATAACGAGACGAAAAGGAGATTTAAGGAGGCCATTAGAAAATTATCAGAACTATTTTCTTTATTTTGTTTATTCATATATCTATTTATCAATTTATTTATTAATAAGTAATAAATTTACCGACATATATACATACATACATATATATATATATATATATATATATATATATATACATACATACATACATACATATACATATAATTCAGAGTACCTAACCGACTTGCTCCACCTTTGCAGCAAAGAATAAAAAAAACAAGACCTGATTTCCCACACCACCCTCCTCCTGCAGGCGGATCTTGCAAGTCACTTATCCAGATTTTGTGCGCTCTTACTCTCACTCTCATTCGGTGGGGTTTCCAACCATTGGAACGTTATTCATATTTGAATAGCCGGTTTCTATTTGTTTGTTCATTTATTCACTTATTTACCTTATTTCTGTGTTTATTTACGTTGTTGTTATTTTGATGCATTTATAACTAATAAATCTTATCACAATATACATATATTTTACATAAAAACTCGAATCTTGTAATCTTGAGATCAACAAAACGCGTCGCCGCATTTCCTAAATCGCTTTCGGGACGACACAACATGTAAACATATAAATGTATACATATGTGTACATGTGGGTATATGTCTTTGCCTATTATCATTTGCTTAACTGTAACTTTATGGGCCTAAGATTAACTCGTGATAATCTACGGGAAAAAAGAACCTCAAGATCTGTGACGTCAGAGCAAAGGTCGTGCTTTGGCAAGAAGCGGATGTTGAAATTCGGGAAGAAAATGATACATTTATCCATTAAAACAACTAAGTTATTTGTATAGTATCTCTGCAAATTACACAAATTATAATTTTTAATCGTTTCAGCTTAGAATGGGACATATTGACGAACATTGTCTACAATTTACGAAAATGTCGACGATATTCCGTGATGGCGTATTGTTTACAAAATGACAGTAAAAATAACATCGTCTTCATTTAGCAAATATCATGATCCTATCGCACTTATTCAGACTGTCCTTGCATTTAGGGTATAGGTGACGAAGTCCTGGGTTGAAGCTCAGTTCCTCCTGGAGTCAAGTATTCTTCTTACCTTCACCTTTATCGTCGTCCTTCCATCTTTGACCTCTTCCTCTGCGAGTTCCTCCTCCTGCTCTCACCCTCACCCACCCTCTCTGTCGGATGATGTATCAAATGTCATTATTATTATTGTTATTGTTATTATTATTATTGCTATTTTTATTATTATCATTATTATCATTATTATCATTATTATCATTATTATTATTATTATTATTATTATTATTATTATTATTATTATTATTATTATTATTATTATTATTATTATTATTATTATTATTATTATTATTATTATTATTATTATTATTATTATTATTATCATTATTACACTAAACTAATGTTGGTGTTTTTGTCCATATATCATATAAAGTGTGGTTAGGTTAGGCTTAGATTAATTAGGTTAGTGTTGTGGGTTTAAACTCGGGCCTTGGATCACGTGCTGGACTCGTGATTGACATCTAGTACCCTCCCACATGAGAACTCACACACAACTCCTTGTCCACCAGAGTTAGAGTACCGGTTCGCAGCGCAGTGATGCTAAAATGATTTCAGCCCAGGGTGGAATTCGAACTCGGACCGCTGTAGTAGCGGTTGCGAACGCTACCACTGCTGGCGCGCGCGTGGGGAGCTACGCTCGTAGTGTCCCGTCTCTATATCTCGCCATGTCTAATTTGCTCTTAAATTCGCGCACGCGCGCGCGTGTGTGTGTGATCACGTGTTGGACTTGTGATCAACATCTATTTCCCTCCCGAAAGAGAGCTCAGATCTCATATATTACCGATCTATGGGCAATGTTGTGACCTTACACACACCATTCCCCACCCATGAGAGTTGGAGTAACGACTCGCAGCGCAGCGATACTGAAATTATTTTAGCCCTGTGTGTGTACGTATGTGTGTGTGTGTACGTGTGTGCGCGCATGTGTGTGTGTATAGGTGTAGGTGTGTGTGTGTATAGGTGTAGGTGTGTGTGTGTGTGTGTGTGTGTGTGTGTGTGTGTAGATGTGTGTGTGTGTGTGTGTACGTGTGCACGTGTGTGTACACGTGTGTGTATGTGTGTGTGTATGTGTGTGTGTGTACGTATGTGTGCATGTGTATGTGTGTGTACGTGTGTGTGTGTGTATGTGTGTGTGCATGTGTGTGTGTGTACGTACGTGTGCATGTGTATGTGTGTGTACGTGTGTGTGTATGTGTGTGCATGTGTGTGTGTATACGTATGTGTGCATATTTATGTGTGGTGTGTGTACGTGTGTGTATGCATGTGTATGTTTGTGTATGTGTACGCGCGCGCGCGTTTGTATGTGTGTGTACATGTATGTGTACGTGTGTATACGTGTGTGCGTATGTGTGTACATGTGCGTACGTGTGTGTACGTGCATATGTATGTGTGTGCGTATGTGTACGTGTGTGTGCATGTGTATGTGTGTACGTATGTGTACATGTGTGTACGTATGTGTACATGTGTGTGCTTGTACGTGTGTGTATGTGTACTTGTGTGTACGTGTACTCGTGTGTACGTGTGCGTATGTACGTGTATGTGTGTGTACGTGTGCGTGCATGTGTATGTGTGTGTGTGTGTGTGTGTGTGTGTTTGTGTGTGCGTGTGTGTATGTGTGTATCCCTAGTCCTTGGATCACGTGCTGGGCCCGTGATCGACAGCTATTTCCCTCCCGGAAGAGAGCTCAGAGCTCGTATGACCAATCTATGGGTAATGCTGTGACCTTACACGCACCCCCCCCCAACTCTCCTCCCACGAGAGTTGGAGTAACGACACGAAGCGCAGAGATACTGAAATTATTTCAGCCCTGGGCAGTATTCGAACCCGGACCGCCGTAGTGACAGTCGAGGACTCTACCAACCGCGTCACCAAGTCGTGTATTAGTGTGTGTGTGTGTGTGTGTGTGTGTGTGTGTGTGTGTGTGTGTGTGTGTGTGTGTGTGTGTGTGTGTGTGTGTGTGTGTGTGTGTGTGCATTCACTTGGTCTTTGGATCACGTGTTGTGTGTGTGTGTGTGTGTGTGTGTGTGTGTGCAGTTCAATGATGGAAATTAAGTACATTAAAGTAGTAAATAAATAAATAAATAAATACATACATACAAAATATAAAGATAATGTAAGAGACAAGACAAAGCAATAGAATATGAAAAAAACAAATAATGATTAATAAATAAGAAAAAAATATATATAAAATTAAATGAAAATAAGATAAAATAAAGTAAAATAAAATACAAATGAATACATCAAAACAAAATTAAAGCAAATAAAAAAAAATACTAAAACACAAAAAATATTTGAGACACCACCATTCTAGAAGCGTTTGATATACATGAGCTCTGAGCTCTCATGCGGGTGGGTAATAGCTGTCGATCACGCGTCCAGCTCGTGATCCAAGACCATATGTGAGTTGATTAACCGTTTATTGGAATATTTCGTCCTGCATTTGGTCCCTCGCTCGCTGTCTCCCTCTTTCCCGCCAAAAAACTGGGAGGGGTGGGGACCAGTTTTTGGTCCGTTTCAGTGGCGAGTATAAGGAGACAACCTTTTTTTTTTATTCTTCTTTTATTTTTTTTTTTTATCGCCATATTTAACGTCCGCATGGCCAACCTCTCTCCCCATCCTCCTCCTCCGTATTATCGACATTTCTTCCTTCTTCTCCAAGAACATACAACTTTCGCAAGTTACTTGTCTTTCTTGAATATTGTCGACTATTTTCAAATAGTCGACAAATTGAAAACGGTCGTCTTTCGTTTGTGATTTATGGATTATTAAGTAAACCTTTTCATTTTCAAATACGTATCAATTGATCAAGAATGGAATATTTTTCTCTCTTGATAATTATCTTTTTATATTTGTTAGTGGGATTAAAAAAAATCCATCTGTATGAAGACCAATTCTTGTGATATTTAGAGACAGACGGATTTGAGTGAATGAAATGACTTCAAGAAGAAACTACAATAGATGGATAGATAAAAAATAATTTAATTAATAAATACATAAGTACTCGTGCATGGATACATGAATAAATAAACAAATCAATTGATCAATTAGTTAATAAGTAAATGAATAATGGACAATCTAATTGATTAATGAATATAAATTAATGAATAGATAAACGAATACAGAAATAAGTAAACAAATATATGAAGAGAGATAAATGAATAAACACAAAATTACTAAATTAATAAAAAAAAGTCATAGAGTTTACCATGCACCCATACTTTATTTTCATGTTTTGCAGCACTGACAGATACGACGTCATGTCGGTGGTCAGTGACGTCATATCGCGAGGGTCAAGAGCGCGGGAAGAGGAAGGTGATCTAGTCTCTCCGCTGCCCTCACTCAGTCTCCATCTCTCTTTCAAGGGGGAAGGAGTGATCACGCGCGTTTCCTTGTGACACCACTGTGAGTGTATTTTAGTGCATATGAATTTACATATTGAGGTTCTTTAGTGCATTAGAGGAGAATGAGAAAGGAACATAAATAATATCCGTCATTATTATGACGTCATAAGTACCCGGAAAATAATTCACCATGACGTCACAATAACCGTATATATTTTTCTATTTATTTATTTACTATTTTTTTTGCGTAATACACGTAGTGTTGTATTTTGCTGTATTGTGTTGTATTCTGCCCCAGCGCGCGAGTTGATACAACAGGCGAGGCCTACTGACCTTTCGGGCAGTTAAAAACTGACCCGAAAATATATTTTTTTTATTCGTCTGCATTGAGGTGACGAAAGCGGTTAAATGAGGTTAATTCTTAGTTAAGTTCAAAGCTAAAGCAAAACATGATTTATACATCCTTATGCATTTATTTGTTTATTTGATTCTGGTAAATTAATTTATTTATTCATTCATTCTTTTATTTATCGATCACATTTCATTTACCAGAAGCATTTAATAAATGAATAATAATGATAATAATGATAATAATGATAATAATGATAATAATGATAATAATAATAATAATAATAATAGTAATAATAATAATAATAATAATAACAATAATAATGATAACAATAACAACGATATTAATAAATCCCATTCCGAATTACGGAAATTGCGAATAATTGGCAACTACGCAACCCCATGTCAACAATAAATGGCGGAAATCTTTTCATTGACGCTTTTCCTTTTGCTTGGAAACCAACGCGCCCCTGAGGAGAGCAATTGTTCACTTATCGTGGTAATGTCAGAGTGCAAGGTGAGCCATGCAACATCACGGTGATTGGCAAGAAAACTTATATATTTTTTCTAACAGTGTGATATCAGGCAATGAATCTCATGTACTTAGAAATGACGACGACGACGATGATAATCATAATAATATCGATATCAATAATAGTAATAATAATAATAATAAAATAATAATAATAATAAAATGATAATAATAATAATAATAATAATAATAATGATAATAATAATAATAACAATGATTTATATATCTAACGTATTTGGGGGAAAATCCACACGACTTTATAATGTGTCCCGTTAAAACTGTTGGCTCCGCCCCCAAATTGATGACGTCATGTCGCAAGTACTGGATGAACTCCGCTCTGCACCGGGTGACATTTTGGGCCACTTGAATGCAAGCACCAATCACCCGCTAACCAACCTGGTCACCCTTTCAACTTTTTTACGCAGATAAAATAGAATTTGAAAACTTCATGCGGTGTATATATACTTGGCCATATCTTGTCTTGTTTCACGTCTTGTTCCACTTAATAAAATTGGATGAAATTACAAGATTTATTGCCAATATATCATAATATTCTTCTTCGTGTATTCTCATTATTATCATTTTGGGTTAAACGGTAGAATACAAATGTCGACGTACCAAGGTCGTATTTGGATGTCAGAAAAAAACAATAAATAAAATGGACAATGAATGCATGGATAAATAAATAGATAAGATGTATACATTTTATGTATAAATGAAAATAAAATATTACAACATATTGTAAGTTTATCCAACTGTACGCACACACACACACACACACACACACACACACACACACACATATATATATATATATATATATATATATATATATATATATATATATATATATACAGGCTCACTAACGTACATGGTCAACAATAATTGAAAATATAACGTCGTTAGTTTTTGCTATTATTGAAAAACATTGACAACGTGCATTCAATATCGACCCAAAATTCTCTTTTTTATATTTTCAAGTGATTTATTCTAAGTTATATATAATTCTAGATTCGCGCTAGCACGTTCGTTGTAAATTGAATTGTGTTAGTGCTGTATTGTGCGTTTAGACGCAACAATCTGAACAGGTGCTGCCTTTCCACAATGACGTTGGCGAACGTCGGGTTACGCAAGGTGAGTGGATGACTTCCTGTTTCGCCAAAACGTATTTCGCCAAATTAAGTGGATTCGATTTGAATTTCACAGAATTGCATTTCGACAAAGTCAGTTTTATCAAGTTTGATTTCGCCAAATTAGCTTAAATCATATTACATTTTACCAAATTACGTCCTCACACGTTGCACTTAACTAAATCATTTGGTCAGATTCCAATTCGCCAAATAATTTTGTGTCAATTTCTTTGGCGATATGGGAATTTGACGAAACTATATTCACGAAAACATCTTAGAGACATAATTTGGCCAAATCTCTTAGAGAAGTTGAAATTTGGCCAAACGACTAGGCGAAGTTGGAATTTGACCAAACATTTGCTCGAATTAGGAATTTGGCAAAACATTTGCATGAATTGGTAATTTGGCCAACTTTGTGTAATTTTGGCCAAACAATTTGGCGAAATAGGAATGATTTGTTTGTGGCAAAATAGGTCGACGACGCGTTAAAGAATAAAAACAAATAAATAAAATGATAATATTAATGAAATAGAATCAATCTGAATTCATACTAAACACAAACGAAATGCATACAAAGACAAGAGAAAGAATATAATAAAAAAAAATTCCAATGATGGGAAAATAAATAAATAACGGAGTGTCAATAATAATAATACATACATACACCAAAGGATTTTTTCCCCTTACAAGGGAGGTAGCCAAAAAACAAAGGCATAAAAACCACTCTCACTCATTCCATCCTCAATACACTCCACTCCCCTCCACTCTCCCTCCCTCCCTCCCTCTTATCTTGGCTCCTCCTGGATGACGCGTCATCCCTGCATCCTGTTCACTGCCCTGGGTCAGAAGCAGTGTCGCAAGACACAGGACATCCACAGCAAGGCCGCTTCGTTTAATCGGCGACCCCCCCTCCCTCTCCGTCCCCTCATGTAAATGTCAAATGTGAAAAAATATTTTTATAACAATAGTAAATAATGATAATAGTTTTCATAATGATGATGATGATGATAACAACAACAACAGCAATGATAATAATAATGATGATAATAATAATGATGATAATAATAATAATGATAAAAATAATAATGATAATATGATAATAACAATATATAATGTAATAATAATAATGATAACGATAATAATAATAATAAACATAATAATAATAATAATGATAATAGTAATCATAATGATAATGGTAATCATAATAATTATAATAATAATAATAATAATAATAATAACAATAACAACATAACAATAATAACATAACAATAATAACATCATAATAATAACAATAATAATAACAATAATAATAACAATAATAATAACAATAATAATAACAATAATAATAACAATAATAATAATAATGGCAATAACAATAATAATAATAATAATGACAATAATAATAATAATGACAATAATAATAATAATAATAATAATGGCAATAATAATAATAATAATAATAATAATAATAATAATAATAATAATAATAATAATAATAATGTAATACTGATATTAAAGATGATAATAATGATAATAACAATGTCGAGTTTCAGTTGGACCTCTGGAAGGAAGAAACATGATGTGGTGGAACGCCTGGCATGACAGAGTACCCGGGAGGATCAGACAGGTAAGTGGCGACATCTCTCTCTCTCTCTCTCTCTCTCTCTCTCTCTCTCTCTCTCTCTCTCTCTCTCTCTCTCTCTCTCTCTCTCTCTCTCTCTCTCTCTCTCTCTCTCTCTCTCTCTTGTCTAGAGAGAGTGTCGTCCACAACTACATTTTGCCCAGAGCCCTTACATAACCAACTGCTACCCCGGGGCAAAGTTCTCAATTGAGCATTGATTAAAGAAACGAAAAAGAAAATGTAGATATTTTGAGTAAAATTTAATTGATATTTTGTTAATGTCGACATTATGCATACATACATATATATATATATATACCAAGGCTTTTCCCCCCTTACAAGGGAGGTAGCCATTCCATCCCAAAATACACTCCACTCCCCTCCACCCTCTTCCCTCCCTCTTATCTTGGCACCTCCTGGATGACGGGTCATCCCTACACCTTGTCCACTGCCCTGGGTCAGAGACAGTGTCGCAAGACACAGCACATCCACAGCAAGGCCGCTTCATTAAATCGGCGACCCCCCCTCTCCGTCCCACCATGCAGAAAAGGAGAAGATGGGGAGAAATCCCTTCGGGCTGCGTCAAATTATGCTCACACATACTACCTCACCCCCATCCCCCCACCCATTCCACCTCATGTATCACATCATCATCCATATACAACCATTCTCCATTCACCCCTATCTTCTGTCCTCTCCCGTCCTTCCTCAGACGTTCCCCTCTTCCCCAAAGCCCCCTTCACCCCATCCATCCATCTCATCCTAGGACGCCCCCTCATGTTCACTCCCTCCTCATCTGCCTTCCATACCTCTTTTACTAGTCTTTCTTCACTCATTCTTTCCATGTGTCCAAACCATCCTAATACTCTTTCATCAACCATATCTCCCAGCTCTCTTACACCCCTGTTCTCCTCCCTACCTCCTCATTTCTCACTCTATCCAGCCTAGTTACCCCCATCATACTTCTCAGACATTTCATCTCAAACACATTCAAACTCCTTCTCTCTCTTATGTTCCATGTTTCTGCCCCATACAGTGCTGCTGGCACAATCACTCCTTCATACAGTCTCCTTTTAGCATCCATTCCCAAATGTCTATTCCTCATTACACTTTTTAATCCACCAAGGCATTTACTCGCTTCTCTCAATCTACATTCTACCTCCACCTCCACTCCACCCTTTAATGTCACATTTGCACCCAAGTATTTGAGTCAAATTTAATTTGTATTTTCTTAATGTCGACATTATAGTTATTGACTTGCGAATTGATTTAACATGTTTTGATATTTTTTATTTAATGTCCGTACTGTAGAAAGGATAAGGGGGAAATATTTCATATTTTGTGGATTCTAAAGCAAAAATTGTCAGTTACCGGTAAAATGTTCGGGGTATCTTTGACCTTTTGTTTTTGATTATCATTATATTGTCAGCCTTGTGGACGGCAACTCCAGTCTAGAATTACCCCCTTCCCCCCAATAAGGGAGCCCTGTCACCAGGATAAAATTTTGCCAAATTTCATATCACCAGATTAAATTTGGCCAAAATTCGTGTCGCCAAAGCATGTTTTGCTAACATTTCGCCAGACTAGCTTAGGTTAAGTGTGTTTAGCGAAAGAGGAATTTGGCAAAATGTAATGGTCGGGGTCCCGTCTCTTGTCAAACTTTTTAATCTTTTGATTATTTTCTTAAATGTCTACATTACAAACTTCTAATTTCTTACAGGAATTATGCATCTATATACACATTGTTAATATATTTCACATTACGTGTGTTCAATTACCATTTTATGTGTAAACAGACTCACATATTTTTCTGCCTTCGGGGATGTCGACAATTCAACCAGAAAATATTGAAAGAAACTGTGAGGAAACAATGACGTCATGTCAACGAAACGATGACGTCATGTCGACGAAAAGATTATTATGGAACTTGGTGTGTGTGTGTGTGTGTGTGTTAACTTCCTCTTTGATGTGTTTAATGTATCTATTCCCTTGATTATTCATTCATTTGTTTATCAACCTTTTTATAAGGAGGTGTGTAGTAACTATAGATGGTTGTCGCTGCTGGCAACAGTTTACAAAATAAAAGCAAAAATAGTGCACAGACGCTGGGTGAATATGAAGCAGGTTTACTCTGCGATAGATTCACCTCGGGCCCAATATTTACCCTAAGGCAAGTCCTCGAAAACATGCGAGAGTTTGCCCGAACCAGTTATTTAATATTCAAAGACTTTAACCCATTAAACTCCGATGACAAGATGTCTTGTCATTTGGTCAAATAAAACAAAAAATTATAAAACACCAAAATGTTTGATCCAACACCAGAAAAATATGACGTCAGTCCTCCTCGCTTCGCTCGCGAGCGCGCGAGCGAAGCGAGGAGGACTGACGTCATATTTTTCTGGTGTTGGATCAAACATTTTGGTGTTTTATAATTTTTTGTTTTATTTGACCAAATGACAAGACATCTTGTCATCGGAGTTTAATGGGACAAGCGTATGACTCCCACCACAGGAACGGCTTATGGGCAATGCTATCAGGCCTTGGGACTCCCACCGAGCTTGTACAGTGACAATACTTGCAAAGCACACTCCCCTTATTATCTGATATTCGCCAGGGATGCCTTTTGTCTCCATGGTTGTTTAACCCGACACTGGAATGAGTTATACGTCAAGCAATAACAGGGGAGAGTGATCTACGATTAAAATTTTACTTTGAGTATTCTGAGTAAAAGCAGCAACGACTGCAACAGCACTGTAGGAGAGAGGCCAAACGCAGAGTATGGGTTCCAATATATTTGACGTTTCGCCAAGCAGCAGGGCTTCTTCTTCTTCTGAAGCCCTGCTGGGCGAAACGTCAAATATATTGGATCCCATACTCTGCGTTTGCCCTCTCTCCTATTGAGTGTTCTGGCTTATGCTGATGACGCAGTGCTTTGAGCAGACAATATGCCCCAACTTAAAACAAACCTTTGAAGCGTTCATGAGAGTAGGAGAGAAAACAGGCCTCAGAACAAATGTAAACAAGACCAAAACAATGCATGCACAGAGAAACCTCCAACATTAAGAATATAGTGAGGTAATGGCTGGATGCACTCTTGAAAGAGTGGACAATTTTGTTTACCGTTATAGCACCAAAGAACAACATCAGTAGTGAAATAAACCGCGCATAAGCGCTACAACTAGAGCTTTTTGTGCCATTAACCCACTTCTTAAGCATAGGCTGCTGTCAAAGAGATCCAAACTACGACTGCCATCAACAGTGTTCCTTCCAGTCCTCATATATGGAACGGAGATATGAAATCTCGCAGAAGATCTAGAGCGGAGGATGATAAGCTTTGGGAATGGTCTCCTATAGACCATATGTGGCCCTGTATTTGACTCGGATCTTGGCACCTGGAGGAGGAGACACGCCCGTGAAATGCGAGGTCTAACACACAAGCTTGTAGCCACTGACTCCATCAGATCCGTAGAACTCAGATGGATGGGTCAAATCCTCAGAGCAGGGGACGACGGACATGCTAATAGACTCTTTAAGCCATTCAACTCCGATGACAAGATGTCTTGTCATTTGGTCAAATAAAACAAAAAATCATAAAACACCAAAATGTTTTATCAAACACCAGAAAAATATGACGTCAGTCCTCGCTTCGCTGCGAGCGAAGCGAGGACTACTGACGTCACATTTTTCTGGTGTTTGATCAAACATTTTGGTGTTTTATGATTTTTTGTTTTATTTGACCAAATGACAAGACATCTTGTCATCGGAGTTGAATGGCTTAAAGAAGAACTAATGGGAGGTGGAAGACCCTTACGATGATCACAAACTCGGAAGGACATAGTGGTGGCAGTCCTGGTGATCTCTGTCCATAGACCAGAGACCGTTGAGCTTGGAGGTAAACCGTTGTAGCGGCCAAGGACTTCAACAGGACTATAGCGGCAGGAGATTGAGTGAGTTTATATGTATTTATTTATTTCCCCTTTATAACGTCTTTTAGTATACATTTTATCCTTTTGCATTGTTCTCTTTCTAGTACCTCTTCATATTGGTATTGACTGGAACGGCGCAGTCTGTGGCCGTTGTCATGGCTTGGCCTTCCGTCCTCCCTGGGGTTCACATTTATAACGGACCGGGAGGAGACCTCACCCAGACGGACATCCGTTGGCTGTGTGCGTCCGCTTTGGTTTGTTTACAAACGTCCTCATCAATTGAGACACATTTGCTGCAAGTCGCCCGTTTTCAAACGAAAATATATTACCCTTTTCTGATTATCTGAAATCTAAATTCAATCTGCCTCCAATTTCAAAATTAATATATATACAGGGTGTTCCAAAAAATTTGACGTCATTTCGCAGGCCAATAATTTTGGCGATTTTCGTTGAAACGACCTCAAATTTATATATCTCTAATTGTTTGAAATGCACATTAATTATGTCATCCATTTCATGACTAAGAATGTCACATTTTCTAATTATCTGAAATGTAATTTAATTAGATCGCCCATCCTAAAAGGAAAGAAAACCACATTTGTAAATATCTGAAGCGTGAATTAATTCTGTCGTCCATTTTAAGATTAAAAACGAAAATACATGAGTAACTTTCTCAAATATGAAGTGTAAATTGATTCTATCGTCCACTTTAAATTTCAAAACAAAAATATGAATATTTTTTCTAATATGAAATATAAATGATTCTGCCTTCCATTTAAAAAATTAAAACAAAAGAAAAAACCCTAATTACCTAAGGTATAAGTAATAAGTACAATTATAATAGTAATAGATAATGACGATGATCGTTATTCCTTTTTGTCTCACTGCAGCCTCACTCTTCAGCCTGCCAACGGTCCTACTGCCTCTGCTGACCAGTCTGGGCGAGTCGCTGGGCCCAAAGCGGCTCCTGAGCGGGACGCTGCCCGTTCTGGTGGTGACGTGGCTCGTGATGGCGGTGGCTCAGTCCAAGGCCCTGCTCGTGACGGCTCGAGTCCTGCAGGGCATCACCAGCGGCCTGGCCCTCTCTCTCCTACCGTCTCTCCTGTCGGAGGTGGTCTCTCCCGAGGTCAGGGGTAGGGCGCTTCTGGTTGTCCAGTGCCAGCTCTCTCTTGGGCTGGTGTTGATGTACACGGCAGCGGCGCTCCTGCCCTGGCGTTGGGCCACCGCCCTTTGCACCATCCCCGCCGTTGTCGTCTTTGGGCTTCTGTTTTTCCTGCCGGAGGTATGGACGAAATCCTATTTTTTTTTTTTTTTTTTTTTTTCACTTGCACTGGTCAACAAATTTGATTGAAATACCGGTCCCACAAGCAAAATGAGGTAAACTTGATAGACTATTTTTTCTGCTGGTTTCAAATATGTTTTCAGATTTTTTCTATCAGGTATATTTTTTCCTGTTATAGCATATTAAATTTTGAACAATTATAACTAGTAAATGAGGCTGGTATTTCTATAAAACGTACCTTTAAATGTAGAAGTGTATGCTTTTCGAGCTTATTTTGCCTCTGGGAGATCCATTTTTAGTGTTTAACAGTAATCAGCCAACATTGAAGAGCTTCACTTCCCTTGATACCGGGTCTCCATGTCCTGGTGAAACCTCTCACCGTGGTCGTCACTGACGGCGCCAAGATTCACAGGGAAAAAGTCCAAGTGAGAGTCTAGGAAGTGGATTTTTAGGCTCATATTACATCCCAAGGCCTTGTCAGTAGCACTTTTCAGAATAGTTATTTGCTTTGTGACTCCCCAAAGACTCTGCTCAAAATTTCTTAACCCATTCAACTCTGATGACAAGATGTCTTGTCATTTGGTCAAATAAAACAAAAAATCATAATAAAACAACAAAATGTTTGATGATCAAACAGCACCAGAAAAATATGACGTCATCAGTCCTCCTTCGAGGAGGACTGATGACGTCATATTTTTCTGGTGCTGTTTGATCATCAAACATTTTGTTGTTTTATTATGATTTTTTGTTTTATTTGACCAAATGACAAGACATCTTGTCATCAGAGTTGAATGGGTTAAATGACAGCCATGCAGCTTCTTCAAGACCATTTAGTTCTTGACCAAAAACTCTGTTCAGAATTTCTTAAATGACAGCCATGCAGCTTCTTCGAGATCATTTAGCTCTTCACCAAAATTCTGGTCTCTTGCCAGCTCCCTAATCTGTGGTCCAACAAAAACACCTTTGATTTTTGCGTCACTTACTCTAGGAAACTTATTTTTCAAATATGTGAATCCCTTGCCAGTTCTATCCATACCTTTAACATTTTCATCAACTCTAGCTATATGCATAGGAGGCAGACAAATTTTCTCTTAATCAATAAGAGGAGGATTGACAGCATTCTTCTCTACTGGGGTCAGAGATCGTTTCGGCTACACATTCTTTTTATAATGATTTTTTCTTATCCCGACTGTCTCACTCACAGAGAAAACAACA
>NC_134788.1:49297822-49372822 GCF_046742065.1 Oratosquilla oratoria | reverse complement strand
TGATTGGGTTAGGTCGGGTCAAGCTGTCACAGGCAGGTGTTTATGTCAGGTCGCAGCGCGTCCTTTCGTGCTGCATGTGGTCAATCGTACCACGTGGTTCGTACAGGCCAATTCAAGTCGAGGCACCTCAGACGTGCTCCATCTTGAATTGACCCGAACGTCCTCTCTCCCCAGTTCGGGAAGAGGAACCTCCCACTTAGAGAGATTGGTGCCACCTTCGTAAAGGTCGGTGGTAGGGGGTTCTTGTTTTTTTTTGGGGGGTGAGCGGATGATCCCACGAGGCAGACGCTGCCACACCAAGACCCACATAACAACAAAATGCACACCTAGACTTAACATGTTTAAATCAATTGCAGGAACAACAATTGGACAAAAAGAAACTATTGCTTACCGTATACTAACAATACATACGCTCAGTGATGAATTATGCGAGCTCCGCATAGGTCCCTAATTTCATTAAGAAACACCACAACACCCTACTGACCATACAAAACAAAGCCCTAAAGACAATTACAGGCTGCACAAATAAAACACCTACAGATCATTTACACCATGAAACGAAAGTCCTCAAAGTCAAGGATGAATTTGACATGAGAGGCACACAAACACAACCCCCCCCCCCACTACATTATATGGCAGAACAACCAAACACGGCAAAATACATCAAAACAACACCCAAAGACCTATATCACACACAAATACTCTCTTCTCTTCCTTCACAACCACCAGACACCCGCCTCCAGAAATATATCTGAATAATATCCCTCACTGCTCCAATGACAGACTGAAAGACAACACATTGCTGCATGCCAGACCCCCTGGTATCCATCCCTCTGAATCCTCTTTCCTCTAGAAAGACAGAGTCCACCTGGCTATATTGCGATGTGGCCCTTCTAAGTTACTAGAAGCTGGATGACCGCATCGCAGATAACTGTCCAGAATGCAACATTTCACCCAATACCATAAGACATATTATAGAAGACTGCATTGTACACAATCACGCACGCCAACAGCACAGTATGCACTCCATAAAGGATATGTGGGAAAACCCCGTTAAAGCCATGGCGTCCATCAGGGAGACAGGATTGCTCGGCCAGTCTATGGAACGACAACAACAACTTCGAAAGGAATAACCATCCCCCTTGACTGACCCCCACCCCGTCACCCTTGATTCCTTGCAGTTGTACCAGCTGTCTGTGTCGAGCAACGCCAAGCCCTTGGCGTTGGTTGTGGCCGTCTGGATCCTCCTGACGCTGGGCGGCCAGTTCGTGGTCTTCGTCTACGCCGTGTTCCTGCTACAGGACCTGGGCCTGGGCGTCTCACCCTGGTGGTGCGCCGTCGGGCTGGCGCTGGTCCGCCTGGGCTCGGCCGCCCTGGCCGGGCTCCTCCTGATCGACCGCTGGGGGCGCCGCGCAGTCTTCCTCCCGTCCCTCGTCGCCTCGGCCTCGGCCTTCGCCGCCTTGGCCTGGTCCCTCTCTTTCCCGACGACGGCCCCCGCCTGGGTCCACGGGCTCCTCCTCCTCTTCTTCGCCGCCGCCTACGGATTCGGCGTGGGCTCTCTGCCCGTGGTCATGATGGGGGAGCTCCTCCCGACGGCTGTCCGGCCCCTGGCCAGCTCGGTCTGCATCGCCGTCCTGACCCTGGCCCGGTTCCTGTCGACCCTCACCTTCCCCGCGATGAGCCAGGCCCTGGGCGAGCGAGGCACTTTCCTCGTCATGACCGCCTTCTTCGTGGTCACAGCCATCCTCGTCGGCCTTGGGGTTCCTGAGACGCGGGACATGACCCTCGTCGAGCTTCAGGAACTCTTCGCCTCCTCCGGAAGCAGGGAGGCCTACAGGCAGATCAGCAGCCAGATCAAACACCATAACCACGACCCCATCGACATCAGCGACGACGTCACGCCTCCTCCGAGGAGAAAAGGACCTCCTCCTACTTCAGGAAAGAACAAGACACGAATGTAGGTGGGGCGGCGGCGGCGGCGAGGCGCTCTTCCTCCTCCTTCTGTATCGGTTCCTTATCGTGTTTGTTTTGTAGACTCTGTTTCGACTACAGAGAGTGTCGCGTGTATTTGAACAGAGTGGTGACATTCGAGGACCTGTAGGAGGTGCTCACACTTGAGAAGTCCTCCTCACCCAAGAAAGACCTCAATCACCTCCTTGGGTTAAGCGACACACTGTGATACTGAATCCATGGCCGAAGTTTAAAGAAACATAGCCGTTGTGTTACCAGGGACTTGGGTGCTCTTTTTAGTCTACGGAGCCTTGGCTGATGTACTGGGGAACATGTTATGCCTTCCACGGTAACAACACGAATCTTTGTAGGACTCAGATGCCTAAGGTCTTCACTAGGGGAACAAGGAAAAAAATCAGGATAAAAATAAAGACTAATAATGATGAAAAAAAGGTCGAGTAGAATTCGTAAAGGGACGTATGAGTAATTTCCAACATGTAGTGGGACAGAAGCTAGCCCGATGTTTATCCCCAGATTCCCCATCTTCGCAAAAGGTCCATCACCCTCGTATTCACACTATTTCACATTTTACAATCACATTATCACTATTCACCCTCATTGACGTAACGTAGTGTTATATATTTTGTTGCATTTTGCGAGAGTATATTAATTTTGGCTGTTGGGCTCCTCTGTGCTTCATTGCACTGCGTTTGACTCAAGGAGTTAGGCGGGAGAGAAGGAGACACTCACTTCTAAAGTGTGTGCGTGTGGTTTGACTCAGTCACCCCTCTTATAGGGTAGAAATGTCCCTTGGTGTATATAAAGTATATATACATTTTACGTCAACGCCTCTGTGATCTGGACGTAGCTTGGACTTGTGTGGATTTCCCACTCCTCCTCAAATAGATAAAACTGTATCCCGTGCACTGGAATAAGAATCCGCTCACTATGTCACTGTATTCATTGCATTAGCCACTTTGACATCAAGATCAAGTGTTGAAGTTATGCCTCGATAGCTTCTAGTCAGACCTGAGGGAACTGATGGTTTATCGGGACCAAAACACTCTAAACCATTTGTAGTGTACATGTGTCCGTTTGTCCGTTGGCGTGTCTGTATGTGAATCACATTTTTGTCAAACAAGCGTCTTGCTGAGCTCTTGTTACATATTATAGGACAGTGCTTTTCACTTAATGTTCTGATGATCATTTGTAAGTGGCTGGTGGTCAGATCAAGGCCTTCAACCACCCTATTCCATAACAGACCAGTTTCTCAACCTGTGAAATGTGCGTTACGGGTTCCTTCACAGGTCGTTCGCTGTTGGCCAGCCTTTTATTTGGGTCGAGTTTAAGGCTGCGTTTCCACCGAGGTGAGTCTAGGCTGATTCTCGCCAAATGCTGTTAATTTGACTGGCTAGAAGGAGACTTTGCTTGCAGCATTCTAGACTTCCCTAAGAACATTTCAACAATCTGTCTGACATTCGTAAATGTTTAGCTCCTTTCATTTCGCCATTCAGTTTCTCAGTACTATATGACGCGAAGGCAATTTGACTTCTGAAAATTGAAAAAACGAAAGATTGCAACCGACGTCGTTTCTGCTTAAACGAACTCACGACGGCTGAGGAGAATCAGCCGAGACTCGCTCGGTGGAAACGCAGCCTTAGAGCTTCGAAACCGACCCGACATTGTGGCCAGCTAAGTGTAGACAAGTGAGTCAGAATATGAGAATAAAGCAGCCAAAAGTTTCAGTTGTCTTTCTCAACCTCCACACCACTTATGTCACGCTGTTCAAAGGTGGGCGGGTTCTAGCCTAACCCTGGCCTCCCTCTGTAACGAGGAGTGAATGGACAAGACCCATTCCACACTAATCAACGCTCATTCGATACAGACAACGGAACCTCTTCCCTGAGTGAACTATCGGCCAGATCAGCGTCCGTGACCGTTTTCTTGAGGCATGCGGCTCTCGTATACGATTCACCATTCAAAACAAAAGACCTGTTGATTTATAGAAAAGTATACACCTGTAGTCAAATTAATTTTTTTTCTAATCTTCTTGACGTCGATCTGAGGGCCATCGGTGGTTCCTGAACTTCTTGTACGTGCGAGGTTTGAGTGACTCATCTGATGTCAGAGTTAGTAGGATTTGTTTGGATGAATGTTGGGGAAGTCCATGCCTGCTATTTTTTTTTTTTTTTTTTTTTTTTTTGTCACGCTCTGCGGAAAGATCGAGGAAGAAACCAAATGACACAGAACGCATGTTTATCTGTCTACCAAAGGCTTCTTCCCCCTCATAAGGGGGGTAGCCAAGTCAAAGGCACACATGCACCCAATGCAGCAAGACACAGCACATCTACACAGCAGGGCCGTTTCAATTCCATGTGATCATGGGGTACGCATACCCACACACAATGTGTCCTTCGGCACCTCGGCTTCTACAGAAAACAGATGTTGTCGTTTTGAATAACGACAACAATTTTGAATAACAAACGGGATGAATAGTTAGAAGGGTAGAAGCCTACACCAGGAGGCGCTGAGTAACTAGCACCCTATTATGCGCTTTGGGGACTTGGAGGGCAGGTAACACAGCTGGGAATGAGAGAGGAGTGCGGGATTTGAACTTACAATTAATTGAAAGCGAAACCAGTATGCTACCGATTATGTCATCGGCTATACAAGGTAGCTGGTCATATATATATATATATATATATATATATATATATATATATATATATGTGTGTGTGTGTGTGTGCAAAGTAGACTACTTTGCATAAGTGAACACACGTACCCGTGTTCTTATTAGATATATATATATATATATATATATATATATATATATATATATATATGCTAATAAGAACACGGGTACGTGTGTTCACTTATGCAAAGTAGACCACTTGGAAAAAGAAACTAACGAAGCAGAGCGCTTTCGTATATTACATATTCAGTGCAACAAGTACATAGTGATAGGAATACATAGACAATATATACATGATACAAAGGAACAAGGACAGTTTGAATAAGCGTAGCGACCAATTACCCCCTGGAGAGCGGAAGGTCATTGTCAATTATCTTACGATGGTCGGGCGACATCAGGTCACAGTCGCCAAGGAGAGCGGAAGGTCATTGTCAATTATCTTACGTATGTATGTATATATATATATATATGTATATACAATATATATATATGTATATATATATATATATATATATATATATATATATATATATGCTGTGACATTGTGACAAGTTGATGAAGATGGAAAAAGAAGGAGAAAGAAGCTGTGTTGCAGAAGGTTTTGTGTGGGTGGTGTAGGTGTTTCGGTGCTAATCTGGGTAGGACCTGTTCTTCTAGGCAGTCCTACTCAAGCATAGCGCGAAACCGGTCAGGAATAAACTCAGAAACTCGGAACTAGACCCGTGACTTCTTTTTCCACCTTCACCATATATATATATATATATATATATATATATATATATATATATATATATATATATATGTATGTATATTATATAATATATATGTATATATAATATATATATATACATAATATAATATATATATATGTGTGTGTGTATGTGTGTGTGTGTGTGTGTGTGTAATTGATTGTTGACCAGAGCTAATTCTGTCTCCACTGCGTTCTTAGTTATTTCCTCAATCTTCCGAATGGATTGTTTATATCCCAAAGGGAGGTTAAACACAAGGCTTCCGAGGTCCATGATGTTATTTGAGAGGCGAACATTACACAAACATAAAATACAAACTTTCTGTTGACTCCTACAGCCATTATCAGGTAAGAAATACCGACATAATGAAGACACAAAACAGGTCTTAAATATAAATCATCATGAAGATCAGTGCACTAGGAGATGTTTTCCGTTGTCGGGTTTAACCCATTCAACTCCGATGACAAGATGTCTTGTCATTTGGTCAAATAAAACAAAAAATCATAAAACACCAAAATGTTTGATCAAACACCAGAAAAATATGACGTCAGTAGTCCTCGCTTCGCTCGCAGCGAAGCGAGGACTACTGACGTCATATTTTTCTGGTGTTTGATCAAACATTTTGGTGTTTTATGATTTTTTGTTTTATTTGACCAAATGACAAGACATCTTGTCATCGGAGTTGAATGGGTTAAGGAGCGAGCGGCTAAACCGGACGCGGACGCGAGTGATTGTCGTTATCTCTTTTTAGGCCATAAGCGAAAGAGAGTGAGAAAGAGTATATATATATATATATATATATATATATATATATATATATATATATATATATATATACATATATATACATACATATATATATATATATATATATATATATACATCTATATATAGATATATATATATATATATATATATATATGTAAATTCACTATAAACCCACTATCGGAGAAATAATAACGGAAATACAGGAAAACTGTATATTTCGACCACTATCTGTAATCTGTAATCCTCTGCTGAAGAGGACTACAGATAGTAGTCGAAATATACAGTTTTCTTGTGCTTCCTATATAATTTCTCCGATAGTGGGTTTATAGTGAACATTTACAAATGGGTTATAACATACCAGTTTCCAATATATATATATAAATATATATATATATATATATATATATATATATGTATATATATATATATATATATATATATATATTAGTGGTGGACCCAGGGGGGGGGGGGGCTGAAGGCCCCTCCCCCACATTTGTTCTTTCATTACCTCATTGCAAAGGAAAAAAAAAACTGCCTCACGAAAGCAGTAATACAGTGGCAGCAGATTCCCCCAGCATTTAATAAAACACTTCATTTAGAATAACTGGAGGGATACACATTACTAAGGGTAAATATTTAAAAATGTAAGATTAAGTATTACTTTTGTCCAATATTTTGAAAGAAATTAAATCAAGTGAAAACATATACTTCAATTTATATTCAAAATAATCGTATTCGTGCTACAGAGTACATCTGTTTAAATGCGTCATCTATATTTATAAAATTCAGGTTAGCTCCACCACTGCCCGAAGCGTCATCTACATTGACAAACTTCAAGTTAGCCCACCCCCTCCCCAAATTTTGATCCTGAGTCCGCCATCGGCTTTCACCTCTTTCGCTCTTACATTTTTTTTTTTTGTAATGAAAGCCAAATTCTTTGTACAATAACTTCCCAGTTTATTAAAGATATGTATTTCTATGACCCAGGACAGTGGACAAGATGCAGGGATGACCCGTCATCCAGGAGGTGCCAAGATATGAGAGAGGGTAGAGGGGAGTGGAGTATGTAGGGGATGGAATGGGTGGGAGTGGTTTCTAT
This sequence comes from Oratosquilla oratoria, assembly GCF_046742065.1. Taxonomy (NCBI): domain Eukaryota; kingdom Metazoa; phylum Arthropoda; class Malacostraca; order Stomatopoda; family Squillidae; genus Oratosquilla; species Oratosquilla oratoria. The sequence continues at coordinate 49,365,564 of NC_134788.1, read as the reverse complement.
GCCTTTTTCTTTTGGCTACCTCCCGTGTAAGGGGTAAAAGCCTTTGGTATATGTATGTATTTTTATACAACACTTCCTATACTATTCACTCTAAGTTGAGCAGTAGGTGTCACTCAGTTCAGGTCAACAGGGGTAGCTGCTTCAGGCAGTGAGATGGCGAGTGGTTGTGTTTCAGTCATCAGCGCCGAAGAGGTGCAATCTCTACGCAATAGAAGTGCAGAGGTAATTATCAAACTCTATCAAGTGTTAGACCCATCCTCAATTATACGGTATAGTTTTGGTCTTCATCTTATAGAATGGACATCAATTCAGTAGAATCAGTACAGAGGAGAATGACCAAAATGATACAAGGACTCAGAAATTTACCTTACAAAGAGAGGCTTAGGCACCTTAACTTACACTCTCTGGAAAGACGCAGAGGGCGGGTTGATCTAACAGAGGTGTTCAAGTGGATCAAAGGCTTTAACAAGGGTGACGCAAACAATGTCATGTTATTAATACAACAGGGCAGAACTCGCAGTGATGGATTTAAATTGGACAAAATTAGATTTAAGAAGGAAATAGGCAAGAATTGGTTTACTAATAGGGTGGTCAACGAATGGAACAGAGTAACCATGTAGCGAGTATTGTATATAAATACATATCTTTAATTAGGAAAATTATTCTACAAAGAGTTTGGCTTTCATCACTAAAAAATGTAAGAGCGAAAGAGGTAAAAGCCACTGGCGGACCCAATGGATGAAAAATATAGTTGACGCGTTTAAACAGATGTACTCTATAGCACGAATACGATTATCTTAAATATAAATTAAAGTACATGTTCTCACTTTTTTGTTTACGGGATATTGGGCAAAAGTATGTATTACTTAATCTGTTCTCTCGGTTGGTTTCTATCTAAAACTTGGTTAACAGAAACTGTGGACTAACTTTAAGCACCTAAGAGTTATTGTCAATGCAAGAGAATCCCCGTAGTATCCGTGTTGTAATATCCTTCAAGAATTTCGACTCTGTTTCTATAATCTATCGTAAGGTAAATAAAACACAAGCACAACAGTTTTGTTCTTATTTGTTGGCTATTCAGTACAACTGGCACATCATCTTGGACGCTGCCGGGAACACACCCATGACTAGATATTAAAAAAAAAAAGTGACGACTCCAATCGACATGGAAAAGGAATGGATTTTATTTCTTTTTACATTTTCCCCTTTTTAGAGGGGATTGGGGAGGTAATTTCTCCTGGAACGGTGCATCAATCATTTGCACGGATTCCTACAATAAATATGCCCCGCTGTATAATAACATTAACTAGTTTTGTAATCCCACAAATACACCATCAACCAAACGCTCTCATCCTAGTCACGTGACCGCCCCATGTAAACAAACTTCCTTTGTCAACTCAACTAAATTATAATCATTATATGCTGTATTGGACTTTGTAGTTTTAACCTGTACAAATTGGGGGGGGGGGGAGGAGGAGTGCAGACATACACGCTTACTGACAAATCACATATCCACACAATTCAAAGTGGATTGACCCACGTCCAGCTTTGGTATAATAATGTCGACAAGATGTAAACATTCTAATCCCATCTTTATAATTACTTTGTAAATTAATTTGTAATATTAGATTCTTTAGGGAAGAAGGACTTATATGAAGATGTTGTATTTAATGTAGATACTTTGCAGTACACGAAATGCGTCAAAAAGTGTGAATTACAAAAATATATTTACATTTTGGTGGAAATGTGTTGTTGCCAGAAATATAATCTATGTGTAACAACTGCTTAATCATATAACTGTGCTCATGCATTTTTTATAAAAAGGCAAGAATAAAAACACTTATTTTTAGATTCTCACATTGGGAAGGACGTCAATCCCACAATGCACCGCGCTCCATTGACGTCATTATTTTGTGACGTCGATAGAAAACGCTATTTTGGTATATATTTTTTTAAGTGTCCTGATTATTTCCATTGAGGTTTTGGTCCTCAAAATACAGAAATATATCTTCATCGCCAAAAATCAAGGAAACAGTTGCCTACGCGCGGTGACCATACACAAGGACCGAAAAATCTTCCCGCGCTCTGATGTCGTCGTTATGACGTCACGTCGCATCGCGCAGAATTGATCTTATTCGATGGAACATGGAAAAGTAACTTGTACAAAGAACTTGCAAATTTTAGAATTAGATGCAAGCGCTTGTCTTCAAGTGTAGCACTGGTGTGAATGGTGGCTGTCAAACACACGTTTGTCACACGTGTTTGAAGCGATGTTTGACCGTGTGAATGGAGTATTTGGTTGTCTAACGCGTTTTGTCAAACGCTTTGTCAACCACGTTTGTCAAACGTATTTGAAGTGATATTTGACAATGTGAATGGTTGTCAAACGGTTTGTCAAACGTATTTGAAGTGGTGTTTGACCGTGTGAATGGTTATCAAACTGTTTGTCAAACGTGTTTGAAGTGATGTTTGACCGTTGGAATGTTTGACAAAGCGTTTGAGAAACCGTCTGACAAACAGTTTGACCGTGTAAATGGTCCTTTATACGTGAATATTTCCCTTCGACATATCGATTTGTACACAAACATTTCATGATGACACGTTTAGGGTTGATTCACACTATCGGTCCGGTCGCGCTCCGCTCTCGGTCCGGTCCAATATTGTCTCATTAATTTCAATGGAAGCATTCACACTGGCGCTCTCGCTCCAGTCTCGCTCCGGTTTCGCTCCGGTCACGGTTCCGTCAAAAGATATTTTTACTGGAGCGAGACCGGAGTGTGACTGGACCGTGAGCGCCAGTGTGAACTCAGTTGCCACGGTCCTGCTCCTCCTGCTCCACTCCAGTCGAGATTCAGCCTTCATATAAGCAAGTAGTGTTACCTTCTGTCCTACCAAACCATGGATAATCCAAAGGAAACACCACAATGGGATCATGAGAAAGTTAGAAAAATGATAAAAATACATTTTCTTTTTATTTATCACTGATACAATGACAATGCGTACAGCGAGGATATTCATAAGCACCAACTGAATACAATATAACCTACAAAACTTACTTTAATTTTGTGGATTTAGATGAAATGCTAATAGAATTAGTCAAAAGGTAAACCAGAGCTGTATGACCTGACTTCGCTGCACTACAGTGATAATGTTTGCATACTTATCATATTGCCAAGGTACTGAGAGAAAATATTACACATTATTAACCGAAGAAAGAAATTCCATATGTATAATAAAAACCTATTATCCACTGCGGAAATGCATCTCCTTAGCTCACTCAACAAATATTCCTACACAAGTTTGTTTGTCTACTTATATTTTATCATTTTGCCAAGGCATTGAACCAGCTGGGGAGCTGAAATAATCTTTCAGTGTTTCTCTCGCGCCAAAAGCCTCCTTTGTAGCATTTCCCCCTCTTCCTCTCATTGGACGTACTGTGTTTGATGGAGGCATGACAACAGTATCTGGTAATGCAACAGCATTTGGGTGTATCAGATTGTGAAGTATGCATGTTGTTGTAATGCTTGCATTAGCGTTAGAAGGCATAGCTTTAAGTTTCCTTAAATATATTCTGAAGGTTTGCACTAGAATACCAAATGTGCACTCAACTATCCTCCTGGCTCTAGATAATCTATAATTAAAAATCCTCTTCTCTACCTTATGTTCAGTCTGTGAACCTGGGTAGGGCCTCATCAAATTTCTCTTCAGCGGGAAAGCCTCATCTCCCACTATAACGTATGGTGCAAGCACATCAGTGCCAGGAAGTGCAGCATCTTCTTGTACATTTCAAGTCATCCTCAATTTTGGATAGTATTTTCTCAAATGTTCCTTTGTTCATTCTGAAATAGCTGTGGAATTTACTCTCATCATCAATAAGACGAGGATACAGAGTATGAAATTCTCCTTCAGTCTTCCTATCTTGCAACATAGGATGAACCCACAATCTCTCTTTTTTTTTTTTTTTTCTTTTTTTTTTTTTTTTCCTTCATCAAGTGCAATAGCGATTATTGCCAACTCGGCGTCAGAAAAGTCACACATCCTTCGTAACTGATGGTAAGACTTCTACTGGTGTCGAGGGAGGGGGGATGACGGGAACGAGAGCGGACCGATAGTGTGAATACCTCAGAACCGAGAGCGGAGCGCGACCGGACCGATAGTGTGAATCAACCCTGAATACCTCAGAACCGGAGCGGAGCGAGAGTGGAGCGCGACCGGACCGATAGTGTGAATCAACCCTTAGTCGACACCTTTAGTCAAACGGTTAGCCAAACGGTTCGTCAAATACGTTGGACAAACGTGTTTGAAGTGACCTTTGACTGAACAGTTGTCAAACGGTTTCTCAAACATGTTTGAAGTGATGTTTGACCGTGTGAATGATTGTCAACGTTTGTCAAACGTGTTTGAAGTGATGTTTGACCGTGTGAATGGCTGTGAAACAGTTTGTCAAATTTGATTGAAGTAAAGTTTGACCGTATGAATGGTTGTCAAACATGTTTGTCAAACGTGTTTGAAGTGATGTTTGACCATGTGAGTGGTTGTCAAACAGTTTGTCAAACATGTTTGCCAAACGTGTTTGAAGTTATGTTTGACCGTGGGAATGTTTGACAAACCGCTTCATAAATTGACCTTGTGAATGTTCCTTTATACGTGAATATCTCCCTTCGACATATCGATTTGTAAAGAAACATTTTACGTCGACACGTTTAGTCGACACGTCTATATAGTTTGTCAAACATTCCCACGGTCAAACATCACTTCAAACAAGTTTTGACAAATATATTTGACAAACCGTTTGACAACCATTCACATGGTAAAACATCACTTCAAACACGTTTGACAAATATGTTTGACAAACCATTTGACAAACATTCACACGGTCAAACATCACTTCACTTCAGACAAGTTTGACAAACCGTTTGACAGCCATTCACACGGTCAAACATCACTTCAAGCACGTTTGGTAAACATGTTTGACAAACAGTTTGGCAAACATTCACACGGTCAAACAACACTTCAAATATTTTGACGAACATGTTTGACAAACCGTTTGATATATTACCAAGGATTACAAAGGCGGAGCATGCCGACAGGAGACCTTTTGATCCATATCTAGGTTGGATGCAAAAAAACAAAAAAAAATCATATTAATGATAAATTAAAACTATAATAATGTAAATAACAAATAAAATACATAAATAAATGCATAGGTATAGTTGAATAACAAACAAACAGGTAAATAGTAAATGATAATAAATTGACATAACTAATAATAAATGAAAATCAGACAGACAAATTATAACAAAACAAAAACAAATAATATAACATAAATTATAATCATTACAGCATCTTACTTAGGTATTTATCTAAATGATTCTTAAAGCTTCGAACTGAACTACATTGCACTACCTGTGCAGGAAGTTTATTCCATTCATTAACTACACGGTTGGCAAAGTTGTTTCTACCTACTTCCAAATTGAATCTATTTCCGGACAGTTTGAGACCATTGTTTCTTGTCTGATTCTCATTCAATGTGAAAATTTGGTCACTTTTGATGTTGTCAATTCCCTTTAAAATCTTAAAGACCTGTATCAAGTCACCTCTGAGTCTACGCTTTTTTTTTAGGGAAAACAGATTCATGTGCTTAAGTCGATTTTCGTATGATTTATTTTTGATATTTGGAATCAGTTTTGTGGCTCGCCGTTGTACTTTTTCCAGTCTGTCAATGTCTTTAATGAGATTCGGTGACCATACGGAAACAGCATATTCCAAATGTGGACGAACTAACGATTTATATAGCTTGTTAATGAGTGATGGACTTTTGAAATCAAAAGATCGCGCAATCAATCCCAGAATCTTATTTGCTTTCTCATAGGCTGAAATACACTGCTTGGATGATTTGAGGTCGTTACTGATAATTACGCCGAGATCTTTTTCACTATCCACTTTTGTTAACGAATTTCCAAATAACTTGTAATCGTACTTACTGTTGTTTTTACCTATGTGCATTACCTTGCATTTACTTGTGTTAAATTTCATTAGCCACTTTTCAGACCATTGCTGTAATTGATCTAAATCTTCTTGAATATCTAATTGGTTTGAGTGATCATTTGCCACTCCGCACAGTTTTGTATCACCAGCAAATTTGGAAACAGTAGATTTTAGTCCATGGTCTATATCATTTATATATACTATGAATAGAAGTGGCCCAAGAACGGAACCCTGAGGAACTCCACTTGCAACACTTTTCCATCCAGAAGTTTTTCCATTTAAAACAACTCTCTGTTTTCGACCTTTCAACCAATTACTAGTCCAACCTAATAGGCTACCACTTATTCCATGCAAAGCTAATTTAGTAAGTAGTCTTTCGTGTGGGACGGTATCAAAAGCTTTTGCAAAGTCTAGATATATTAAATCTATATTGTTTCTTTTGTCATAATTCGAGATAACTGTGTTGTAGAATTCGAGTAAGTTAGTCACGCAAGAACGTTTCCGTCTGAAACCATGCTGGCTATCATTTATCAAACGGTTACTTTCTAAATGATATTCGATAGCATCTCTGATGATAGTTTCCATTATTTTTCCTACGATCGAAGTCAAACTTATAGGCCTATAGTTATTTGGTTTCTTTTTGTCACCTTTTTTGAATATGGGAGTAACGTTAGCTCGCTTCCATTCTCTTGGGACATCTCCGGATATGATGGATTTCTTGAAAATAATTTCTAATGGAACAACAATCTCATTTTTCATTTCCTTTAAGATTCTTGGATGCCAACCGTCAGGCCCTGGTGTTTTATTAACTTTGAGTTTGTCTATACACCTTTTAATTATTTCTTTTGTTATATTTACCGTAGTAAGTTTACCCCATACTTTTCACAGGTTTCAGTTTGGAATTCACTTTGAGGTGTTTCGTTTACGAATACCGAGCTAAAATAATTGTTTAAGATATTACACATTCCTTCATTTGAATATTCAAGTTGACCGTCAGCAGATAATAGTGGACCAATGTGATTCCTAACAACCTTTTTATCTCTAATGTAACTATAGAATTCTTTGGGATTCTCTTTGGATTTATCAGCGATGTTCATTTCGTATTGTTTTTTTTTTTAATTGTCTTTTTTAAATCTCTCTGTATTGATACATAACTTTCATAGTCATTAAATGCATCCGATCACTTATATTTCTTATAAGCCTGTCTCTTTTTAGCAATACTTTTTTCAGTTTCTTTGTCGAGCCACTTTGGGCGAGCCTGATGGTCAAACATCACTTCAAACACGTTTAACAAACTATTACAATCATTCACACGGTCAGACATCACTTTACTTCATACAAGTTTGACAAATCGTTTAAAAGCCATTCACATGGTCAAACATCACTTCAAACACGTTTGATAAACCGTTTGACAACCATTCACACGGTCAAACATCACTTGAAACACGTTCAACAAATCGTTTAACAACCATTCACACGATCAAACGTCACTGCAAACACGTTTGCCAAACGTGTTTGACAAACCGTTTGACTAAAGGTGTAGACTAAACTTATCAATGTGAAATGTTTGTGTACAAATGGACATGTCGAAGGGAGATATTCACGTTCAAAGGGCCATTTACAGTTTGTCAAACGGTTTCTCAAACGCTTTGTCAAACATTCCAACGGTCAAATATCATTTCAAACACGTTTGACAAAGACGTTTGACAAACGTTTGACAAGCATTCACACTGGCAAGCATCGCTTCAAACACGTTTGACAACCATTCACACGGTCAAACATAATCTAAAATACGTTTGACAAACGTGTTTGACAAACCGTTTGATAAAACGCTTTAGACAACCAAATACTCCATTCACAATGTCAAACACGTTTGACAAACGTGTGTTTGACAGCCACCATTCACACCAGTGCTACACTTGGATACAAAGGCTTACAAAAATCAAGTTCTTTGTGCAAGTTACTTTTCCATTTTCCATCGAATAAGATCAATTCTGCGTGATGCGACATGACGTCATAACGTCGGCATCAGAGCGTGGGAAGATTTTTCGGTACTTGTGTATGGTCATCGCGCGTAGGCAACTTTTTCCTTGACTTTTGGCGATGAAGATATATTTCTGTATTTTGGAGACCAAAAACTCGATGGAGATAATCAGGAAACTTAAAAAAATGTGTTTATGAAATGGCGTTTTCTATTATGGAAATTGAGGTTTAATAATTTCATGGAAAGTTTGAGAACTTACCGGTCACAATTTTCTGCCGGGTTGGGTTCTCAAACATTGGTAAGTTTGAATTGAGTAGATCTTGAAGGCCTTCTGAACCGAAGCCGTGATCCCTTGGTTAAAGGTTTCCAAAAAAGATGTTTTTCTTCGTCCTGAGCTCAGGGTAATCTGACGACTGTTCCGACGTTAGTACGCGCCGCGTTCCAAGGGACTCATACAAGTTCGAAAAGAGCTCAGAAAGCCACGGGTTAATCTTTACCTTAAGTAATTTCTCAAAGTAATTCCCGATTTATTAAACCAAAATTGTTACGTAGATTTGATAAACAAAATAAAGAGGAGGGGAGTTTAATCGTATCTTATTTAAAGTTACGATAGGCGTGGTTCGAAGAAAATAACGCTTTGAGGGAAAGTTTGCCGAACTAAGGTAAACACTACGATTCCCAATAACAATAACCACAACCTCCCCGGCAATAAAAAGAAAGTGCTTAATAGATACAACACTATCGAGGAAAATTTATAATAACTTTTTAAGAGTACTTGTATGTAGCTCAGAGGGAAGTAGCTCAAAGACAAGTAGCTGAGAGGCAAGTAGCTCAGAGGCAAGTTGCTCAGAGACAAGTAGCTCAGAGGCCAGTAGCTCAGAGGCAAGTAGCTCAGAGGCAAGTAGCTCAGAGGCAAGTAGTTCAGAGGCAAGTAGCTCAGAGGCAAGTAGTTCAGAGGCAAGTAGCTCAGAGGCAAGTACCTCAGAGGCATGTTGCTCAGAGGGAAGTTGCTCAGAGGCGAGTTGCTCAGAGGGAACTAACTCAGAGGCAAGTAGCTCAGAGGCAAGTAGCCTAGGGGCAGTTGGCTCAGGGGCAAGTAGCTCAGGAGCAAGTAGCTCAGGGGCAAGTTGCTCATGGGCAAGAAGCTCAGGGGCAAGTCCATCAGGGGCAAGTAGCTCAGGGGCAAGTAGCTCATGGGCAAGTAGCTTAGGGGCAAGTAGCTCAGGGCCAAGTAGCTAACGGGTAAGTACCTCTGGGGCAAGTAGCTTTGGGGCAAGTAACCCTGGGGCAAGTAACTCAGGGGCAAGTAGCTTAGGGGCAAGTAGCTCATGGGCAAGTAGCCTAGGGGCAAGTAGCTAACGGGTAAGTACCTCTGGGGCAAGTAGCTCAGGGGCAAGTAGCTCAGGGGCAAGTAGCTCATGGGCAAGTAGCTTAGGGGCAAGTAGCTTAGGGGCAAGTAGCTCATGGGCAAGTAGCCTAGGGGCAAGTACCTCAGAGCCAAGTAGCTAACGGGTAAGTACCTCTGGGGCAAGTAGCTTTGGGACAAGTAACCCTGGGGCAATTAACTCAGGGGCAAGTAGCTCAGGGGCAAGTAGCTCATGGGCAAGTAGCTTAGGGGCAAGTAGCTCAGGGCCAAGTAGCTAACGGGTAAGTACCTCTGGGGCAAGTAGCTTTGGGGCAAGTAACCCTGGGGCAATTAACTCAGGGGCAAGTAGCTCAGGGGCAAGAAGCTCAGGGGCGAGTAGCTAAGAGGCAATTAGGTAAGAGGCAAGTAGCTAAGAGGCATGTAGTTCATATGCAAGTAGCTCAGAGGTAACTGGCTTATAAGCAAGTATTTCATCATCATTCCACATTCCACATACCACGTTCTATAGGCAAGTAGCTAAGAGGCAAGAAACTAAGAGGTAAGTAGCTAAGAGGCAAGTAGCTCAGAGTCAAGTAGCTCAGAGGCAATTGGCTCAGGGGAAAGTAGTACAGGGCAAGTAGCTCAGAGGCAAGTAGCTCAGGGGCAAGTAACTGAGGGGCAAGCAGCTGAGGGGGAAGTAGCTCAGGGGCAAGTAGATCAGAAGCAAATAGCTCAGGTCCAAGTATCTCAGGGGCAAATAGCTCAGGGGCACGTAGCTCAGGGGCAAGTAACTCTGGGGTAAGTAGCTCAGGGGCAAGTAGTTCTAGGGCAAGTAGCTCATGGGCAAGTAGCTCAACGGCAAGTAGCTTAAGGGCAAGTAGCTCAGGGAAAAGTAGCTCAGGAGCAAGTAACTCTGGGTTAAGTACCTCTGGGGCAAGTAGCTCACATTATTAAACTCTCACAAAACACTCGCACTTATAATAAAAGAAAGTAGCTAAGAATCAAGTAGCTCAGAGGCAAATAGCCCAGAGGCAATTAGCTCAGAGGCAAGTAGGTCAGAGGCAAGTAGCTCAGAGGCAAGCAGCTCAGAGGCAAGTAGCTCAGAGGCAAGTAGCTCAGAGTCAAGTAGCTCAGAAGCATGTAGCTCAGAAGCATGTAGCTCAGAGGGAAGTAGCTTAGAGAAAGGAACTCAGAGGCAAATAGCCCAAAGGCAAGTAGGTGAGAGGCAAGTACCTCAGAGCCAAGTACCTCTGAGGCAAGTAGCTCAAAGGCAAGTATCTCAGAGACAAGTAGCTGAAAGGCAAGTAGCTTAGAGGCAAGTAACTCAAACGCAAGTAGTCCAATGGCAAGTACCTCAAAGGCAAGAAGCTCAGAGGGAAGTAGCTCAGAGGCAAGTAGCTCATACGCAAGTTGCTCAGAGACAAGTAGCTCAGAGGCAAGTAGCTCAGAGGCAAGTAGCTCAGAGGCAAGTTGCTTAGAGGCAAGTTCCTCAAAGGCAAGTAGCTCAAAGGCATGTAGCTCAGGGGCAAGTAGCTCAAAGGCAAGTAGCTCAAAGGCAAGTAGCTCAGAGGCATGTAGCTCAGGGGCAAGTAGCTCAGAGGCAAGTAGCTCAAAGGCAAGTAGCTCAGAGGCATGTTGCTCAGAGTCATGTAGCTCAGAGGCAAGTACCTCATAGGCAAGTAGCTCAGAGGCAGGTAACATAGAGGCAAGTAGTTCAAAGGCAAGTAGCTCAAAGGCAAGTATCTCATTGGCAAGTATCACTGCTAGCTTTGCACTACAGTTCAAGTGACTTGCACACTTGACTTGCCTATCATCTACTTGCACCGTGTGAACAGGGCTGGATATTTTGTGTTTATTCGTGTGTATGTGTGTGTTTGTGTTTGCTCTTTTTCCTCTCCAGTTCAAGTCACTTGCACACTTGACTTGCCCGTCATCAACTTGCCCCGTGTGAACGGGGCTGGATAGTTGTGCGTTTATATATGTGTGTATGTGTTTTTTTGCTCGCTTTGCTCTCCAGTTCAAGTCACTTGCACACTTGACTTGCCTATCATCAACTTGCACCGTGTGAACGGGGCTGGATATTTTGCGTTTATTCATGTGTGTGTATGTTTGTTTGATCTCTTTACTCTCCAGTTCAAGTCACTTGCACACTCGACTTGTCTGTCATCAATTTGCCCGTCATCAACTTGCCCCGTGTGAACGGGGCAAGTTGATGACGGGCAAGTCAAGAGTGCAAGTTTCTTGGACTGGAGAGCAAAACGAGCAAACACACACACACACACACACACACACACACACACACACACACACACACACACACACACACACACACACACACACACACACACACACACACACACACACACACTCACACACACACACACACACACACAAACACACACACACACACACACACACACACACACACACACACACACATGAATAAATGCAAAACTGTCTAGCCCCGTTCACACGGGGCAAGTTGATGACAGGCAAGTCAGGTGTGCAAGTGACTTGAACTGGAGAGGAAAGAGGACAAACAGACATACAAACAGACGGCCCAGGGATCACGTGACATCATTACTGACCAATCCCTAGGCCTTTCTCGCTAGCATGCTACTTGCGATGATAAAAACTAGCGCCAACTAGTATCACACTTTCTAGTATCATCGCCAGTGCAACGTGGTGATGTCGTTAAACCAATCACCACATATATACATACATACACATATACATATAAAGCAGTCACTATTGTCATTGGGGAGTGTAGGAGTGCAGTTCACAAACCAGCAGACCAACTTTCTTTTATTATGAGTGCTAGAGTGTGAGTGTTTTGTGGGAGATTCTTAATGTGAGCTACTTGCCCCACAGCTACTTCCCCCAGAGTTACTTGTCCCTGAGCTACTTACCTCTGAGCTACTTACCTCTGAGCTACTTGCCCCTGAGCTACTTGCCCATGATCTACTAGCCCCTGAGCTACTTGCCTCTTATCTACTTGCCCCTGAGCTACTTGCCCCTAAGCTACTTTCCTCAGAGCTACTTGCCCATGATCTACTAGCCCCTGAACTACTTGCCTCTTATCTACTTGCCCCTGAACTACTTGCCCCTAAGCTACTTCCCCCAGAGTTACTTGCCCCTGAACTACTTGCCCCTGAGCTACATGCCCCTGAGCTACTTGCCCCTGAGCTACTTGCCACTAAGCTACATGCCCCTGAGCTACTTACCCATGAGCTACTTGCCCCTTAGCGACATGCCCCAGAGCTACTTGCCTCTTTGCTACTTACCCGTTAGCTACTTGCCCCTGAGCTACTTGTCCCTGAGCTACTTGCCTCTGATCTACTTGCCCCAGAGCTACTTGGCCCTGAGCAACTTGCCCCTGATCTACTTGCCTCTGACCTACTTGCCCCTGAGCTACTTCCCCTCAGCTACTTGCTCCTGAGCTACTTGCCCCTAAGTTACTTGCCCTGAGCTACTACCCCTGAGCTACTTGCCTCTGAGCTACTTGCCTCTGAGCTACTTGCCCCTTTGTTACTTGCCTCCTAGCTTCTTGCCACTTAGCCACTTGCCTCTTAGCTACTTGCCTCTCAACCACTTACCTCTGAACTACTTGCCTCTGACCTACTTGCCTCTGAGCTACATGTCTCTAAGCTACTTGCCTCTTAGCTACTTGCCTCTAAGCTAATTGCCTCTTACCTACTTGCCTCTTAGCTACTTGCCTCTTAGCTTTTTGCCTCTGAGCTACTTGCCTCTGAGTTACTTGCCTCTGAGCAACTTGCCTTTGAGTAACTTGCCTCTGAGCACTTACCTCTGAGCAGCTTGACTATGAGCTACTTGCCCCTGAGCTACTTGCCTCTGAGCTACTTGCCTCTGAGCTACTTGCCTGAGCTACTTGCCTCTGAGGAACTTGCCATTGAGCAATTTGCCTCTGAGCAAATTGACCTTGAGCTCCTTGCCTCTGAGTTCCCTGCCTCTGAGCTACTTGCCTATGAGCTCCTTGTCTTTGAGCTACTTGCCTCTGAGCTACTTGCCTCTGAGCTGCTTGCCTTTGAGCTACTTACTTCTGAGCTACTTGCCTCTGAGCTACTTGCCTCTGAGCTACTTCCCTCTGAGCAACTTGCCTCTCAGCTTCTTGCCTCTGAGCTACTTGCCTCTGAGCTACTTCTCTCTGAGCAACATGCCTCTGAGCTACTTGCCTTTGAGTTACTTCCCATTAATCTAATTGCGTTTGAGTTACTTGTATGTATTGTACTTGTATGTAGCTCAGAGGGAAGTTGCTCAGAGGCAAGTAGCTCAGAGGCAAGTAGCTCAGAGGCAAGTAGTTCAAAGGCAAGTAGATCAGAGGCAAGTAGCTCAGAGACAAGTAGCTCACATTATTAAACTCTCACAAAACACTCGCACTCTAGCACTCATAATAAAAGAAAGTAGCTAAGAAGCAAGTAGCTCAGAGGCAAGTAGCTCAGAGGCAAGTAGCTCAGAAGCAAGTAGGTCAGAGGCAAGTTGCTCAGAGGCATGTAGCTCAGAGGCAAGTAGCTCAGAGGCAAGTAGGTCAGAGGCAAGTTGCTCAGAGGCAAGTAGCTCAGAGGCAAGTAGCTCCGAGGCAAGTACCTCAGAGACAAGTATCTTAAAGGCAAGTAGCTCAAAGGCAAGTATCTCAGAGACAAGTAGCTCAAAGGCAAGTACTTCAGAGGCAAGTACCTCAGAGGCAAGTAGCTCAATGGCAAGTAGCTCAGAGACAAGTAGCTCAAAGGCAAGTAGCTTAGAGGCAAGTAACTCAAAGGCAAGTATCTCAGAGACAAGTAGATGAAAGGCAAGTAGCTTAGTGGCAAGTAACTCAAACACAAGTACCTCAAAGGCAAGTATCTCAGAGACAAGTATCTCAAAGGCAAGTAGCTTAGAGGCAAGTAACTCAAAGGCAAGTATCTAAGAGACAAGTAGCTCAATGGCAAGTAGCTCAGAGGCAAGTAGCTCAGAGGCAAGTAGCTCAGAGGCAAGTAGCTCAGAGGCAAGTAGCTCAGAGGCAAGTAGCTCAGAGGCAAGTAGCTCAGGGGCAAGTAGCTCAGGGGAAGTAGGTCAGAGGCAATTAGCTCAGGAGCAAGTAGCTCAGGGGCAAGTAGCACAGGGGCAAGTAGCTCAGAGGCAAGTAGCTCAGGGGCAAGTAGGTCAGAGGCAAGTAGCTCAGGGGCAAGTAGGTAAGGGACAAGTAGCTTAGAGGCAAGTAGCTTAGAGGCAAGTAGCTTTCTGTTTCCATAGTGTGAGAGATGGAAGTGTCGTGCAAATTCTTAGCCAATGTCCCCTTCATTTGTTGAATTACTTGGACCAGACGGGGATTGAGTGGTCAACTGTGTAGTGAAAATCCACAAAGATTAGTTTTTACCAGCATTGTTTAGTATTACGACTTCTTGTTAATTTTCTTAATTTATTTTGCACAGTCCAAATGTTTAATGTAAAAATATTGTTTATTTTTGCTTGCAAAATGCAGCAGGCTGCAAAGGCTGGCTGCATGTGATTATCTAGCATCGTATATATGTAGCCAGTTTGATATTTACAAAGCAACATTGCTGCGACTGGTCTGATGTATTGACAACAGGCAAAAACATGATTGTAGTTTTCCATTGTAATACATTCACGTAATTTTTTTGTATGTTTAAGGTATATGAGGAGTAGCTTCATTATACACATGCAATTGAGTCTCGAAAACAAATATAGATATTTAAAAAAGGATAAGATTATCAGTAGAGCATTTGATATTTATTTGAAATTTGGTAGTGGTGAAATATTTATGAATATCTATCCATGTGTGGATTTCTAATTCTTCTTCCTATTTTATATTGTACTGAGTCACTACTATTTTTATGTATTTATCTGGTGGTGGGACTTGTGAAATGTGGCATTGCGTTTGTTTACATTGTAGTTGCCGATTTATTAATTTTTTTTCCATTTTTTTCCCTCGCTTTTCTCTCTTAATGTAAACAGACTGGATAATCGTGTCTTTCGAATATTTTATATGATTTAGTTACAGCTACATGCCGCTGATATACTTGCATCTGAGCTACTTGCCTTTGAGTTACTTGCCTTTATGATGCTTGACTCTGAGCTACTTGCCTTTCAGCTACACAACTCTAAGTTACTTGCCTTTGACTTACTTGCCTCTGAGCTCCTTGCCTCTCAGCTATTTGCCTTTGAACTACTTGCCTTTGAACTACTTGCCTTTGAGCTACTTGCATCTGAGCTACTTGCCTCTAAGCTACTTGCCTTTTAGTTACTTGACTTTGAGCTACTTGCCTTTGAGTAACATGCCTCTGAGCTACTTGCATCTGAGCTACTTGCCTTTGAGTTACTTGCCTTTGAGTTTCTTGCCTTTGCGATACTTGCCTCTGAGATACTTGCCTTTGAGCTACTTGCCTTTTAGCTACTTGCCTCTTAGTTATTTGCCTCTAAGCTACTTGCCTCTGAGCTATTTGCCTCTGAGCTACTTGACTCTGAGCAACTTGCCTCTGAGCTACTTGCCTCTGAGCTACAACCTTTGAGCTACTTGCCTTTGAGGTACTTGCCCCTGAGCTACTTGGACCTGAGCTACTTGCCTCTGAAGTACTTGCCTCTGAGGTAATTGCCTCTGAGCTACTTGCCTCTGAGCTACTTGCCTCTTAGCTACTTGCCTCTGAGCTGCTTGCGTCTGAGCTATTTTCCTCTGAGCTACTTGCCTCTGAGTTACTTGCCTCTGAGCTACTTGCGTCTGAGCTATTTTCCTCTTATCTACTTGCCTCTGAGTTACTTGCCCTTAAGCTACTTGCCCCTGATCTACTTGCCTCTGAGCAACTTGCCTCTAAGCTACTTACCCCATGAGCTACTTTCCCCTGAACTACTTGCCCCATGAGCTACTTTCCCCTGAGCTACTTGCCCCTGAGCTAATTGCTTCTGAGCTACTTGCCCCTGAGCTACTTACCCCTTTTGATACTTGCCCCTCAACTATTTGCTCCTGAGCTACTTGTTCCTGGGCTACTTGCCCCTGAGCTACTTGCCTTTGAGCTACTTGCCCCTGAGCTACTTGCCCCTGAGCTACTTGCCTCTGAGCTACTTGCCTCTGAGCTAGTTGCCTCTGAGCTAGTTGCCTCTGAGCTAGTTGCCTCTAAGCTACTTGCCTCTGATCTTATACAAGACAATAGGGAAGAGTGACCACATATTACTTGAGTTAGAACTAGAGGAGGAAACATATATATATATATATATATATATATATATATATATATATATATATATATATATATATGTCACGTGGGTCACGTGACGAGACTTGGGAGGCTGTCGGCGCGGACGCCTCATCATCCGCTGACCACGTGATTTGGCCGAGACGAAGCAAGAAGGAGTGGTGGTGACCCAGCACACACCTGGCCGGCCGAAAGGTGGCGTGAGGTCAGGCTTGGCTTCAGTGTTGCCAACTGTCCCTACGAGGTCTACTGCTGTGCGCATGCGCAGATCCATGCCCTCCCACTCTCCCTCACCCTCCCGGATGTATAAGAGGGCACCAGGACGGAAGGAGGACACACACACCTTACGGCCGTCTGCCGTTGAGGGCGGACCCCCCCCCCTCCCCTCCCAGTTCCACGGAGGGAGGGCACCGGGACAGAAGGAGACCACGAGGAGCAGGACGGAAGGAGGACACACACCTTACGGCCGTCTGCCGTTGAGGGCGGACCCCCCCCCCCTCCCCTCCCAGTTCCACGGAGGGAGGGTTCCGGGACAGAAGGAGACCACGAGGAGCAGGACACAAGGAGGAGACGTACGCCCGTCCGCACCAGGACAACAATGGGGATTCGTCACACAAGGAGGAGACGTACGCCCGTCCGCACCAGGACAACAATGGGGACTCGTCACACAAGAAGGAGACGCGCGCCCGTCCTGGCAGGACACTAAGGGGACTCGTCTGGAAGGAGACTACGCAGCGCGAGGAGTGGTGTAGTATATTTATGATCTTGTAATCTTGTAGACATCACGCTGGTGATTATTTATTTTATATGTGTGGAGTTGTAGATAGGATAGTGCTCTGTGTTATATCCAAATAAAAACACGTGTTAGTGTTACCTTGGTGTTTCTTTCTCTCTCGCCCGAATTCTCAATAATACCGAGTATACAAAAACCTTTATTTGTACCCCCGACAATATATATATATATATATATATATATATATATATATGTAGGTGGAAAAAGAAGTCACGGGTCTAGTTCCGAGTTCCTGAGTTTATTCCTGACCGGTTTCGCTCTATGCTTCTTCCTCTGAAGCAGCATAGAGCGAAACCGGTCAGGAATAAACTCAGGAACTCGGAACTAGACCCGTGACTTCTTTTTCCACCTTCATCAACTTGTCACAATGTACCAACATATATATATATATATATATATATATATATATATAGAGAGAGAGAGAGAGAGAGAGAGAGAGAGAGAGAGAGAGAGTAATACAGAAAAGGAAGACTGATGTAAAGTAAAACGGACTTTGAGAAACACAGGATTTTTTTTTTTTTTTTTTTTTTTTTTTTTTTAAGCGAGTTGGGAAAAATTGTACAATGAAGAAACATGTGGGAGAAAAATGGATGATTCTGATGGAAATGTACAATGAAGAGGTGGATAAATATGTCCCAAAGCAAAAACAGGAAAAGGTGTATACTGTGTGCTGATTTAACAGAAGGTGCAGTGAAGCGAAATATAGAAGAGTTAGAATTTGGAAAAGATGGAAAAAGAGACAAAAAATCTAGAAAGTGGCATATATGTATCAATCAAAGCAATGGATATGTAAAAATAAGCAGGGAGGAAAAAGAAAATATGAAAAAGACATATTAGAAAACGTAAGAATCAGTCAAAACTCCTCTACAAATATGTGAACGGTAAACTAAAAATCAATCAGGAAATAGTGAAACCACACCGAAGGAATATGGAATACACAGAAGATACAGAAATGGCTAAAGTCATGAGTAAACACTTCAAGTCGATTTTCACTAGAGAAATGTACAACATCGGGATGAAGGGAGAGAAATGAACCTCCTTCCCATGAGGGAAATGATAGTAACACGAAAAGAAATGATGGACCCAAAAATGAACCTTGATGTCAGGAAATCGCACGGCTTGGATGGAATCGCAAACTGGATACTAAAAGAATGTAAGGAACTAATAGACAAAATATACTGTGTAACATAAAAAGTTTCTCACTCAAAGAAGGAAAAATACCAGGAGACCGGAAAAATGCCGATATCACACCAATATATAAAGGAGGAAACAAGGAAGACCCAGCAAATCATAGACCGGTTTACCTTACAAATACGGTAGCCAAAATTTTTGAAAGTTATAAAAAGTAGATGGATAAAACACCAGGAAGAGAACGATATACTAAACCCGAGACAATTCGAATTTAGACAGGGAATATCATGTGCCACAAATTTAATTTGTTTTTACTCAAGACTACTAAATATAATACAGAAAAGGGGGGACGGGCTGATTCTGCTTTCCTAGACCTACAAAAAGCTTTTGACAAAGTCCCTCACAAAAATCTATTAAAAGAACTAGAACCCATAGGAGGAATACAAGGTTAAACTACTGAAATAGATGGAGGAGTTCTTGCATGGAAGAAAAATGAGAGTAGTGTTCAGAGATAAGTGTTCTGCTTGGGAAGAGGTGATTAGTGGAGTTCCACAGGGATCAGTATTAGCTCCAATACTGTTTGCTGTTGATATGAATGGCATGGACGAGGATGTGGAATGTTACATGAGCTTCTTTGCAGATGACGTAAAACCGTTGAAGAAAGTGAGTACTGAAACGGATTGTGATTCGCTGCAGAGAGGTCTGAACAGGGTTTGGGAATGGAGTCAGAAATGGAAAGTGAACTTCAACATTAAGAAATGTAGCATAATGGGATTTGAAAAAAAAGGATATCAGGACAATATAGAATTGGTGCAAAGGAAGTAAAGAAAGTGGGATCTGAAAAAGACCAGGGAGTAATCATCGCAAAGGACATGTCCCCTGACAAACAAACAAAATTGTCGGAGAAACCTACAACTTGTTAAGATCAATACAGGCG
This sequence comes from Oratosquilla oratoria, assembly GCF_046742065.1. Lineage (NCBI taxonomy): Eukaryota > Metazoa > Arthropoda > Malacostraca > Stomatopoda > Squillidae > Oratosquilla > Oratosquilla oratoria. The sequence goes on along the minus strand of NC_134788.1, from coordinate 49,346,181 downwards.
CCTTTTACTTACTTGGATGAAGAAATGTTCAAGAAAATACTAATTACATTTATAAGGCCAAAATTGGAGTACACAGCGACACTGTGGTCACCCAGTAATAAAAAGAATATAACAAAAACTGAGAGAATCCAGAGAACAACTACGAAGAAGGTCCAAACACTATCAAAACTGTCATATGAAGAGAGACCGTAAAAACTAGAATTGCAGACTCTGGAAGAAAGGAAGGGAAAAGGGTGACTTATAGACTATCTACAGAATCACGAAAGGTATGAAAGTCCATGATAGAGAAGACTTACTAAATTGGGATATGAGAAATACATGGGGACATGCAGCGGCGGCGCCAGGAATTTTTAGTTGGGGAGGCTAAGGGGGGGCTGAGCAATTTTTTTGGGGGGCTAATAGTAATATGATAATACACATATATTATCCTCATTTCAGAAGGGGAGGGGGTTAATGGTTGGGCTAGCACTGATGGCTGACAAATCTTTAGCCCTGGCAATTAAAAATTCCACTTAATAGAATTATTTCAATGAGTGTTTTAATTTTTCAATTTGCTCATTTCAGTTGGGGGGGCTGGACACTTTCCAAGCCCCCCCCCCCCTGGCGCCGCCACTGGGGACATGGAAGGAAGCTCAAACAGGACAGTTATAGAAGAGACCTGAAAAAGAACAGCTTTCCCCAGAGTGGTGGATGTATAGAACAAACTAAACGAAACAATAGTGTGTGATAAATCCATACACGAATTTAAGAGCAAATTAGATATAGCGAGATACAGAGACGGGACTCTTAAGAGTATGGCTCCCCTTCCCGTGAAATACAACTAGGTAAATACGCCAATTCCTCTCTAACCCACCACCACTCACATGGTTCGGCATGGCACATCTGACGAAAAAGATATAAAAGTTCGTACGGCTTCAGTATTTCATTGACAACGAACTCCTTGTATGCGGGACCAGGAGCTAGGGTGCCTCCATGAAAACAATCACCACAATTGACGTCCTACAACTACAACGTATTTGACTGGTGGTTTATTTATTTATTTATTTGTTTATTTAATTATTATATTAAATTTATTTATTTAATTTATTTATTCATTTATTTATTAAAAAAATGGCGTTCTTATGTGTTTACCCAGTTGTAATTTAAAGGAAAGGAGCAACGGTCGTTGGGTACCGTCTCCTACTCTTCATTCCGACCTTATCTAGCCTTCCCTGTGCACTTTCACCAATGATAATAGTGGCTACTTTCATACAGGGGACATATTTCACAAAATATTCAGAAATAAACATTTCATTCGGCTGCATGGAAAAGTAAGCAGCACCGCCTTAAAAAATTAAAGTTATCCCTTCCAAATATCATATTTATCTGAAGAAAATGCCGATACAAATATAACATTTCAATCTACACAAATTAATAAAAAATATACAGTATATATGGAGTATACAAAATTTACAAAATCCCATAATGTCTTAGAATGAATAATTGAAAAAAGTATTGTATATAGGTATGTATAATTATTAAGTTGGAAACATTATTGTTATGAGAACTAGGTTGAATAAATTGCGTTAGGTTTTATTTAACAATGAAAATTTTGAACAAGCCTTCCTAATACAGGCAGGCTTCAACAATATTAGAATGTATAATAGTTATTCCACTTTCTAGAGACTGTGAACTAGTTATGAAAAGGGCAAACTTAGCCTTTATGAATAATTTGCTAAGATTATTTGATATTGCATCTGCAACTGTAAACACATATTTGAATTTATACGTATCATGATTAAAATGTGATAGATGAAAATACAAAAACTAGAGGTAATAGAGCAAAACTGTTCAGAAATTTGAATTCACCACATTTAGATTAAAAATAATAATGATCTAGCTATCTGTATAACAAGATATGTTTCCCCCTTATAAGGAAGGTAGCCATTGTCAAGAGGCACGTACCTACTCCCATCCATCCCACCACCCTTTCCCCTTTCTCATCTTAGCTCCTCGTGGATGACTGGTCATCCCTAAATAACGCCCACTGCCCTGCAAGGCACGCTACAACCATAGAGAGGCCGTTTCACTTGATCGGCGACCCCCCTCCCATCACTCTCCCTCCCTTCGGGCCGCGTCAGAATATCATTCACATATAAGTACCCCTGACTCCCCCTCATACTCGCCCCTCCCTTCCTTGCTCAACAGACATTCCTCTTTTGCTCAACAGCCCTTTCGTTCCATCCATCCATCCATCTCATCCTCGGTCGTCCCCTCCGTCCACCTCTGCCTTCCACACCTTTTACTAATATTTTACTGTTCACTTTTTCCATGTGCCCAAACCACTCCAATAATCTTTCATCACCCCTATCTGCCATCGCCTTGTCCACTACCGCTCTCCTCCTCATTTCTCACTTTATCCAGCCTAGTCACCCCTACCATACTTCTCAGACATTTCATCACAAACACGTTCAGATTTTTCCTTTCTCCCTCTCTTATATTCCAAGTCTCTGACCCATACATTGCCGTCGGCACAATCACCTCTTTACATCCCTTCCCTGTTGCCTGTTTCTCATAACACTTTTTAATCCCCCAAGGTATTTAATTGCTTCTCTCAATCTACAATTTACCTCCACTACTCCTATTCCAGCCACATCTGCCCCTAAATATAGCTAGCCACTTCCTCCAGCCTCTCCCATTTTAAACTAACTTCCAACTCACTGCCATTCTCTCCCCCTTGTATATCTCATCACCTTACTTTTTACCCACATATCCCTTCAACTTTCTCCTATAGCATACATTCCCAAACTCCATCACGAACTCCCTTAATCATTCCTCTGATCCTGCCACAAACACAGTGTGATCAGCAAACAACAACTGGCTCACCTCCCACTTTTCTTTAACCATCTCCAATTCCCAGCCCATTACTCTCACCTTTACCTCCTGCACCAGCTCATCTACGTAGACATGGAACAGCCACAGCGACATGACATATCCCTGACGCAGTCCCATCTTTACCTCAAACCATTGGCTCTCTCTATTTCTCATTCTAACACAGGGTCTACTACTCTTGTAAAAACTCTTTACTGTCCTTGTCAGGTTTCCCACAAGTAGGATGCAGTCCCATTTTAGCCGCCTTTACAATCCGGGTAGTAAGACTCTGCGGTTGTATTCTTTCTTCCCCCCACTGCAGGGGAAAGGGAAAAATTGAAATATATACTCAAAGAGGTGGTACAGGACAGTATTTACCCATTCAACTCCGATGACAAGACATCTTGTCATCGGAGTTGAATGGGTTAATACAGGATGTGATAGTATAATGGAGGGACAGTCAGAATGTAACTAACATAGACAACATGTTGTGAGATTCTGGTCTGTAGGGCGCTTTCTATTTTTCAACAGCTGTTACGTTGGTCTCGACACTCTCCCACATGGTGACTGCATGACTAGAAACGGGGCCATTCTCTAACCATCTCTGCTTTACAAAACTCAAGAGAAAATTCTGCCCTCTCCATTACATTTATCAAGTCCTCCCTACGAGCAGGGCAGTCTTTGCACTAAGGGTACAATTTGACAAAACATAATTAACTTTCCAACCTGTAGCATTCATACCAGTCCGAAAGCTTCCATGCAACACATGTAGGTCACAGCTTCCAATGTTTGTCAATTCTTCATCCTATTATCCTTTCAACCATTTTGAAAATGTATCAAAGACCAGTTTACACTTGGGCCGTGATGATTTAGGCCCAGTCATAGAAGTGAAGTGTTCAAAAATATCCTGTTGCTGATGCATGTCCAAAAAATTTGGAGGTGTAATACTTGAACCCTACTTGATCATGGTTCCATAGTCTTATTAAAGATGTCCATCTGTTTGTTCTTAGTTTTCTTAATCAGTGATTCATCATAGAATCCGTAATTATCACCCGACTTGGCAATATATTTCATGAAATTATAGAAGTATGACACAATGGTAAGCTGGCACAGCATTTCCTTGAAAAGTTTTGAGGTTCCTTTGCAGGACTCATTTCCTCCACTGAAAGGTCTTGGGGTTGCAGTTGCATCTGGTGGATACAAGGAAGAATGCGAAGTATCACAGAGGTTGAAGCTGCATTTTTTTTTTTCTTATGTTCCGTTGCTGGAAAGGCAAAAACAAGTTTTCAAATATAGAATATGTCTTGAAAAGGTCATGCAAATCTTAGCTCGCATGTGGTTTGCCCATGAAAATGATAAGCTATCAAATGGCATGGCAGTATGTACACTAAGAATGGTGAGTCCCATCACCATACAAGAAACTTTCAATGTATGAGTGTCAGCGTGGACGTTTCGTCCCCGCTGACCACGTGATTCAACCCGAGATGGAAGCTTGCAGCCCGTCCGGCGAAATTTGACCATAGCGTCGGGTCATTCCTGCCTCCCAGGGCTGCCAACTAGGCCGAACTATTCGCGGTCACCACCGCTACGCACATGCGCAGATCGACCCCTCTACCATTCTCCCTCCCCCTCCCAGATCCACAGAGGAAGGGCATGGAGAATCTTGAATAGTACTTTGCGGCAGCGCGCCGCTGAGGGCACAGCGACGAGCTGTGGGAGGACTCAACACACGACCCAACACTTTTCGACGTTCGTCGTCGAAGGCGGACCCCCCACTCCCCGATCTACAGAGGGAGGGCGAGAAGCAGATTGACGATACTTGAAGACGGAACTCTGTCCTGTAGGAGGACACAGGAACCAGAGAACACGAGAAGGAGAATTGGACACATCGGCCTCGCGCCTGCAGAGCCGAGGAATGTGGTTTGTGAATTATTATATTTTATATAATTTGTAGACTGTGTTAGCCATCACACTGGTGATACTTATATTGTGAGTGATAGATAGGATAATACTCTGTGTTAATCCACAATAAAGACATATGTTGGTGTTGCCGTGTGTTTCTCTCTCGCGCCTAATTCTCAATAACACCGAGTCATAAACCTGTTTGTATGTCCGGACATAATCCCTCCTGGACAGAATCCCTCCTAGAGTATATGTTTATTATGTATTTTGATATATTAATGTATTTATATATTAATGTATTTTGATATATCTCATATATTATTTGAGTGTATATGTGAGTATATGTTTATTCATGTATTTCAATATATATATTTTCATATATGTTTGTAAGGTGTAGTAGTGAAGCAAAAAACTTTTTTCATAAATGATTTATTCAAACATGTATATAAATGTCTGTACTGTATTCATTAGCACCTCGGTAAGGTAAGATGTTAATTGCTTTGCATGTGATGATATATAATGGGAAAACTGCTAATCTGAATAATGTGGGGGGATTTTGTCCAGCGCGCTCACTTTTGTGGAGGGATTCTGTCCAGGAGGGATATTGTCCGGAGGTATTTTGTCCGGGAGGGATTATGTCCCGGATCCTGTTTGTACCCCACCCCCATGACAATGAGGTATGTTCAATAACTAACGAGAAAAATTCAGGAGAGCCATCAAATATCATTTGATCAAGAAGCTTCTTCACTGTGAAGTACACATACATGTTGTCTATAAAATAACTAATTGGCATCTTACTTTGTTTTTAGGTTTGAGTGCACCGGGATATTTGTGGAACCAGTTTGATCCAGTTTGCCGGTCTATCAACACTTGGCAAGATGCAAGGAAACTTGGAGTAATGTTATGCCATCAAATTTTGTGCTACACTTAAGAAAAGCAAACAAGAAGTTTATGGAATGTTAGAGGAAGCCTATGGGGATGGTAAAGGAAGTTTCTATAGGTGGTTTACAAGATTTTCTGAAGGAAATGAACAGGATGAAGATGAACCCAGATCTGGAGCAATGAACAGTACACGTAAGGAGGAATACATTAAGTGTAAAGGTTAATGATGCAAGACCGTCGAATAATTATGAGGATATTTGAAGCTGTTGGTATTAGTATTGGCAGAGTGGATGCACTTCTGACCAAAGATCTGAAGTTCCACAAAGTCCGTGCCTTAGATTCTCTCACAACCAGAGGCAGTTTTGTATGGAATGGTGCACTGACCATCTCGATATGATAGAGGCTGATTCAGGTTTCCTGAATATGGTAGCGAGTTGCAATGAGAGTGAGTGTTCACCTACGACCCTGAGAGCAAACGTCAGAGTGCCCAGTGGAAGCTCGCATCATCCCCCAGGAACCAAGAAGGCAAAGATGAACAGGTCGGAAGAGAAGGCCATGGTCATCCCTTTGACTCCAAGGGTCTCATTCACATTGAACGAGTTCCTGAGGGTCAAAGCATCAATAAGGAGTATTATCTTAAAGTTATGCCAAGGTTCAGAGTGAAGATGAGGAAGAAGAGGCCACAGCATTGGTGCAGTGGTGGTTCCACTAGGACAATGCCCCATGCCACAGGTCAACACTAATGACCACATAGATGGCCAACAGGGAAACAAGTGTTACTACACCCACCCTACAGTCCTGATCTGGTTCCTCATGTCTTCTTCCTGTTCCCAGGGGATGAAAGAGGCATTGGAAAATTACCTGAAGGGACTACTGAAGAAGGACTTTGAAGAGATCTTTCATGATTGGGAGAGACATCTGCTGAAGTGTGTAGATGCAAGAGGTCATTATTTTGAAGGAGACAGTTTTGTAAGTTTATGAAAATAATAAATCTCTCCAGATATTTTCTTATTACTTGTTGAACATACTTTGTATGTTATCCAGAAATAGGTAGGCGTACAAGTATGTAACATGCTAGGTTAACCTGCCTAGGTACCTATGTAGGCCAATGTACCATGTACTCGATGTACATCTGGAAATAGGTGTACATATATGTAACATGCTTGGTAGGCCTGCCTAAGTGCCCAATTTCAGACATAATGAAAAAATATGCCTTATAAATGGCAGATGTTCTGAATGCCTTTTCAAGGGCCATGATCACAACATACAGGCCAATCAATACCTATATGGCTAGGCTAAGGCCTATTGAGCACTCGTTATGAGACAATCATTATGTGATTTTTTTTTTTTTTTTTTTTTTGGGGGGGGGGGGTTTGCTGTGGATGTACTGTGTCTTGCTGCATTACTTCTGACCCAGGGCAGTGGGCTAGAGGTAGGGATAACCCTTCATCCACAAGGAGCTGAGAGGAAGGAGGGGCTGGTGGTGGAGGTTGGAATGGGTGGGAGTGAATAACCTTTGGATTTGGCTACTTCCCTTATTCCCTTGGTATATAGATATAAAGTGTGGAAGGAGTGAACATAAGGGGTCGACCTAGGACGAGATGGATGGATGGGGTAAAAGGGGCATTGGGAAAGAGGGGAATGTCTGTCGAGGAAGGATGGGAGAGGACAGAAGATAGGGGTGAATGGAGAAGGGTTGTGTATGGATGGTGCTGTGATGCATGAAAGGGAGTGGTGGGTGGGGGGTGAGGGAGTATGTATGAGAAATAATTTGACGCAGCCCGAAGGGATTTATCCCAGTCTTCTCCTTTTCTGCATGAGGGGACGGAGACGTGGAGTTGCCGATTTAATGGAGTGGCTTGGCTGTGGATGTGCTGTCTTGTGACTTAAGAAAGGCAGTGGACAGGATGCAGGGATGACCTGTCATCCAGGAGGTGCCAAGATAAGGAGGGAAGAGGGTGGAGGGGAGTGGAATATGTTAGGGATGGAATGGGTGGGAGTGGTTTTTATGCCTTTGTTTTTTGGCTACCTCCCTTAGGGGAAAGCCTTTGGTATATGTATATAAAGATATATCTATAGGTATATAAGGTGAAGTGGCCCTGCTATGGATATGCTGTCTTGCCTCTGACCCAGGGCAGTGGGCGAGATGCAGGGATGACCCATCATCCAGGAGGAGCCAAGAGGGAGGGAGGGGGGGTAAATGGAAGTGGAGTATGTGGGGATGGAATGGGAGTGGATTTTATGCCTTTGTTCCTGGCTACCTCCCTTGTAAGGGGGAAAAAGCCATTGGTATATGTATGTATATAGTGTTGGCATAGTCAACATACTATCAGCAGTGAACCCAAAAAATTAGACAACTAATTATATTAACTCTAAATGGAATATATTTTCACCACCTATGCTTCAAACTTTTTGCATGAATTTTCAGTGCTGTAGTTCCTTATTATTTCTGAATGTGATTGGTTTTGTACAAACATTACAAAGAGTACTTGCAGAATCACCATTCAAATCTGTTTCATAACCAATCTGAGAATTCAGGATTATCCAGCCACTTACTGGAAATTGTGGAATAGCGTACTGGCCTTAGTACTAATGTGAACTAGTGCAAGGGTGGGGTACTGCGTGCCCAACCCTCGGACGCCTCCCACTACAAGGACCCCTTTCATACTTACAACAAAGCTTCCTTTATGCATGTGTGCTTACAGCACCTAGCATCTTCGCCCACAGGCAGTTGCTCTGTAGACCTCTTGGGTACTTGACTGCGTGCCCCCTCTGTACGCATAACCTACCGATCAATAAACCCATGAACCACACAACCAGTTTCACTGCCGCCCTTGTAACATGCTTGCAAAGAGAAATGGCATTGTCCAGGCAATATTCTTTCTTAGGTGGTCCTCAATTCGGTACTGAAATCCTTATGAATTGCAAATGATAGCCGATTATTGTCACACAAATTCCACAGCATGATACAATAGCTGTAATGAGCATTACTAACAGCAATGGCATCTGCCATGATTTGGCAAAGGACATTTGGAAAGCATATTTATTTATAATAATATTGTACAATTGTATGAAGGAGTGATTGTGCTGACAGCACTGTATGAGGCAGAAACATGGAACATAAGAGAAAAAGAGAGGATGAGTTTGAATGTGTTTGAGATGAGGTGCCTGAGAAGTATGACGAGAGTTACTAGGCTGGATAGAGTAAGAAATGAGGAGGTGAGGAGGAGAACAGAGATGGAAAAGGAGTTGGGAGATAGGGTGGATGAAAGAGTATTGGGATGGTTTGGACACATGGAAAGAATGAGTGAAGAAAGACTAGTAAAAGAGGTGTGGAAAGCACAGGTGGAAGGAGTGAACATGAGGGGGCGACCTAGGAAAAGATGGATGGATGGGGTAAAAGGGGCTTTGGGAAAGTGGGGAATGTCAGTTGAGGAAGGACGGGAGAGGACAGAAGACAGGGGTGAATGGTTGTATATGGATGATGCTATGATGCATGAAGTGGAATAGGTGGGGGATGAGGGAGTATGTGTGAGAAATAAATTGACACAGCCCAAAGGGAGTTCTTCCCATCTTCTCCTTTTCTGCACGAGGGGATGGAGAGGCGGGGTCACTGATTTAATGAAGCAGCCTTGCTGTGGATGTACTGCGTCTTGTGACACTGCTTCTGACCCAGGGCAGTGGACAAGATGCAGGGATGACCTGTCATCCAGGAGGCACCAAGATAAGAGGAGGGAGGGAGGGGAGTGGAGTATGTTAGGGATGGATTGGGTGGGAGTACTTTTTATCCCTTTGTTTTTTGGCTACCTCCCTTATGAGAAAAAAAAAAAAAAAAAAATAATCTTTTTCAACTGCAAGTTTTCTGGGGTAATTTTTTTACTGCCAATTGAATAAAGAAAAAATGCATAACATTATTTTGATGGAAAAGCAAAATTCATAACTTTTTCATTACTTTTGACCATTTTTAAGAATGTAAGGACTTCTTAGTACTTGATTTTTAAAATATTTTATATAGTCCTGGTTCTCTTAAAAAAATATATACGACGAGTTAAACACCATATGAGGACGGTGCCTTTATTTGTATGACATTTCGCTTATCACAGCTTTTCCGTCGAAACGTTGTACAGATAAAGGCTCCGTCCTCATATGGTGTTTAACTCATCAGTCTTGTCGGCAACTGCTACTTTCATGAAAAAATATAAATATATTAAGGACCTGCATAAACCCTGAAGCAGTGACTTTGTTTGGATCCTTAAACCCCAGTCACACCAAGCTTATGACTTGTTTCTGACCACCTTCAACCAAAAATCAAGTGATTGTTCGGCGACACAAAACCTATGCAAGAAATTGAAATGGAAAAAGTTAATGTGGCTTATAAGATGAAAAGCTATGTAATGGGGCCTATACAGTGTGTGTTGTACTATATCTATCTTATTACTGATCACCGGCGACTTCCAAAGACTACCTGCACCCGGCCGGCGACCACCTGGTTGCCAGTGGTCGGGAACAGATCGTAAGCTTGACGTGACTGGGCCCTTAGTGTGATCATGCAGCTTGGCCTCAAGCCAAACTGGTTTCTCATTTCTAGATCAGGATGCCATTTCCATCAAACATTCTTCCATGCCTGAAAGAAAACACACTCGTGCGGATTTACCACATTTTATTGAAACAACAGGAACCAACAACAACGGGTACCTGCATGTGGGGGGGGGTCCTCCGAGGATGAGAGAACCTCCATTACCTATCTACAAAAACCCGTCGCCCTCCTCACCTCCGTCTTGGGCCCGAGACCTCTCCTTCAACTGTAGTTCCTCACACCTGGGTACCTGGATGTGGCGTTCTCGCCCATCAAACCTCTCGCTTCTGTCACTCACATTCTTATGCTTTTTCACATACAGAGAGCTGATACCTGGCAATGACTCTCCATTCCCTGATACCTTGGGCCGGTGACGCAGACTGTCCCACACTGACACAACACAGACGACAGTCCAAAGTCTCTTCCCAGAGGGATCTGTAGATTCCGAGGAATGTTGCCAGTCGCCACGGGGGCTGTATCTTATCCACTCGGTGAAACTCGAGAGAATAATACAAAAATTGACAACTCCTCCTCCACTTTTCCTACGAGCTTGTAATTTAACACAGGAACTGTCCCACGAGAAGACAAGGCAGACATCAGTACAAAGTGACTTGCCAGAGAGATCTGACAAGAGGGCGTGAAGAACTTTACTGCTGTGGAAATGAGTGGGAGGGGGTACTTGCCTTCTGATTTGGCTACCTCCCTTATAAGGGGGAAAAAGCCCTTGGTATATAGATAGAATAGAAACTCGAGGGAATAATTATATTACTATTACTGTTATTATTATTATTGTCATTAATATTATTTTTATTAGAACAACATTCATCATTGTCAATTGTGCACACTTAACACCCCTAACATAAATTTGGAAAAGAGAAAGGTACATGATAACTCATTAACCTCATCATGAAGTTCTTCTATCTACAAAACAAAAAAGAGAAAGATAGATAAACTTTAAGATCTCCTAGACAAAAAAGGCACTCCCGTCAATCTAAAGTAATACATTCTATGTCATCTTCACCCTTTGTCGACACTTTCGCACTATTTGGAGAAGTCCTAAACAGCCCCTTCGGGGAGAGGCTCTTAGTCTGTCCCGAGTCTTTCTTAAAAAAGTTCTTAATGGACGGTGTCTGCACGGAAGGATTGTCGTGAACACGAGGAACTGAGATAAGGGGAACTTTCTTCTTTAAAACAGGAGTATTTGATGATGGGGTCGCTTCTGAATCCGTACTCGTCTGTAAACTGTTTGGAGAACCTGAACTTGGCTTCTCGGAAGTTTGCTGCGGGCTCTCCTGTGAGGGTCGTGGTTCCTGTGCAACGGATACACTTTTCTTGAGTTCTTCTTCAGTCATAACTTTAGTAAAACGAGTTATTAGGTTGGCAGAAGGCTTGGCCACTTCTGGCGTTTCAGGTCCGCTGGTTTCTGGTTGACGTTCCTTGTGCTCCTTTGGTTTCAGATTGTAACTCCAAGTGTTGGGTAGGACCACGTCCTCCGCAGAGTACCGTGCACGAACCTCGGGGGTTACGAACCTGGAATACATTTAGTTATTATTAATTTATTTTTTCGAGAACCAGCAAAGCTTAAATGTACATACTTGTAGCTCTTTCTGCCTTATGAGATGACAGAGTAAAACCCTGATTTCTTCTTCCACCTTACAGGAGGGTAGCCAAGGCAAAGGTGTGACCCATTCCCAACCACCATCCTTCCCTCCCTCCCACTTATCTTAGCTCCTTCTGGATGAAGGGTCATCCCTGTCTCCTCCTGCCCAATGCCCGAATCAGAAGCAATGCAGCAAGACACAGTACATCCACAGCAAGGTGGCTTCACTTAAGCCTCATAGATATAGACACGGGGCTAATTTAGTAGCTGCTAGTGCTAGTTGCTGCAAGTTAACTTACATGGCAAATAAGTGTTCACACTAGGATAGTTTGAAGGCAAGTTGACGAACTTTCTGTTGACAGTGGGCAAGTAGAGGGGATAGTTTACTGATCGCTAGCCCTGTGTCTGTGAGAGTTAATTGGCAACCCTGCCCCTCATGCAAAAATTGAGAAATTCCTTCGGGCTATGTCAAAATATCATCTACACACAACCAGCCCCCCCCCTTTATACTGGGGACCCAGTACTCCACATAGTAGTTCAACAACACTGCCACCTGATGTCTGTTCATTGAACCACACAAATCCAATATGGCTGCCCTCAGGCAAATGTCAACAATGAACACTCAAACATATATCAAGGGATCCTTCCCCCTTCAATGTGGGATAGCCAACCAAAGCATACACCCACCCCTAAACATCCCACTGACATCTGTTCATTTCCCTCTCGTCTTAGCTCCTTATGGATGATAGGTCATCCCTCTCCCCTATCCAGGTATGAAGCAACACAGCACATCCACAGGAAGGCGAGCCACTTTGTTTACATTGTCACCTTCCCTTCTTATCCTGTCGTGTAAAAATAAAGCAGTAGAAATCCCTTCAAACTGTATCAATTTGTAGTCCATTCACAACAATTTACTATATATAAATAAAAAACATACATATACCAAAGGCTCCTTCCCCCTTACAAGGGAGGTAGCCAAAAAACAAAGGCATAAAAACCACTCCCACTCATTCCATCCCTAACATACTCCACTCCCCTCCACCCTCTTCCACTTCCCCCCCTCTCATCTTGGCACCTCCTGGATGATGGGTCATCCCTGCATCTTGCCCACTGCCCTGGGTCAGAAGCTGTGTCACAAGACACAACAAGTCCATAGCAAGGCCACTTCATTAAATCACCGACCCCGCCTTCTCTGTCTCCTCGTGCAGAAAAGGAGAAGACGGGGAGAAATCCCTTCGGGCTGCATCAAATTATTTCTCATACATACTCCCTCACCCCCCATCTGCCACCCACTCCCCCTCATGCATCACAGCATCATCCATACACAACCCTTCTCCATTCACCTCTATCTTCTGTCCTCTCCCGTCCTTCCCCAACAGACATTCCCCTTTCACCCCATCCATCCATCTCATCCTCGGTCCCCCCCTCATTTTCACTCCTTCCACACTTGTTTTACTAATCTGTCTTCATTCTTTCCATGTGTCCAAACCATCCCAATACTCTTTCATCAACCCCATCTCCCATTCTACCCCCGTTCTCCTCCTCACCTCCTCATTTCTCACTCTATCCAGCCTAGTAACTCCTATCATACTTCTCAGGCACCTCATCTCTCTCTCTTTCTCTCAAAAAAGTCCAAATGCATTTCAGTGAACCTTGTATGTATACTGTATGTATGTATGTATATATATATATATATATATACACACACATACATACATATACCAAGGCTTTTCCCCCCTTACAAGGTAGCCAAAAAGAAAAAGGCATAAAATCATTCCCACCCATTCCATCCTTGAATACAATCCACACCCCTCCCTCTTATCTTAGCACATCTTATCTTTAGCTTTCTTCTATCACATACTCTCCCAAACTCTGTCACCAACCTCCTCAGATCCTGTCACAAGCACAGTGTCGTCTGCAAACAACAGCTGGCTCACTTCCCACTTTTCTCCATTTTCTTTAACCATCTCCATTCCCTGACCCACTACCCTTGCATTTACCTCTCGCACTACCCCATCCATGTATAAGTTGAACAGCCAGGGCGACATAACGCATCCCTGACGAAGTCCCACCTTTACCTCGAACCACTCACTCTCTCCATTTCTAATCCTGACACAAGCTCCACTACTCTCATAAAAACTCTTGACAGCTCCTAGAAGCTTTCCTCCTATCCCATATATCTGCATAACCTCCCACAGTGCCTTTCTGTCTACCCTATCGTGAGCCTTTTCCAGATCCATAAAAGCCCAAAAAACATAATTCCCCTTTCCTATAGCTTTCTCACATATCTGTCTTACCACAAAGATCTGATCTACACAACCTCTACCCATCCTAAAACCACACTGTTCCTCACCAATTACTCCCTCTGTTCCTCTCCTAATCCTCTCAATCAAGATCCTCCCATAAGCCCCCCCAACCACACTCAACAAGCCAATCCCTCCGAAACCTCTACACTCACACTTGCCCCCCTTTCCCTTGTAAAGTGGAACCATACAGGCACTCCTCCAGTCCTCCGGCACTCTACCCTCTCTCCAGCAAACATTAAATAACCTCACCAGCCAGTCCACCATCACTGTACCTTTTTTTTTTTTTAGACATTCTGCATGGCATCCATCCAGACCAGGTGCCCCACCTGCTTTCATCATCTTAACTGCCTTCACTTCATCCTTCCTTATTTCTCCTCCATTTTCCTCACTCATCACAGTCAATTTTCTTAGCATTTCCCACTGCAACTATCTTTCCCTCCCTATCCTCCTTCATATTTAGCAACTCCCTAAAATATTCTGCCCATCTTCCCCTTACTGCCTTCTCTTCCATTATCATCTCTCCATCTGCACCTTTTACCTTTTCTTCTCTACTTGATTCGCCTCCTCTTCCTCTCTTAATTTCTTTCCAAAACATCTTTTTATTACTTTCAAAATTTTCTGTCATACTCTTACCCCACTTCACATCTGCTCTCCTCTTTGCCTCCTTTATATTTTGCTTTACTTCTCTTTTCTTTTCTTTGTACCTCTCATATGACACCCTCGTCCTATTTTGTAACCAATCTGTGAAAGCTCACTTCTCTTCTACAACCTTCTTTGTTTCCTCATCCCACCATTCACTACCCTTTCTTCTATTTCCTCTTGTCCTTCTTGTTCCACACACCATCCTTGCACACTTTGTGACTCCCTCCTTGAACCATCCCCATTCCTCCTCCACACCTACCTCCACTCTATCCTTCACTACCTTCCACTCCTCCTTCAGCTTCTTCTTGTACTCCTCCTTTCGAGAGTTCACTCTAAGCACCTCCCTACATTTTGTCCCTTTCCTTTCTCCATCTATCCTCCACTCTCAACTTACTTTCCACCGAAAAATGATCTGATATTCCCCCACCCTCTCCCCTTAGCACATGTACATCCTTAACTCTTCCCATCATAATCCTATTTACCACTACATAATCCATCAACGCTCTATCTACCACCCTTCCATCCACCACCCTCTCCCATGTGTACTTATGCTTGACTTTCTTCCGAAATACTGTATTTGCTATCATCAACTCTCTTTCTAGACACATTTCTGCCATCAACTCTCCACTACGATTCTTTCCTGGAACTCCACATTTCCCAACCACTCCCTCAATTGGACCATTTCCTACCCTAGTATTAAGGTCTCCCAGTACTATTACATTGACATTTCTCCCTAAATCCTCTATGCACTCATTTAAATCTATCCAAATGCCTCCCTTTCTTCTACACTCTTCTCACTGCTAGGCCCATATGCACTTACAAAGACCCACATCCCCCTTCCCTCCCTCGCCCTCTCTTCACTCCTGATAACCTCCCACTTACACTCCCAAATTTACACTCACCCATCCCTTTCAACTTAGTTTCACTCAAAGCCAACACATCCATCTTTTTTCTCACAAACATACTACCTATCTCTTCCCTTTTACTCTCATCTGCACCACATCCACGCACATTAAAAGACCCAAACCTTAGGGTGCTGGTCCGAAAACTCCAAGACCCTCTTATGCCTTTACTTTTTCGTTTAGGAATGTCCCCTGTGGGGCTACAAGGAGGATGCCTAGTCCCAATCCCTGTCCCTTTCTTCTCGCCTCTTACGATCCAAGTGGAAATACTTGGTGGCAGTATTCTTTTCCCCCACCTCATAAAATGAATACTCAGAGAAATGGTACGGGACAGCAGCAAGGGGTTGGGGGACAGCATAACGGAGGGACAGTTATAGTATAAGTGTCATCATTTCTCTATGAACAGAGTTTTCCTCTATCATAGACAAAATGATGTGTGGCTCTAGTCCGTAGGGGTACCCCATATAGACCCTAAAGTATCAACTGCATGCTACTTTGCCACAATAACAAGCAGCCAATACCCCAGACGGGGTATATATATATATATATATATATATATATATACAGGTAGTCGTCAACTTACGACCGAGTTCGGTTCCGCCAGACAGGTCGTAAGTCGATCTGGACGCAAGTCGGTCTTTATATATATACAGTATATATTACCCTTCAAATATTTTTGTTACTGTATATATATATATTGTATATTATATTTAGCATACTGAAATAATCTTAGCATCTTTGAACTATGTTGTATAGTATTTCTTAACCTTTTTATAATTTTATCTGATTTTCTTTGGGAAATGTAGCCTAGGCATAAGCATACTGAGTAAAATCCTATCATCTTTAACCTATGATATCTAATACTGTACGAGTATTTTCTAACCTTTTTATTATTTTACCATCAGACTTTCTTTAAGAAACGTACGCATACTGAATAAAATCTTATTATCTTTGAGCTTTGTTTAATATTCATTAACTTTTTTATAATTTTCGTTAGGAAACGTAGCCTAGGCCTACGCATACTGAATAAAGTCCTGTTATCTTTGACCTATAAATACTTTTTCGTTGGTTACAATAAAATCATTGCAAGGCAAAATTCGGAATTTTTTTTTTTATTTCAAAACACATTCTTTTCGTTTACGTACTGTACCGAAAATATTGTTATCGACAACAGACTAGGCATAAACAAAGTTTACTGTTACATTTTATTAATCGCAAAACATAAAAATACAAAATGCTGTACCAAACATATTGTTATCAACAACAGACTAGGCATAAAAAAGTTTTACAGTTACATTTTATTAATTGCAAAACACATAAAAATACAAAATGCAAGGCAAAATTAGGAATTTTTTTTATTTCAAAACACATTCTTTCCGTTTATGTACTGTACCGAACATACTGTTATCGACAAACTAGCCTAGGCATAAAAAAAGTTACATTTTATTAATTGCAAAACATATAGAAATACAAAAATACAAAATGCAATGCAAAATTAGGAAAGATTTTACTTCAAACAAAAAATTGAAAGAATATTTAGCTGGCTGGGATGCTGACGCTGTCGGCAGCCTGCCAAAACTATCGTACTAGCGTTTCGCGGCGTGCGGAGTAATTGTTCTGTGCTGCCAGACATAACATTGCAATTCTATTACTCTATTAAATATCATTGCACTATCTTGTGGTCGTAAAGTCAATCAGTCGTAAGTCGACGACTACCTGTTTATATATACACACACACATACATATATATATATATACACACACACATATATATATATAATAATAAATTATGTTTCATAACTCCAGGAAGATGCTTATGAAATATTCTAGTGTACTTTGATGAGCTGTCTAGTTCAGATTAAAGCCAATAATCATTTAATCAGACTAGAATTAGTGTTGACTGCTTACTATAGCAAAAAATCTGTTGTTAACTGGGAAATGTACAAGTTAGTATCAAGTACCACCGGAAGTATTAAAGAACTTAAACTTCTACTTACCACATCATGCCTTTGCCGTGGCCCTCCGGACAGCGTATCCATTCTCCGACTTCATTGATCTTCATTTCTATTTTCTTCTTGGAAATGTAGCCTAAAGTGAAACGTTTGTTACAGCCCTCTATTCATTAAGAAAAATTCGTCACAAAACTACTTAACAGAATATTCTACATCTACAGACTACTACGCATTAACTCATCAAAATCCGCAAGGTCGTTACCGTTCGCCTTTATGCGAATAAGGACACATCGAAGTAGAATCTTTATGCTTACCTGCCCCTCCTGCAAGAGTTTTCGGTGTATTAGCTGCCTCTGGCGACTTTTCATTTTCACTGATCTCTCCTCCATTCACTTTCTTCCAGTACATTCCAAACTCTCGGATCAAAAACTGCTTCCCGTGCCGATTGCCGTGAATGAGCTGAATTAAGGGTTTGATTGCTGGAAGAAAAAATAAAAGAATTTAAAAAAAATCCTTACAAAGAACTTTGGAAGTTGATATGAACTGCTTCTCATGTCGACTGCCGTAACTGAGCTGAATTAAGGGTTTGATTGCTGGTGGAAAAGATAAAAGAATTAATCAAAAAAATTCTTACGAAGACCTTGGGATGTTGATATGAACTGCTTCTCACGTCGACTGCCGTAACTAAACTGGAGAGAGAGAGAGAGAGAGAGAGAGAGAGAGAGAGAGAGAGAAAAAAAAAAAAAAAAAATTCAAGACCTTTGGAAGTTCGTATAAATGAAGCCCACTGTTCTGCCACAGGTCAACCACAGTCCTCAAAGAGCTCTGAGAGGGAAAGTGGAAAAGAAGACACAAACACAGTTTTCCCATGGAGCCAAGATTGGGAAATGAATTTCATACATACTCGTACATATACCAAGGCTTTTCCCCCCTTACAAGGGAGGTAGCCAAAAAGGAAAAGGCATAAAATTATTCCCACCCATTCCATCCCTGAATACACTCCACACCCCTCCACCCTCCCTCTTATCTTAGCACCTCCCGGATGATGGGTCATCCCTGCACCTTGTCCACTGCCCTGGGTCAGAAGAAGTGTCGCAAGACACAGCACATCCACAGCAAGGCCACTTCATTAAATCGGCGACCCCCCCCTCTCCATCCCCCCATGCATAAAAGGAGATGATGGGGAGAAATCCCTTCGGGCTGCGTCAAAATTTTGCTCACACATACTACCTAACCCCCCCAAAATGCAAAGTATTGGAAATTGGCAATAGCAAGGAAAGACTGTGGCAACACTGCTGCAGTGCCCCTTAGTGTACATACCATTGTTGTATATAAAATTGTTAATTTTGGTTCAGAACAATTATGTATGTTGATTGTAATTAAATTATATGTTGTAAATATTATGTCACATACAAGGATGACCATTATTTTGTAAAATGCAATTATATATAATATAATTATATATAAATATAAAGTGTGCAAAGATGGTGAGTGGAACAAGAAGGACAGGAGGAAATAGAAGAAAGGGTAGTGAATGGTGTCATGAGGAAACAAAGAAGTTTGTAGAAGAGAAGCGAGCTTTCACAGATTGGTTACAAAATAGGACGAGGGAGTCATATGAGAGGTACAAAGAAAAGAAAAGAGAAGTAAAGCAAAAGGTAAAGGAGGCAAAGAGGAGAGCAGATATGAAATAGGAAAAGAGTATGACAGAATAATTTGAAGAATAAAAAGATGTTTTGGAAAGAAATTAAGAGAGGAAGAGGAGGCAAATTAAGAGAGGAAGAGGAGGCAAATCAAGTAGAGAAGAAAAGGTAAAAGGTGCAGATGTGCAGTAAGGGGAGGATCGGCAGAATATTTTAGGGAGTTGCTAAATGTGAAGGAGGATAGAGAGGGAAAGATAGCTGCAGTGGGAAATGCTAAGAAAATGACTGGGATGAGTGAGGAAAATAGAGAAATAAGGAAGGATGAAGTGAAGGCAGTTGTTAAGATGATGAAAGCAGGTGGGGCACCTGGTCTGGATGGATGCCATGCAGAATGTCTTAAAAAAGGAGGTACAGTGATGGTGGACTGGCTGGTGGGGTTATTTAATGTTTGCTGGAGAGAGGGTAGAGTGCCGGAGGACTGGAGGAGTGCCTGTATGGTTCCACTTTACAAGGGAAAGGGGGGCAAGTGTGAGTGTAGTGGTTTCGGAGGGATTGGCTTGATGAGTGTGGTTGGGGGGGCTTATGGGAGGATCTTGATTGAGAGGATTAGGAAAGGAAAAGAGGGGGTGGTTGGTGGGGAGCGGTGTGGATTTGGGACGGGTGGAGGTTGTGTGGATCAGATTCTTGTGGTGGGACAGATGTGTGAGAAGGCTATGGGAGGGGGGAAGGATGTTTTTTGGGCTTTTAAGGATCTGGAAAGGGCTTATGACAGGGTAGACAGAAAGGCACTGTGGGAGGTTCTGCGGATATACGGGATAGGAGGAAAGCTTTTAGGAGCTGTCAAGAGTTTTTATAAGAGTAGTAGAGCTTGTGTCAGGATTAGAAATGGAGAGAGTGAGTGGTTCGAGGTAAAGGTGGGACTTCGTCAGGGATGCGTTGTGTCGCCCTGGCTGTTCGGCTTGTACATGAATGGGGTAGTGCAAGAGGTGGGTGCGGGGGTGGTGGGTCGGGGATTGGAGGTGGTTGGGGAGGGGGGAGAGGGGTGGGAGGTGGGCCACCTGTTGTTTGCGGAGGACACTGCGCTTGTGGCAGGATCGGAGGAGGGATTGCGGAGGTTGGTGACAGAGTTTGGAAGAGTGTGTGATAGAAGAAAGCTGAAGATAAATGTGGGTAAAAGTAAGGTGATGAGATGTTCAAGGGGTGAAAGTGGCAGCAGACTGGAAGTGAGCATTAAGGGAGAGCAAGGGGCACCTCATATACTAAATACAGCAACACCAAACTAATGAACACCTTTTCTTGAACCCTCACTTGTAAGACCCACCTTCTTCTGGGAATTTTTTGACAAACTTCCTCACAGTCGTTTGTCTGTCATCCACCACATCCTCTGGTTTGCTTTCCTTGATGTCCTTTGGTAGTTCCCTACTGAAAGAAGTTCTTATGGGAGTTGAGTTGTCTACACACATCCCAACACGATACGGATTGAGGATTTTCAGCAACTGCTCGTAAGCTACAAAAAGAATAAAATCACAATTAGTATATACATATACCATTGACTCCCCCCCCCTTACAAGGGAGGTAGGAAAAAAAAAAAAAAAAAAAAAAAAAAAAAAAAAATCCCATTCCATCCCCACATACTCCACTCCCACTTATCCCCCTCCCTCCCTCTTATCTTGGCACCTCCTGGATGACAGGTCATGCCTGCATCTCACCCACTGCCCTGGGTCACAAGCCATGTAGCAAGACAGCCCATCACAGCAAGGCTGGTTCATTTAATAGGCAACCAGAAAAAGATAGGGAGAAATCCCTTCGGGCTGCGTCAAAATATCATTCAAACACACTCTCCCCCCTCCCTTCCATGCATCACTGCATCATCCATACACAACCATTCTCCACTCACCCCTATCTTCTGTCTTCTCCCTTCCTTCCTCAACTGACACTCCCCTCTTTCCCCATGCCCATCTTATCCCATCCATTCACCTCATCCTTGGTCGTCCCCTCATGTTCACTCTCTCCACATCTGCCTTCCACACCTTTTTTACTAATCTTTCTTCACTCATTCTTTCCACAATTAGTAAGTCCATAAAACTAATTAGGATTAAATACTTCCTTAATAAAACTTAGATTTAATTGACATAATATATTAGTATCAAAATGGTCATTTTAATGATGAAATACACATATTCAGCTATCTAACTGCTTCTGATCTATAAACACCATCGATTTGGTTTAATGTTGTGAACTTCCCCTTATCAGATGGCTAGGATGCTGCCCCTTCCAGATACTATAGCCAAGTCAAAAGGCACGTACCCACTTCCACCAACCACCCTCTCCCTCCCTCTCATCTTAGCTCCTCATGGATGATGGGTCATCCCTATATCCTGTCCAGTGCCTTGGGTCGGAAGCAATGCAGCAAGACACAGCACATCCACAGCAAGGCCGCTTCATTTAATCAGCAACCCCCCACCCTCCATCCCATCATTCAGAAAAAGAGAAGATGGGGAGGAATCCCTTCAGGCTGCATCAAAATATTATTCACACATAATCACTCCCTACCCCCACACCCTTTGTCCTTTGTGGTGTGGAATTAAATGAATTACACCTTATCTTATCTTCCTCCACAACCACCAGACACCTGCCTCCAGAAATGTACCCACAATCATATCACTCACTCCTCCATCAACAAACTGACAACACACTCCTGCGTGCCAGACCCCCTGATATCCATCCCTCTAAATCCTCTCTCCCATGAAAGGACAGAGTCCACCTGGCCAGACTACAGTGTGGCCACCAACCAGCTCTTCTAACCTACCAGAAGAGGCTGGATGACCTCATTGTAGATAACTATCAAGATGCAACACTTCACTCTATACTATTTAAAATATTATGGAAGACAGCATTATACATAATCATGCAACACTCTATAAGGGATTTGTGGGAAAGCCCTGTTTCAGCCGTAATATTCCTTGGGGAGGTGGGACTACTTGATCAGTCTAGGGCAGCATTTCTCAACCAGGGTTCCGCAAAAGGTTATTGTAATAATGTAATATAGACATCATCCTATCTAACCTATTATTACAATGAAAATAAAATGAGAAAGATATGGTATACTTTTTTTTTTTTTTTGCGCAGGGGTTCCTCGAGACATGAAATTTATTTTAAACATTACGCAAGGGTAAAAGGTTGATAAACTCTGGTCTAGGGAATGACAACTCACTGGTGACGGTTTGAACTGCCATCACCTTGACTTCTACTGCATGTACTGATGCTTTTAACTATTCAGCAAGCAGCTTTATTTTCAAGGGCATCGTTATTTGTGGCGAAGGTCAAGGGGGTGGCGGTTCGAACCCTGCCAGCGGCAAAATTGTACCAAGGGCATGGTTAATTAAATTCCATGCTATAAAGTCCTCTGTGAGGGGTACCATCCTAGCCTCCC
This sequence comes from Oratosquilla oratoria, assembly GCF_046742065.1. NCBI lineage: Eukaryota > Metazoa > Arthropoda > Malacostraca > Stomatopoda > Squillidae > Oratosquilla > Oratosquilla oratoria. The sequence goes on along the minus strand of NC_134788.1, from coordinate 49,323,493 downwards.
AATACAGGGTGAATTTGTGACATTAAACCATATCATCATGTATGTTTAGTTAACCACTTCCATACGGTGACGCCTACATAGGCGGCATGAGGAGCAAGTGGGTACTCGATGATGCTGACGTCGGCATCTTGATTATATTTATTGTAGTCGTACCTACGTAATCTCCATTCTCTCTAAACTGGCTTCATCAATTTTCTATGGTTATCAAAATACACGGGTGAAAGAGAACGAACGATTGAGCACTGACTTTATTTTTTATAATGCTATTATCATGACACAACATCGCAAGTCGGGTAGCTAATGCTGCCAGACGTGCGATGTGCCCCGGAGTGAAGAGGTTAAAAAGGTTCCAACACCTACCTGGGTTCACTTTGTCATCCACCCAAAGGCATCCAAATACTCGGGGCTTCTTTTGCTTTGTTTTCTTCTTCATCTCCTCTTCAAACTCTGCCTGCTTTACCTTTAGTCTCTCCTTTTCTCTAATCTCATCCTTGTCCTGTAGGGTTTCAAAAGTAGGTAATCAAAACATTTCCACATTCTAAAATCACATTTTTTTTATGCAGATTGAGATACATGACAAATATGAAAGCCAACTAATCATTAGACCTGTGTTACTTAAGTTATTTGGGGGGGGAGAGAGGAGAGAGAGAGAAAAAAAAAAAAAAAAATCATATTGCCAGGACAGTGACTTGCACACATTAACCCATTCAACTCCGATGACAAGATGTCTTGTCATTTGGTCAAATAAAACAAAAAATCATAAAACACCAAAATGTTTGATCAAACACCAGAAAAATATGACGTCAATCCTCGCTTCGCTCGCAGCGAAGCGAGGACTGACGTCATATTTTTCTGGTGTTTGATCAAACATTTTGGTGTTTTATGATTTTTTGTTTTATTTGACCAAATGACAAGACATCTTGTCATCGGAGTTGAATGGGTTAAATCCTGCAACCAACCTATGAAAAAATATTTTGATCAGCTATGAGTTTATCATCTTGCAATCTAAAAACTCACCTTGTTTTTCTCATCCTCACCCTCTGAATCTTCATCTTTGCCTTCATCATCCGACAGATATCCATGAGGAACAAAGAAATCATTATCAACTTCGTATTGATTATCAACTTCTTCCTCTTCTTTGTCTTCCCCCTCAGAGTCACTCAAGCTCTCCCCTGCTTCTTCTTCCTCCCAGTCGTCATCACTGTCGTACTCGTAATCAAACAAATCCTGTGCGGAAATAGGACAAGAATGAGATGCACATTCTTAGGAGGTTAGGAGAAGTTGTTAAATCATGTACACAAAACACCTTCCCCCTGTGAAGTTGCTGAAGATTGACCAAGAACTGGAATGGTTTGGCTTTGCTGTAATGTGAAATGTACATACACATACCAAAGGCTTTTCCCCCCTTACATGAGGGGTAGCCAAAAAGAAAAAGGCATAGAAACCACTCCCACCCATTTGATCCCCTAAATATTCCACTCCCCTCCACCCTCCTATCTTGGCACCTCCTGGATGACACAGATCATCCCTGCATCTTGTCCACTGCCCTGGGTCAGAAGCAGTGTCGCAAGACACAGCATATACACAGCAAGGCCGCTTCATTAAATCAGCGCCCCCCACTCTCCATCCCCTCATTGTACCCTTTATTACTGTTATGTACACCACCCGGTGGCAGATTGGTAAAGCACTGGCCTCACAAGCCAGAGAACCGGGGTTCAATTCCCTGGCCGGGCGGAGATAAGTTGGGTTTATCTCCTTTCACGTGTAACCCCTGTTCACCTAGCAGTGAGTAGGTACGGGACGTTAGTCAAGGAGTTGTGACCTTGCTGTCCCGGTGTGTGGTGTGTGAGTGGTCTCAGACCTACCCAGAGATTGGAAAAATAATGAGCTCTGAGCTCACTGCCATAGGGTGGTGTCTGGCTGTCTCGACAGAGACTGCAGCAGATCCGAGGTGAATACACCATAGCTGAACAAACTCAGTTTTATTCAAGATAATGCAAATAATATATTAATTATGTGTGTGTGTGTGTGTTCCTTGTTTGTTCATATACCCATCCCTCCTCTCCCTCTCTTTTTACCATCATAGAACATGGGATGTTTCTGTTGTGTGTATTTACCTAGATGTATAATACAGGAAGGGAGCTATACTTGTAGACCTTTGTATCTTTCAGCATCAAGTTTCTTAAATTCTTGAATAGTATTTGCACACACTGTTGCTTCATCTAATTTATTCCATCAGAGAGAGAGAAAGAGAGAGAATGTGTGTGTGTATGTGTTCCTTGTTTATTCATGTACCCTTATGATCTATGTGTGTGTGTGTGTGTGTGTGTGTGTGTGTGTGTTCCTTGTTTGTTCATGTACCCTTATGATCTATGTGTGCGTACCCTTATGATCTATGTGTGGGTGTGTGTGTGTGTGTGTGTGTGTGTGTGTGTGTGTTCCTTGTTTGTTCATGTACCCTTATGATCTATGTGTGCATACCCACAGGGGTACACAGACCCCAGTTTGGACAACACTGGGCATTGGTATTTACATCAATGGTCAAGGTGACAGCAGTTCAAACCCTGCTGCAAGGAGTTGGACCAAGGCATGGTTCATTAAATTTTATGCCACAAATTCCTCTGTAAGGGGCGCTGTCCTAGCCTCCTGATAGGGGACTTTGTGACATTAAATTGAATCACGTCAGTTTTCCTTTACTTGTTAGGGGACGTCCTTGGATGAGGTGAATGGATGGGGTGAAGGGGGCTTTGGGGAAGAGGGGAATGTCTGTTGAGGAAGGACAGGAGAGGACAGAAGACGGGTGAATGGAGAATGGTTGTACTGTATATGGATGATGATGTAATGCATGAAGTGGAATGGGCGGGGGCATGAGGGGTGAGGTAGTATGTGTGAGCAAAATTTGACGCAGCCCGAAGGGATTTCTCCCCGTCTTCTCCTTTTATGCATGGGGGGACGGAGAGGGGGGTTGTCGATTTAATGAAGCGGCCTTGCTGTGGATGTGGTGTGTCTTGCGACACTGCTTCTGACCCAGGGCAGCGGACAAGGTGCAGGGATGAACCGTCATCCAGGAGGTGCTAAGATAAGAGGGAGGGTGGAGGGGTGTGGAGTGTATTCAGGGATGAAATGAGTGGAAAAGAATTTTATGCCTTTTCCTTTTTGGCTACCTCCCTTGTAAGGGGGAAAAACCCTTGGTATATGTATGTATGTTTTCCTTACTCTAAAATTCACTCCCATCCCTACTCCTCCTTCCCCTGCTCCAAACAATCCCAATTACTCCATTTCCTACAGCCACTGCTACCCTTACTCTGTGTTGTTGTTCCCTAAACTGTCTGTCCGAGCAGTCTCGTCTCCCGAAGGAATGCCACGACCAAAACAAGATTTTCCCAACAAATCCTTTATGGAGTGTATGTTGTGTATAATGCAGTCTTCCATGACATGTTGAATAGTATGGGGTGAAGTGTTACAGCCTGGGCATTTGTCCAAAATGTGGTCATCCAGTCTCTTCTGGTAGCTGGGTGGTGGCCGCATCGCAGTCTGGCCAGGTGGACTCTGTCCTTTCGTGGGAGAGAGGATTCAGAGGGATGGATATCAGGGGGTCTGGCATGCAGCAATGCGCTGTCTTTTAGTGTGTTAATGGAGCAGCGAGTGATATGATTATGAATATGTTTCCGGAGGCTGGTATTTGGTGGTCTTGGAGGAAGAGAAGAGAGAATTTGTATGTGATTTAGATATTTGAGTGCTTTTTCTTTTTAATTAATTTTTTTTATTTCTTGGTGTGTGAGGGTGTTCTGCTATGTAGTGTAGTGGGTGTGCTGTATTTGTGGAGGCTGCATCAAGTGTTTGCGTGCCTCTCATGTCAAGGTGCTCTTTGACTTTGAGGACTTTTGTTTCATAGTGTAGGTGGTCTATAGGTATTGTATATGTGCAGCCTGTAATTGTTTTTAAGACTTTCTTTTGTATGATCTGAAGGGTGTTGAGGTGTGTCTCGCTGAGATTGGGTACCCATGCTGGACTCGCACCTTGCTCTGTGTTCACTGTGTCATATTTTAGCTTCCTCTCACTGGGCTGTGTGGTAGCCCAATGGATGCCATCAAAAACTTGTGATCAGGCGGTCACGAGTTCCATTCCTGGGACCAGCTGTGACCCAAACAATGAGAAAAAAGAAGAAGAAGAAGAAGAAGAAGAAGAGGAAGAAGAAGAAGAAAAAAAAATAATAATAAAAAAATAAAATAAAATAAATAAATAAAAAACTGCATCACTACACTTGACCTTCCATTTACCGGACAAATGTGGGAACGGAGCGGTTCGTTCCTGCCAAATGTAAAAAGAATGCACTGGGTCACCAAATGACCATTGTTGGCAATTTGGTACAATATACGGTACCTTTATACTGTGCCTACCAATAATATGGAAATGTATTATTGATTAGTTCTAATACCAGGGCCGTCCCAGGGCGAATCGAAAAGTGCCGCCCACCCCACATGCTCACCACTACCACCACCACCTTTCCACATCTGATGGTCACCAGCATGATTCACATGTAACATTCATCCACAAAACAACATTTATACACAACTCGTGATAAATAAATCATGCAGTAAAAGAACTAAATTAGGGGGAATTTGCTTTACCTTCTTTTCACCCAAATTGCCGCTCCCCCCAAAATGTGCCACCCCAGGGCATTGCCCTCCCCCCTCCCCTTGTCGGGGCCCTGTTTAACACACACAACAGGTAAATATGAAATGAACAGAAATATAGTTCTTTCTTGGGTAGCATGGTGCATGTACAGGTTGATGTATCACTGTAAAGTATTGCACAACAACAACAACAACAACTGAATGACACGTATCAGACAACTGTATGCAGCAATGGATAATTGAGCCATTGTCTGGCTCTAAAGCGGACAGGATTTTTTTGTCCTCTAAATTGAGGATCTGCTAAATGGAGGGTCGAGTGTATAATAAAAGGATAGACATATCAAAGGGTAACCACCACTATGCCCAAGTACAACAGAGCATTTTTTTGTAACATTCGGGATTAGATGCCCGAGAAGTATGGTAGGGGTTAGGCTGGATAGAATGAGAAACATGGGGAGAAAGAGAACAGGGGTGGAAAGGGAGTTGGGAGATAGGGTTGATGAAAGAGTACTGGGACGGTTTGGACACATGGAAAGAATGAGTGAAGAAAGATTAGTAAAAGAAGTGTGGGAGGCGGAGGTGGAAGGAGTGAATATGAGGGGGCGTCCTAGGATGAGATGGATGGATGGGGTGAAAGGGGCTTTACAAGAGAGAGGAATGTCAGTGGAGGAAGGATGGGAGAGGACAGAAGATAGGGGTGAATGGAGAAGGGTTGTGTATAGATGATGCTGTGATGCATGAGAAAAAATTTGATGCAGCCTGAAGGGATTTCTCCCTGTCTTTCTCCTTTTCTGCATGAGGGGACGGAGAGGGGGGGGTCGCCGAATTTATGAAGCGGCCTTGCTGTGGATGTACTGTGTCTTGCAATACTGCTTCTGACCCAGGGCAGTGGACAGGATGAAGGGATGACCTATCATCCAGGAGGTGCCAAAAAAAAAAAAGATGGAATGGGTGGGAGTGGTTTCTATGCCTTTTCCTTTTTGGCTACCCCCATGTAAGGGGAAAAAGCCTTTGGTATATGTATGTACAAGGGAGGTAGCCAAAAAAACATACATACATACACCAAAGGCTTTTTCCCCCTTACAAGGGAGGTAGCCAAAAAACAAAGGCACAGAAACCACTCCCATCCATTCCATCCTTAATACACTCCACTCCCCTCCACCCTCTTCCACTTCCCTTGTCTTGGCACCTCCTGGATGACGGGTCATCCCTGCATCCTGTCCACTGCCCTGGGTCAGAAGCAGTTTAGCCAAAAAGCAAAGGCATAAAATCGATTCCCTCCTATCTTGGCTCCTCCTGGATGAGGAGTCATCCCTGCAATCTTCATTTTCATACATACTTGTACCAAGGGCCCCTTACAAGGATGGTTACCAAAGTCATACATATAACAAAGGCTTTTTCCCCCCTTATAAGGGAGGTAGCCAAATAACAAAGGCATAAATACCACTCCCATCCATTCCATCCCCATCACACTCCACTCCCCCCAACCTTCTTCCCTCCTTATCTTGGCACCTCATAAGAACATAAGAATGAAGGAGACTGCAAGAGACCATAAGGCCTACACTAGGCAGCTCCGTATCCATCACCACCTGTCATCCCCATCCATAAAGTTGTCCAATCGTTTTTTAAAACAACTGATAGTTTCAGCGCTCACTACATGGTTACTGCATCTCACCCATACCCCAAGAGGCATAATTCCACTCCCACCCATTTCATCTCCACCCACTCCACTCTCTCTCATCTTGACTCCTCCTGGATGACAGGTCATCTCTGCATCTCACCCACAGCCCTGGGTCAGCAATGCAGCAAGACCGCTTCACTTAATTGGGGACTCCCCTCTCTGTCCCCTCATGCAGAATCATTTCAGACAGGGAGAAATCCTTTCAGGCTGTGTCAAAACATCATTTACACATAATCACTCCCTAACCCACTCCCTTCATTTTCATAATTCCTAAATTTGATATCAAATAGCTTGTGGCATTTGACGCGATCACTATTCATCGAACAAAATGATGCATGAAGAATGAACATCTCTGACATCCCTGTGAAGCAGATGGTGCCTTGGGTAGGTTTTATGAGAATGGCTGTAGCAGACAAGATTTCAAATTGCAATAAACGAAAAACAAAAGTTTTTGTACAATATATTTACCTATTATTGACTTTTGTAAATACTAAAAACATACATACATACACCAAGGCTTTTTCCCCCTTACAAGGGAGGTAGCCAAGAAGGGGAAGGCATAAAATCATTCCCACCCATTTCATCCCTGAATACACTCCACACCCATCCCTCCCTCCCATCTGAGCACCTCCTGGATGACGGGTCATCCCTGCCCACTGCCCTGGGTCAGAAGCAGTGTCGCAAGACACAGTACATCCACAGCAAGGCCGCTTCATTAAATCGGCGACCCCCCCTTGCATAAAAGGAGAGGACGGGGAGAAATCCCTTTAATTTAAGTGGTTACACTTTGAAAGTTTACCTACTGATATTTAGCTTATTTGTATAGAAAATCCATTTATATCTCATGGTAGGCACTACCTACCTGGACAGCATGTCCCTGGTATGTATTTACCTAATTATAGTCTACAGTAAATGAGCAACCCAGGTACAGATGGATGGATGGAGTAAGGGATATGGAGAGGGTGCCACCAAGAGAGGACTGGAAAGAATTGACAGACAGTAGAACCATCTGGAGAGGCATAGTGAAAGTGGTGAAGGGCCGTTCGGCCTGACAACCAACAGAGTAAGTAGTAAATGAGCAACTCTTGCAGTCCTGTCTCCTACTCTAACTTTATCATACCTAGCTTGAAATTCATGTAGTTCCAACTTAATATATACCACTTGTTAAGATTATGAATGAATACAGGTAGTCGTTGACTTACGACCGAGTTCGGTTCCGACAGACAGGTCGTAAGTCAATCTGGACGCAAGTCGGTCTATATATATATACAGTATATATTACCCTTTATATAATATATATATATATTGTATATTTAGCATACTGAAATAATCTTAGCATCTTTGAACGATGTTGTATAGTATTTTTAACCTTTTTATAATTTCATCTGATTTTCTTTGGGAAACGTAGCCTAGGCCTAAGCATATTGAATAAAATCCTATCATCTTTGACCTATGATATTTAATACTGTATTTGTTAACCTTTGTATTATTTTACCATCAGACTTTCTTTAGGAAACGTATGCATACTTTATAAAATCTTATTATCTTTGAGCTACGTTGTTGAATATTCATTAACTTTTTATCATTTTTGTTAGGAAATGTAGCCTAGGCCTACACATACTGAATAAAGTCCTGTCATCTTTGACCTACAAATCCTTTTTTGTTGGTTACATTAAAATCATTGTAAAGCAAAATTAGGAAAAAAATATTTCGAAACACATTCTTTTTGTTTACGTACTGTACCGAAAATATTGTTATCGACAACAGACTAGGCATAAACAAAGTTTACTGTTACATATTATTAATCGCAAAACATAAAAATACAAAAAGCTGTGCCGAACATTTTGCCATTGACAACAGACTAGGCATAAAAAAATACTGTTACATTTTATTAATTGCAAAACATAAAAATACAAAATGTAAGGCAAAATTAGGATTTTTTTATTTCAAACAAAACACATTCTTTTCGTTTAAGTACTGTACCGAACATATTGTTATCAACAACAAACTAGACTAGGCATAAAAAGTTTGTTATATCTTTTTAATTGCAAAACATACAAAAATACAAAATGTAATGCAAAATTAGGAAACATTTTACTCCAAACAAACAAAATGAAAGAATATTTAGCTGGCTGGGATGCAGACGCTGCCGGCAGCCTGCGAAAACTAGCGTACTCGCGTCTCGCAGCGTGCGGAGTAATGTACTGCACTGCCTGGAATAACATTGCAATTCTATTACTCTATTAAATGTTAGATGAGGTGTCTGAGAAGTATGGTGGGGGTTACTAGGCTGGATAGAGTGAGAAATGAGGAGGTGAGGAGGAGAACAGGGTGAAAAAGGATTTGGGAGATAGGGTTGATGAAAGAATATTAGGATGGTTTGGACACATGGAAAGAATGAGTGAAGAAAGACTAGTAAAAGAGGTATGGAAGGCAGATGTGGAGGGAGTGAACATGAGGGGACGTCCTAGGATGAGGTGGATGGATGGGGTGAAGGGGGCTTTGGGGAAGAGGGGAATGTCTGTTGAGGAAGGAAGGGAGAGGACGGAAGACAGAGGTGAGTGGAGAATGGTTGTATATGGATGATGTTGTGACTGCATGAGGAGGAATGGGCGGGGAAGTGGGGGGTGGGGTAGTATGTGTGAGTAAATTTTGACGCAGCCCGAAGGGATTTCTCCCCGTCCTCGCCTTATATGCAAAGGGGGACGGAGAGGGGGGGTCGCCGATTAAATGAAGCGGCCTCGCTGTGGATGTACTGTGTCTTGCGACACTGCTTCTGACCCAGGGCGGTGGGCAGGGTGCAGGGATGACCCGTCATCCAGGAGGTGCTCAGATGAGAGGAAGGGTGGGAGGGGTGTGGAGTGTATTTAGGGATGAAATGGGTGGGAGTGTTTTTATGCCTTTCCCTTTTTGGCTACCTCCCTTGGAAGGGGGAAAAAGCCTTGGTATATGTATGTATGTATTAAATGTTAGATATTATTGCACCATCTCGTGGTCGTAAAGTTGGTCAGTCGTAAGTCGACGACTACCTGTATATGCATATTTGTGATATACATTATGGAGGAAAAAAGGTAATGAAATGAGAATAAATATTGGAGTCAAAAACGTATCGAGACGTACGAATGTTGATGACGCAAAGCAAATCTGTTTCGAGTAAGCGAATTGGCAACACTGAAAACGGGAAATGAGTTAGTTATGAACAAATGAGGCTTGGAAGCGGAGAGAGACAGTTTGAACTTGGGATATTATGAAGACTTTATAGAAAAATACAAGACCTGGCCAGGCAGAAGTTTATGAAGAAGCGAGCTAAGGTATACGTGAATTTATGAAGCGGTAATTGAGCAGATTTGCCAGTAAGTGTAAATTATCACCACTGATTTCCAATCATCATAATTAGAGTTGAATTCATGTATGTATACATACACCTACCATGGCCATTTCCCCTTTATGCAGGGGTGGCAGAGTCAAAACACAAAATCACATCATAAACGACCCTGTATCTTGGGAGGGAAGAACATACCTCATCTTTATTGAAAGGTTTCCTTGCATTAACCTTTGTGGTCTTCTTCCTCCATGTTCCCCAGTAAGCTGGACGCTGATTTTCACAAAACTGAAGCAGTTTCGCCTTCACGTTTGAAGAGGGTTTGTTTTCGTTTTCAACCTCTTCAACAATCATGTCTTCTTCTCCTTCATCCATGTCTTCATCATCTGCATTGCATGAACACCATTATTGCACATCCACTAATGTTGTATCTACATACATACATATCCCAAAGGCTTTTCCCCCACTTATAAGGGAGGTAGCCAAAAAGAAAAGGCATAAAACCATTCCCACCCATTCCATCCCTAAATACATTCCACTCCCCTCCACCCTCCCTCTTATCCTAGCACCTCCTTTCTTAACCCATTCAACTCCGATGACAAGATGTCTTGTCATTTGGTCAAATAAAACAAAAAATCATAATAAAACAACAAAATGTTTGATCAAACACCAGAAAAATAGGACGTCAATCCTCGCTTCGCTCGCAGCGAAGCGAGGATTAACGTCATATTTTTCTGGTGTTTGATCAAACATTTTGGTGTTTTATGATTTTTTGTTTTATTTGACCAAATGACAAGACATCTTGTCATCGGAGTTGAATGGGTTAACATGTTATATCTACTCAACTAAAAGTCTTCTGGTACATTATACCTCCCCATTACCATGACAAGAACAGTCATTACCTATGACTTCGCAATAATCATCGTCTCTTTTCTCTTCATTTGGCCACGTCCTCCCTGATCCTTTTGGAGCGTGTTGCTTAATCCGTAACAAATTAATGTAGGTGTCTTTTTTACTGTAAGTTCCTTCCAAAACAGAATCCAAGATCGTGTACTGTTCCTCGGACAATTTTGACCGAACTCGCGGGGCAATACGCATGTTTTCTTTCACCTGAAAATGAAGTAACACAAATATATACATATATAGCAAAGACAGGATGAAAATAAATTCCATATAACTATCCAATTACGACACTCCTAATTCCTGGCTCGACGTACCCTGAACTGCATGAACGGACCCTGAGTTTTGATTTCTTCCACTGGGGCTGCATCTGGCTTCTTGACGAAGAAACTCGTAAATTTTTCAGATAATCTGTTTTTCTTTCTTTTCTCCTCCTCTTCTGCTTGCCGTTTTACCTCCTCCTTCTTTTGTTTCTCCTTCACCTTCATTCTGTAGAGAAATGTTGGAAATACATGAATGCCACATTCGAGAACAAGTCCTACGTAGTTCTGCAATTCTTTGGGGAATGAAAAAATTGAGTTCCTGCAAAATGGTAATGATATTGGATATTTTGATGCAGCTCAAAGGGAGCCTCCATGTCTTCTCAATTCTCCGTGTGAGGGGACATGTCCATACATCACTCGAGGAAGACACTGTGATGTCGTCTGGATAAGGTGTTTAAATGTTTTATGTGTGGTACTTGCACTTAGATAGATGGATGGGGTGAAGGGGTGTTGAGAAAGAGAGGAATGTCTGTTCAGCAAGGAAGGGAGAAGGCAGGAGATAGGGATACTGTATAGATGATAGTGTTATGCAAGGAAGGGAGGGGCGGGTATGGGGGGGGGGGGTTGTGTGTGAATATTTTGATGCAGCCCGAAGGGATTTCTCCCCGTCTTCTCTTTTACTGCATGAGGGAATGGAGGGGCAATGAAGTGAAGTGGCTTTGCTGTGGATATACTGTCTGCTACATTGCTTCTGACCCAGGGATGACCTGTCATCCATGAGGAGCTAAGATGAGAGGGGGGGAAGGATGGTGGATGGGGTGGAATGGGTGGGCGTAGGTACATGCCTTTGACTTTGCTACCTTTTTTAGAAGGGACAAAAAAAGCTCTAGGTATAGGTAAAGAGCTTGCATCTGGGGCAATGTGAGCTTGCGGCCAGGCTGATTCCGAGTTAGTACTTCTTCCATGCTGGGTGGTGGTCTGTGTGCAATCGTTGTTATCGCTCCCTAGATTGTCTGGCCAAGCAGTCCTGCCTCCCTGTGCATGATTGTGTACAGAGTAATCTTCCATAATGTAGTGTACAGTAAGGAATAAAGTGTGATTTTCCTTCTTGTTGGAGAAGCGATTTCTCTGTTTAGATTAATGTTTGAGGCAGTCTGTGAAGTATTGGGTGGGCGGGTGGGGGCGTTCAGTCTAGAGTGCTTACTTTGTGATCCAGCTGTCTGTGTTCTTGGGTACTGGATTTTTTTTTAAAGGCTAGGTCTGGTTGTTTTCTGATGATTAAATGGTTTAATGTCACAACCCCCACACCCCACCCCACCCCCCATCGGGAGGTTAGGATAGTGCCCCTTACAGAGGACCTTGTAGCTTGGAATTTAATGAACCAATGCCCTTGGCTCAACTTCGCCGGTGGCAGGGTTCGAACCACCATCCCCTCGACCTTCCCCGCAACGCAAGTAACAACGGCCTAACACGCTCATCCAGCGAGCTTCCCCAGTTGTTTTGTACTGCCTGGAAAGATATACCACTCTCCTCATTTGCAGCCATCAAACAATATCTACATCATTTCATCAAAACCTGCCTCCCACCCACTCACTCCATTTGTACTAAAAGGTTCTTGTCCAGAATGAACAATGGACTAATGCAGTGTCCTGACAATGGGAGGGGCAGGGGCAATGCCCCGGGGTGGCATTTTTTGGTGAAAAGAAGGTAAAGCAAATTCCCCCTAATGCACTTTCAATGCATGATTTATTCATCATGAATTGTGTGTATGAATGGTGTGTGTATAAACATTGTCTTGTGGAGGAATGTGACATGTGAATCGTGCTACTGACCATCAGATGTGGAAGGTGGTGGTGGTGGTGGTGTGTGTGTGTGTGTGTGTGTGTGTGTGTGTGTGTGTGTGTGTGTGTGTGTGTGTGGTTGGCACTTTTTGACTCACCCCGGGGCGGCACTTACCCATGTCGGGGCCCTGGACTAGTGTGACGACCTTGCGCATCTTTGGTCTTTTGCAAGAGACACCCAAGGCCACAAATTCACTACTGAAGTCTTTTTTGTTAATATCTGTGATTACTTGGTAAAAACTTCGGTGCTGTTTTGGTATGTGATCTCAAAGTCGTGGTTTTATTTTGGTATGCGATCTCACCTGATAGTAGCGATCTATGTTCATCACATCTTTTTTTGCTGTTTTGGTATGCGATCTCATTTATGTTGTGATCTCAGAAATTAGGATTTTACTTTGGTATGCACTAAAAAAAAAAAAAAAATAACATAACATAACAAATAAGCAAGAAATGCATGTTGTGTTAGGTTAGGATCACATACCAAAGCAAAATCCTAATTTTTTAGATCACGCCATAAATGAGGTCGCACACCAAAACTTCTCTACATTGTATACAGATTTTGGGAGAATGACTCATACTGTCGCGGCAGTAGAAATGGAAGCTGTTGATGACAAAGATGAGTAATGGAATGGTACAAGACTTCTGGATACAATTTTAATGAAATAACAGATTTCATGGAACAAAACTGCAACCAGGGCTAGATTTACCTATAGGCATAGTAAGCCATTGGTCTAGGACCCATGGGTAACTGGGGATCCACTGAAACTAATTTGTCATACAAGAATGAAAAAATAAATAAATAAATAAATAAAAATGGAGCAACATTTGACAAAATGAACAACAAAATTTGTCAGAACCTTCAACTGCAACCAAATTACTCACTCTTGTTCCTCTTGTTTCTTCTTTTGTTTCTCTTCCTTTTGTCTCATCTTTTCTTCCTCTCTTTCCTTTTTCACCCTTTCTCTCTCGTTCCTTTCCGCTTCTTTCTTCTTCTTCTCCTCTAACTTCTCCTCTTCTTTTTTCTTTCTCAATTTCTCCCTCTCTTCCCTCTTCTTCTGTTTGTCCGCTTCACGCATTTGCTGTTTGGGCGTCAGTTTTTTGGGGACTAATGCAGCTCGAGGGCTTTTCGATGAGACTGGAGTTCCACCAGGGGAACCGTTGGCCTTTTCAATCCCGTCCTCATTTTTGGGACTTGAGTTGACATCTCTACCTGAAGTCATCTCATCTGACTGAGAGGTTTCCGGTTCACTCTGGTTTTTGGCTTCTGTCTTAAGTTTTTCAGTGACTTTGGCTCCGTCTTCTGGAGCTCGGTTTGCACTGATGGATTTTGACAAAGCGCTCCCCTCTTCCTTTCTCTGGGAGTGTGACGGAGTATCTGCCTTGGTTGAAGATTGAGACGTGCACACCTCATCCTTGTCACCCTCCTTCTGGGAACGTTCACTTTTTTCGTTTCTACATGGAGCGACATCCTGCATGTCCTCGCCGATGTTCGTCGAGTCAACCTCGTTTGACTCCTCAATCTGGTCGTCAATGTCACCGCCAAGTTTAGTCACCCCTTGACTGGATTTGCGACCAATCACACAGTCACCGCTCTTCGTAACCTCTGCACATTTCTCTCTCTTTGTGCTTCCCGAGTCACTATCCGCACTATCTCTATCTCGCTTTCCATCTTCCCCTTCATCAGCATCTCCACTTTTTTGTTTAACAGTCTTTCCCCCAACCCCATCTTCCACATCATCGCCTACCGAAGTTGACACTTCATCTTGTCGAGTCCGTTCGTACTTGATAAACTTTTGTAAGAGGGTTGGGGTTTTTCTATTTACGTTGCTGACTGCTGCCTTGTTATCCTTTAGTGCATCAGGAACGTTCTCGTCGCAGCTTGAAGATATTTCATCGTCAGTTGCTTTGTGATACCTGGAAAATAAAACAATGAGGTAAATTCACCAATATTCTTTCCCCCACCCTTCAGTGTACCCAATTCTATCTACTGCTAAACAACTCGATACAAAATTACTTGGGTTAATATTTAAAGAGTAACCTTCTGCTATGGTTCCATATAATATTTTTCTAGTTCACAAATCTTACTCAATATTGGGAATATGACCACTAGGAAATTAGCATGTCAAAGTATAATTGTCAAAAATAAAAACTTATGAAGAATTGTCCCCATTCAATATTTTGTAATATATATAAACATACCAACGTGCCTTTGCTTCATGATGGGAGGGGGGGCATACCAAGCCCATTCACCCTTTCTAACTTAGCTTTGTGGATGAAAGGTCAACTCTGTTACATTTCTAGTTATGGGCAATGCAGCAAGAGACAACCTCTGCATCAGAGCCTAACAAATGAAGCTACTTTACCCACATCACATCATTGCATAGTTCCTCTTGTCCTTTCCAGTCAACCACAGGCATGATAGTTAGTAAGTAAGTAAGTAAGTAAGTAAGTAAGAAAAGAAAAGAAAAAAAAAAAAAAAAAAAAAATACATTGGCCAGGGGTCCAGGGGCCTGCAAGGCCTAGGCTGAATCGCTAGTAAACAAATGCATGCAAGCTGTTCCGTTGATGTTGCTATCGATATAATTCGGCCAAAATAAAATCTACTCCAGTCATCACCTTGCTATCCATACACGTGCACACCACAACATGCAATGCTACACAAACAAATCACTTGCCGGCCAGCACAAAATTAACCACTTACATACAGGTACAGCTGATATACGAATCGCCCAAAACTTCACATCAACCAAAAATTATTCGACCACAACAGAATTTTTTTTTTTAACAGGGCAGTGGTTCCCACTGTATTGCATGGAAGGGCGATTTTTAGTCATTGACAATTAGGTCATCTTATCACCTAGTAAATAGTTTATTCTGCATTTCTTTATTGTGCATCCCTCACATTCAAATTCCATGAATAAATCTTATTCTTTACTGTTGGTTCATTTGTGTGTCTTATTGATGAATAAACTGATATCTGAAACGTGTTCCTCTGGAAACAGGTGGTGCATGACCTCCAAGTAGTACTCAAATCAGGAAAACATTTGAGAACCACGGTTTTAAGGCAATGCTATATCCTTGTTATTTTAAAACCAGTCTCCATTTACTTCTATCATCTTGCACAATCAATATTCCCCCTTGTATCTAATGCCCCCCTTTTAACACATTCAACACATCTTTCCTCACCTGTTCTTTCCAAATGCCAATGCCATCTCTGTACTATTTATCTACCCAGCCCTCTTTCCATCCCATTCAATATACCATGGGCCTCTTTCTCTCATGCAGAAAGTGGCCAAACAAGGCATGCACCCACTCCCACCCATTCAGGGCCACACCACCACCACCTTTCACATCTGGTGGTCACTAGCACGATTCACATGTAACATTCATCCACAAAACAACGTTTATACACACATCATTCATACACACAGCTCGTGATAAATAAATCATGCATTAAAAGTGCATTAGGGGGAATTTGCTTAACCTTCTTTTCACCAAAAGCGCCACCCCGGGGCATTGCCCCCCCCCCTTGTTGGGACCCTGCACCCATCATCCATTTGTTTCCGTCTTACATTAGCTCCTCTTTCTGGCTTACTTCTCATACACATTCAGGATCTATCTATATACCACAGGCCTCCTCCTCCCCCTTACACGGAAGGTACACAGCCAAGGCGCACACCCACTTCCACTAATCACCCATTCTTTTCCCTCTCCTCTTTCTGCCGCCCTCAAATTACAAGTCGTTGGTCTATAGAAGACACTCGCTCTCCCTTACAACTTCCCTCGTGCATTCATCCCCAGATACCCGTTTCTCATAACAAAGAATTACAAAGGAGAAGCATGCCAACAGGAGATGTTTTGGAAAGAAATTAAAAGAGGAAGTAGAGGCAAATCAAGTAGAGAAGAAAAGGTAAAAGGTGCAGATGGAGAGATGATAATGGAAGAGAAGGCAGTAAGGGGAAGATGGACAGAGTATTTTAGGGAGTTGATAAATGTGAAGGAGGATAAGGAGGGAAAGATAGTTGCAATGGGAAGTCCTAAGAAAAGGACAGTGATGAGTGAGGAAAATAGAGGAGAAATAAGGAAGGATGAAGTGAAGGCAGTTAAGATGAGAGCAGGTAAGGCACCTGGTCTGGATGGATGCCATGCGGAATGTCTGAAAAAAGGAGGTACAGTGATGGTGGACTGGCTGGTGAGGTTATTTAATGTTTGCTGGAGAGAGGGTAGAGTGCTGGAGGACTGGAGGAGTGCCTGTTTAGTTCCACTTTACAAGGGAAAAGGGCACAAGTGCGAGTGTAGTAGTTTCAGAGGGATTAGCTTGTTAAAAGTAGTTGGGAAGGCATATGGGAGGATCTTGATTGAGAGGATTAGGAGAGGAACAGAGGGAGTGATTGGCGAGGAGTAGTGTGGATTTAGGACAGGTAGAGGTTGCGTAGATCAGATTTTGTGGTAAGACAGATGTGTGAGAAAGCTATAGGAAAAGGTAATGATGTTTTTTGGGCTTTTATGGATCTGGAAAATGCTTATAACAGGGTAGACAGGAAGGCACTGTGGGAGGTTTTACAGATATACGGGATAGGAGGAAAGCTTCTAGGAGCTGTCTAGAGTTTTTACGAGAGTAGTAGAGCATGTGTCAGGATTAGAAATGTAAAGAGTAAGTGGTTTGAGGTAAAGGTGGGACTTTGTCAGGGATGTGTTGTCACCCTGGCTGTTCAATCTTTACATGGATGGGGTGGTGCGAGAGGTAAATGCAAGGGAAGTGGGTCAGGGATTGGAGATGTAGCCGGATCAGGGGGGGGGGGATTGAGGAGGTTGGTGACAGAGTTTGGGAGTGTGTGTGAAAGAAGAAAGTTGAAGATAAATGTGGGTAAAAGTAAGGTGATGAGATGTACAAGGAGTGAAAGTGGCAGCAGACTGGAAATGAGCATTAACCCCTTCACTCCAGGGCACATCGCACGTCTGGCAGCATCGCTCCTCATGATGCCTATGTAGGCATCACTGTATGGAAGTGGTTAAGGGAGAGCGACTGGAGGAAGTGGATAGTTTTAGATAATTGGGTGCAAATCTGGCAGGAATGGGTGGAGTGGAGGTAGAATGTAGATTGAGAGAAGCGAGTAAATGCCTTGGTGGACTAAAAAGTGTAATGAGGAATAGACATTTGGGAATGGATGCTAAGAGGAGATTGTATGAAGGAGTGATTGTGCCAACAGCACTGTATGGGGCAGAAACATGGAACATAAGAGAGGAAGAGAGAAGGAGTCTAAATGTGTTTGAGATGAGGTGTCTGAGAAGTATGATAGGGGTTACTAGGCTGGTTAGAGTGAGAAATGAGGAGGTGAGGAGAACAGGGGTGGTAAGGGAGTTGGGAGATAGGGTGGATGAAAGAGTATTGGGATGGTTTGGACACTTGGAAAGAATGAGTGAAGAAAGACTAGTAAAAGAGGTATGGAAGGCAGATGTGGAGGGAGTGAACATGAGGGGGCGACCTAGGATGAGATGGATGGATGGGGTGAAAGGGGCTTTGAGGAAGAGGGGTATGATGGTTGAGGAAGGATGGGAGAGGAGAGAAGACAGGGGTGAATGGAGAATGGTTGTATATAGATGTGATGCATGAGGTGGAATGGGTGGGGGATGGGGGTGAGGTAGTATGCGTGAGCAAAATTTGACACAACCCGAAGGAATTTCTCCTCGTCTTTTCCTTTTCTGTATGAGGGGATGAAACGGCCTTGCTGTGGATGTGCTGTCTTGCAACACAGCCTCTGACCCAGGGCAGTGGACAAGATGCTGGGATGAGCAGTCATCCAGGAGGTGCTAAGATAAGAGGGAGGGTGGAGGGGAGTGGAGTGTATTAGGGATGGAATGGTCTTTATGCCTTTTTCTTTTTGGCTACCTCCCTTGTAGAGGAGAAAAATCCTTTGGTATATGTATATATCTATTTTTTTTTTATTATTTACATTATTATAGCTTTTATTCATTCATTTATTTATTATTATTATGATTTTTTTTTGCAGCCGACCTAGATATAGACCAAAAGGTCTCCTGTCAGCATGTTCCGCCTTTGTAATCCTCTGTGAAGTCTCTCATTTGATTGTTTATATGTATTGGCTTATACTGTGGTTACCAGTTGTCAAATCTCCTTGAATGAAAAAGCAGAGGAAACAAACTTATTATTCTAGATAAATACATACATACATATACCAAAGGCTTTTTCCCCCTCACAGGGGGGTAGCCAAAAAGAAAAAGGCATAGAAACCACTCCCACCCTTTCCATCCCCTACATATTCCACTCCCCTCCACCCTCCTTCTCATCTTGGCACCTCGTGGATGATGGGTACTAAGCATATACAGTAAACCAGTGGTTCCCAACCGGTGTGCCACGACACCAAAGGGTGCCGTGAGATCAACCGAGGGTGGCACCAAAATTCAGGGCAAAAATAATTTTCGTATTACCGACTCTCTGTCATCAAATTTTTGTTCATTAAAGCAGCATCAGCGTAAAGATGAGTATTTTTATATCATCCAGGGACAAAATTTTGTTACTCTGATGTTGGATCAACAAAATACTGACAAACTAGAATTTAGGTTTTTTAATAAGGGTGCCAGGGACTTCTGAAAGGCTTGGCAAGCCAGAAAAGTTTGGGAACCACTGCAGTAATCCATATATTGTACTAATTGGGAGGATGGCTCGGTCGTTATGGTTGAAAATGAGCACTTTACAAAGGACTACAAATGAGGAGCATGCTGACAGGAAACCTTCTGGTCTATAACTAGGTTGGATGTGGAAAAAATATATCATAACAATAAACACAAACAAATAAAAATTATAATTATATAAATAATAATGAATATAATAAATGCATAGCTATAATTAAATATTAAACAAACAGGTAATTTGTATATACTAAATTGACAAATAATAAACAAAAAACAAGCAAATAATAATAAAACATACAAATAATAACTAATAAATAAACAAATATAAAATTAAGGGCAGGTATTACAGCATCTTGCTTAGGTGTTTATCTAAACGTATTTAGATTTTCCATGCACTTACCATCCATACTGAACCTTGCACCGCATATACCAACTTTGTTCATTATACAGATTGACCTCTCATTAACGGACGTTAATTAGCTGTGTTTTTGGTGCCGTCGTTTAGTGCTGTGCAATCACTCTGCCACCCAAAAACCACTCCAAATCAACGGATTATTCACATCAACGGACACCGTTACACCCCTTTTAGTCCGTTAATGAGAGGTCAATCTGTATATGATGATTGGTCAGTAGGGATCACTGGGGTCCATATAGTCTAAATTCGGTGTAACGAGGTTTGGCAGAGCAAGGGTTTAACCCATTCAACTCCGATGACAAGATGTCTTGTCATTTGGTCAAATAAAACAAAAAATCATAAAACACCAAAATGTTTGATCAAACACCAGAAAAATATGACGTCAATCCTCGCTTCGCTGCGAGCGAAGCGAGGACTGACGTCATATTTTTCTGGTGTTTGATCAAACATTTTGGTGTTTTATGATTTTTTGTTTTATTTGACCAAATGACAAGACATCTTGTCATCGGAGTTGAATGGTTTAATGTACTCCTCAGGGTCATAACTCCCTACAGAGGCAAGGGTGTCAACAAGTTCCAAAAATAGGAATCTAGGATACAATTCACTTTCCTATCCCTCTTGTACAACACTTCCAGGTATCTGTACTAAATTTCTTTGATATTTAGTGACAACTCAATTACATTTAGTAGATTTTGTCCTACTAAGGGGTGAACCTCATTGCTGATCTATGTTAATGTAAGAATGAAGGAGACTGCAAGAGACCATAAGGTCTACACTAGGCAGTTCCATGTCCATTACTACCAATCACCCCCATCCACAGTTATCTAACCTTTTCTTAAAACCAATAGTTTCAGCACCCACTACATGGTTACCGAGTCTATTCCATTTGTTAACCACTCATTTGGTAAACTAATTTTTGCATATTTCCTTCTTAAATCTAAATTTGTCCAATATAGATCCATTATTGTGAGTCTTGCCCTACTGTCTTTATATGATGACCTTATCTGCAATACCCTTGTTAAAGCCCATTCAACTCCGATGACAAGATGTCTTGTCATTTGGTCAAATAAAACAAAAAATCATAATAAAACAACAAAATGTTTGATGATCAAACAGCACCAGAAAAACATGACGTCATCAGTCCTCCTCCTCGAGGAGGAGGACTGATGACGTCATATTTTTCTGGTGCTGTTTGATCATCAAACATTTTGTTGTTTTATTATGATTTTTTGTTTTATTTGACCAAATGACAAGACATCTTGTCATCGGAGTTGAATGGGTTAAAGCCCATTTATCTTGTTCTGCCACAAGGACAGGATAGTGAAGAAAATTACATACATACATATACCAAAGGCTTTTCCCCCCCTATAAGGGAGGTAGCCAAAAAGAAAAAGGCATAAAAACCATTCCATCCCTAAATAAATTCCACTCCCCTCCACCCTCCCTCTTATCTTGGCACCTCCTGGATGAGAGGTCATCCCTGCATCTTGTCCACTGCCCTGGGTCAGAGGCAGTGTCGCAAGATACAGCACATCCATAGCAAGCAAGGCTGCTTCATTAAATTGGCAACCCCCCCTCTCTGTCCCCTCATGCAGAAAGGAGAAGATGGGGATATTATTGTAAAGAAGACCCACAAAGCTATCTAAATGTACACTACTGATGACACCTGACCTCTCTTCTTTTACAACATAATTAGGCTACCACTCTTCTTGCGGAAATAACTCTGGATTAAATTTAGACAGAAAGAAATTTACACAGTTATCACCCTCTTCAATACAAGTTGAATAATTGCGTGCATTGCAGGCTGCCTGATGTACAATGATGCATCACAATATGTGTGAAATAAAATATATAGTTGCATCTATAATACCGATTCTTTATCACCCTGAATGTTGATAACTACAGAAAATGTGATCAAGCCTGTTCACAGAATGTGGGGATCACTCAGCTACAACTACCAAAATTTAATCAAGACACTGATGCCAGGATCCTCATGTACCCATTTGCGACTCATAACGCCAATGTCAGCATCATCGTATGGGTTCAGAAGCAAGACTCAAGCTAAATCTAATATAAAAATTAATTATCTATATACCAAAGGCTTCCCCCCCCCCGTGTAAGACAGGCAGCAAGTCAAAATGCATGCACCTAATACATACATATACCAAGGGATTTTTGCCCCCCCCCCCCCAACAAGGGAGGTAGCCAAAGTCAATAGGCATAAATCCACTCCTATTCATTTCATCTCCACACACTCCATTCTCCTTCACCACCCCTCCCTCCCTCTTTTCTTGGCTCTTCCTGGATGATGGGTCATCCCTGCATCTTGCCCACTGCTCTGGGTCAGAGGCAGTGTTGCAAGACACACCGAGGCTGCTTCATTTAACTGGCCAGCTCCCCTCCCCCTCTCCATCTCCTCGTGAAGAAAAGGTGAGGAAGAGGAGAAATAACTCTTGAGTTGCATCAAAACATCATTCACGCATAAGCACTTCCTAAACCCCTTATCCATTCCCTTTCATGCATCACAGCATCATCCATACACAACCATTCTCCACTCATCCCTATCTTCTGTCTTCTACCTTCCTTACTCAACAGACTTCTCTGTGCCCCTTTTACTCCATCCATCCATCTCATCCTAGGTCGCCCCCTCATGTTCACTCCATCCACTTCTGCCTTCCACACCTTTTACTAATCTTTCTTCACTCATTCTTTCCATGTGACCAAACCATCCCAATACTCTTTCATCAACCCTATCTCCCAACTCTTCTTCTCTTTCTCACTCTATCCTGCCTAGTAGCCCCTTCCATACTTCTCTGGCTTTTCAACTCAAAACAAATTTAAGCTCTTCCTCTCTTATATTATACTTTTCTGCCCAAAACAGTGTTGTCGGTACAATAACCCCTTAGCATCCATTCCCAAACATCTATATCTCATTACACTTTTTAATCCCCCAAGGGATTTACTGGATCCTCTCAATCTACATTCTACCTCCACATGTGCTAAATATCTAAAGCTAACCACTTCCTCCAGCCTATCTCCCTTAATTCTCACTTCCAGATTACTTTACATTCACCCACATTTACCTTCAACTTCCTTTTGCACACCTTTCCAAACTGTCGCTAACTTCCTTAATCCCTTCTCTGATCCTGCTACAAATGCAGTCTCATCAACAAACAACAACTGGCCTATCTCCCATTTTCTTTAACTATCTCCAATGAGGGGTTGACCTCGGATGAGATGGATGGATAGGGTAAAAGGGGCATTGGGAAAGAGGGGAATGTCTGTTGAGGAAGGACAGGAGAGGACAGAAGATAGGAGTGAATGGAGAATGGTTGTGTATGGACGATGTTGTGATGCATGAGGGGGGAGTGTGTGGGGGGATAAGGGGTGAAGGAGTATGTATGAGAAATAAATTGACGCACCCCAAAGGGATTTCTCCCCATCTTCTTTTCTGCATGAGGGGATGAGAGGAGGGTCACTGATTTAATAAAGCAGCCTTGCTGTGGATGTGCTGTGTCTTGCAACACTGCTTCTGACCCAGGGTAGTGAGCAAGATGCAGGGATGACTCATTATCCAGGAGGTGCCAAGATAAGAGGAAGAGAAGAGGGTGTGTGATAGGGATGGAATGGGTGGGAGTTGTTTTTATGCCTTTTTTTGGCTACTCCCTTGTAAGGGAGAAAAAGCCTTTGGTATATGTATCACAACAATTAATGTCATAGCACATTGGTAAAATAATACTAATGACCCACTTCCAGAAAAGAATAGGCGAAAAAAGATCCACATATTTCGATCATTATCTGGGATCCTCTTCAGCATATACATGCTTTTCTCCATTCTGTAATCACCTCTTCTGAAGAGGATCACAGATAGTGATCGAAGTATATGGATCTTTTTACTTTCACCTATTCTTTTCCGAAAGTGGGTCATTAGTATTATTGTATGTACAGTGAGACCTCTCATTAACAGATGTTAATTAGCTGTGTTTGCGGTGTTTTTGCTGTTTTTGGTGCGATTGTTTAGTGCGTGCAATCACTAAGCCAACCAAAAACCACTCCAAAACACCGAAAACACAAATAATTAACGTCCGTTAATAAGAAGTCTCACTGTATGTATCTTCAATCCCATTACCCTTACGTCTACCTCCCACACCACCCCATCCATGTACACTCACTCCTAACGAAACAAATCAAAATCTGGCTTCGTTTACCCCAACTCCTCCTTTGCCGTGTCCTGTTTCGGAGTCGGAGCCTTTTCCTGGCGAGCATTCTTAAGCGACTTGTTAGCAGCTTCGTTCCCTGAATGTTTACGTTTCTTCTGCTGGACCAGTGGCAGACAACTGCTCGTAGGAGTTTTGCTGTTAAACAAGGTAAACGGCAGTCTCCCTAAAATAAAAGGAACTCTGTTAATATATCCAAGTGGCAGCGTACACCAAATATTACTAAGTCAGCACAAATATATGCAAAGTTCCAATTTAAAAGAAAAACCTCACCTTGCTTCAACTTCTTCAGTGGTGGACCTGAATGCAAGTCCTTGTCCTCAACTAGAAAAGACAAAACCATGAAAGTAACAGGTCATGAACAAACACATTACAATTTTAATCTTGGTTCTCAACCATTTGTGAGAGAAGAAAAGAGATGAGAGAGAGAGACAGAGAGAGAGAGAGAGGAAAGAGATGAGAGATAGAGACAGAGAGAGAGACATGGTGGAACTAATGACAAGTACCAGAAGAGGCTGGATGACCACATTGTGAACAGCTGCCCAGGATGTAAAACTTCACCCCATACCATACAACACATAATGGAAGACTGCATTTTACACAATCATGCACGCAAACAACACAACATACACTCTATAAAGGATTTGTGGGAAAACCCAGTTTTGGCTGTGGCATTCCTTGGGGAGACGGGACTGCTCGGACAGTCTAGGGGACGACAACAACAACAACAACTAATGACAAGCACCAAGATGGACAGGAGATCTGTCAATCTCCAGCACCTGTCAACTCACTCACCTCCATCAAGAGGTGCAGCCTTGAGAGGCTGACACTCGGTCTCTGGGAATGTACCCAGCATCTCCTAACAACCTCAACGATACCTCTTCATGCACGCCTGATAACTGCTCTTCTACTACTTTCAGTCGGTGACAGAGAAACGGTTCCTAACAAACGAAACAGAGACAACGGTCCAAGTTTCTTCCCTGCTGTGTATCCTGAGGCTTCATTGGACTATTGTCACCGCTGTATTAGTATGGGGCTGTTCGTGTGTCACCCGTTCGTAGAAATATGAGGGGGAAGAGCCGCCAGCTGTTAGCTATCTTTACGTGAGAAGGTACCCAGGACCTATTTGACATTGTCAAGGACCTTGGGTGTGGTCCAGAGACTGTCAGGCCATCTGGGAGCCAACCCTAGATAAAGATGAGGGTATTCAATGTTTCTGACGAAGGGCTATGAGGGAAACGATATTCTCTGACCTCCATCCCATAGGACACTGACATTAGCCCTCTGAATTTGGTTCGTGAGCAATGTACAATGAGAAAGAATGAGTGGAAGGGTGGTGAGGTAAACACCAGGAACCGTTGGAGTTTTATTGCTAATGTTTCATCCTGAAAGGACTTCCTCAAAGTGTGACACACTCTGAGGAAGTCCATTCAGGACAAAACGTTAGCAATAAAACTCCAACGGTTCCTGGTGTTTACCGCACCATCCTTCCACTCACAGCGAGAAACCAAAGGCTGTTACAAACTTACAACAGTACCTAGGATTGCTGCCAGAGAAACATGAGACAACAACGCATATTGATCATTTCCAAAGCCACATTGGCCTGCCAAGACTGATATGCGTGGTCCAATTCTTTCACAGACAAGTTTTTCCCATCAGCTTTGTGTTGGAAAAGTGGAGGTCTCTTCAAGAGGTTTTTGTCCTTTCTCGTAATGCACCACACAGTTATTCACTCCTGTTT
>NC_134788.1:49227822-49292822 GCF_046742065.1 Oratosquilla oratoria | reverse complement strand
CACCTTCAATGTATTTCCGTGAGAAGCAATGCACCCGGTGTCCAGACGTGTTTTCTAATGTGTCATGTAACACTTCCGTTATTTTCTTCTTAACCTCTTCCACGTCTACAAACCTTTTCCTTTCAGAACTTTATTCATCCAGGAAAGAAATCACACGGAGAAGGATCGATTGAATAAGGAGGGTAGGTGAGCAGGGGTCATGTCATTTTTGGTGAGAAACTGTCTCACACTCAAGGCGGTGTGCGCTGGCGCATTGTCGTGATGAAACCACCACTCTACATTTCAATAATAATAATGATAATAATAATTATAATAAATATAATAATAATAATAATAATGATAATAATAATAATAATAATAATAATAATAATAATAATAATAATAATGATAATAATGATAATAATAATAATGGTAATAACAATAATGGTAATAACAATAATAATAATAATGATGATGATAATAATAATAGTAATAATAATAATAATAATAATAATAATAATAATAATAATAATAATAATCAATAATGATGATAATAATAATAATAATAATAATAATAATAATAATAATAATAATAATAAGTTTATTTGGCAAAAAATCAATATACATGAAGTGCAGATAATGACAAGAACACATAGCTCGAAATGATAATTGCAATTGCCGAGGATAACACAAAAAAGCATGTAATTATGATAATAATAATATTGATAATAATAATAATAATAATAATAATAATAATAATAATAATAATAATAATAATAATAATAATAATAATAATAATAATAATAATAATAATAATAATAATAATAATAATGCATATACCAAAGGCTTTTTCCCCCTTACACGGGGGGTAGCCGAAAAGAAAAAGCATAGAAACCACTCCCACCCATTCCATTTCCTATATATTCCACTCCCCTCTACCCTCCTCCCTTCCTCTCATCTTGGCACCTCCTGGATGACGGGTCATCCCTGCATCCTGTACACCGCTCTGGGTCAGAAGCAGTGTCGCAAGACACAGCACATCCACAGCAAGGCCGCTTCATAAATTCGGCGACCCCCCCCCCTCTCCGTTCCCTCTCCCCCATGCAGAAAAGGAGAAGACGGGGAGAAATCCCCTCGGGCTGCGTCAATTTATTTCTCACACATACCTCCTCACCCCCACCCCCACCCACTCCCCCTCATGCATCACAGCATCATCCATACACAACCCTTCTCCATTCACTCCTATCTTGCGTCCTCTCCCGTCCTTCCTCCACAGACATTTCTCTCTGTTGTAATGCTCCTTTCACCCCATCCATCCATCTCATCCTAGGACGCCCCCTCATATTCACTCCTTCCACACTTCCATTACCAATCTTTCCTCACTCATTCTTTCCATGTGTCCAAACCATCCCAGTACTCTGTCATCAACCCTATCTCCACATCTGTTCTCAAATTTCTGATTAAATATTATCTGATTGGGTAAACACGCCTTGATGAGTATGCCTTCTTGTGAAGGCCGGAAGAAAAATAATTGTAAATAACCCAAAGGGCGTACAATCAGGACATTACGGTTGATCTTAGAACTGGAGATCAATGCCTATGTTATCGATAAGCAATGTCGAGTAGGAGAACACTGCTCGTTTAGCAAACATGTGACATAGCGATATGTTTATCTACATATACACCAACGGCTTCCCCTCCATCACCGTCATAGGGGAGGTGGCTAGTTCAGAGGCACATAGTACCTATTCCCATCCATCCACCATCCTTTTCAATCCTTCTTCCATCTCAGTTCCTCAGGGATGATGGGTCATCCCTGAATCCGCCAACTGCCCTGGGTCAAATGCAATGCAGCAAGACACAGTGCATCCACAGCAAGGCCGCTTCACTTATTCGGCAACCCCCTCCCCTCTCCGTCCCCTCATGCAGAAAAAGAGAAGACTGGGAAAAATTCCTTCGGGCTGCTGCGTCAAAATATCATTCACACATAAGCACCATCTACCCCAACCCATCCCCTATTCCTCCCTTCCTTGCATAACAGCATCATCCATACACAATAATTATGCATTCATCCCTATCTCCTGCCTTCTTCCTCCCTTGCTCAACTGACATTCCCTTCTTTCCCAAAGCCCCTTTCACTCCATCCATCCATCTCATCCTCGGTCGTCCCCTCAAGTTCACTCCCCCACCTCTGCCTTCCAAACCTCTTTTACTAATCTTCCTTCTCCCATTCTTTCCAGGTGTCCAAACCATCCCAAAAACTTTTTATCAGCCCTATCTGCCATCTCTTCCACGCTCGCTTTCCTCCTCACCTCGTTTCTCACTCTAGTGATAGGTACCTTACATTAGATAACAGACGATGTTGCGTTCACCTTTTCACGCCATATGTTGGCGTTATCACTGTGACCGGTTGAGAGATCGCGATCATCATGCAAATGTGCATGGCAGCCTTTAACCTACTGGATCTTATGGTTAAATCAGGCTTTGAATCCTTTTATATCTTTTATTTGATATATATATATATATATATATATATATATATATATATATATATATGATGAAGGTGGAAAAAGAAGTCACGGGTCTAGTTCCGAGTTACTGAGTTTATTCCTGACCGGTTTCGCTCTATGCTTCTTCAGAGGAATGTGACTCTGGAGTGAAGCTGGCGGTATACATAGTCTGAGTAAGACCGCGTTCCCTCCTTGGAGGTGGGTTACGTTTGGTTGTACAATGGTTTTTAATACAATGAACAATAGTGATAATAATACAATAAATTGTTGTGATGTTATTACAAAACAGCTCCGGTGTGTGTGGAATGTTGATCGAGGGTGTAACATTGTAAGTGAAGTGAGTGGTGTAGAAATGTGTGAATCCTAAAAAGTGTCATATGATAACTTATAGTATTAAATAATATAATAATATAAAGATAAATATCCAGATAAAATGAATGAAATAAAATGAAAATACAAATACAAATATAAATAAAAATAAATAAAAATAAAAATATAAATAAATATAAATAAATAAATAAGTAAAAATGTGCTTATTTAAAGTGACATGACATCTCATCGCATATCATTGTGTGACAGAATGTTATCAAAAAATATACATACATATATAACAATGAATAGATAAATAAATGCCAAAGAAATATATAGTAAAAATATGAAATGAAAAAATATAATAAATAATAAATAAAAATAATAATAATAATAATAATAAAAATAAAAATAATGAAAATACGAACTGACCGGCCTCAAGCCCTCAACCCAGGGAGCGCGGACGTTTGGGCACCGGATGGATTTTGTCGTTCTATGTGGGCGCTGTTCTGGGGCAGGTTCTTATGGGAGTTGTGAAAGGTGTCCCCATCGACGACGATGCAGAGAAGCTTCTTAAGGCAGACTTGGAGGCCCAGGAACTACCCGTAGATTCAGTCCAGCGTCTCACTACAAGAGATGGCGTTGCAACCGGGTCAGTGAGAGTAGCCTTCCAAACGAACATCCTCCCCTCCACAGTGAAACTTGGGTACACCCTTCACCAGGTGGTTCCCTATGTCGCCCCCGTACGTAGATGCACCAGGTGCCAGCTACTGGGGCATACCAGGAAGGAGTGTCGACGCAAGGCTCCCCGGTGTGCTCGATGTGGTAAGGGTCACGCCACGCAAGACTGTAAGGAAAGTCAACTATTCTGCGTCAACTGCTGTGGCAAACACTCTGCAGCGTACCCCAACTGTCCGGAAGTAGCCATCCGGAAAATAGCGCATGAAGTGAAAAACCAGCGCTACACCCCCTTCGCAGAGGCTTTGGTCATCGCCAGGGAACGTTGGGAATCCCGTTTAAAGGATGAATGGGCGAAGGAGAGAGACTTCGCTGCTCCCCCCAAGAATTCAAAACCCCCGAAAAAGGAGGCAAATCTAAGGCTTCCCACCCCAACCACCGTCTCCTTGGACGTTTCATCTCCCACCGAAGTCGGCAAGACCACCGAGGAAAGAAAGAAACTCAGACCCAGGAAGAGGAAATCCAAGGCTTCCAAAACTAAAAACAAAGAGGCAGAACCATCCACAATGCCTACCCACCCCAGGGAAGAGGATGAGGGCATCCCCCTAGATGATGGGGACAGCACCACTAGGCATACAAAAAGCAGCGAGACCACACACGAGCACACCTCGTCACCCTCCCCCCCCCCCCCCCACCACACACCCCCAGCCAGCACCATGAATTACCTCGTGGCCACCGTTGAGTCCCTACAACGGGACCTGGCACGGTCCAACCCACAAGCAGCCAAGCTATTAGATGGGATCTTCGTGATCCTAAAATCCATCTCAGAGATCACCAATAATGGAGGTAATTAAAATTATGCAATGGAACTGCAGGGCGATTAACACCGCCCGAGACCTCCTAGTGCAGCACCTTGCAGGAAGCTCCTATCAGGTACTTGCACTACAATCCCTCCACACCTCTCCCCACCAGTTGCCAACCCTGCCAGGGTATCACTACCCTCCCTTCTTCGCAACCGACGACTCCGGCAAGGTTCGAACCGCCACGTACGTCTCCATAGGACTGGCCGCCCGTGCTGGGTCACTTCCAGGCTCCCCCCTAGAAGAAGGCTACGGGGTGGTATCCTCCGTTTCTTTACAAGATGGCCGGTCAGTACACATACTCAACTTTTACAACCCAACCACGTCGCTTAAATTCGAGTGGCTGGGAACCCTCCCGGACAATTGGATCGTGGTAGGTGACTTCAACAGAAGGGACGCCCTTTGGGAGGACGGATACCCCCGCTCCTCACCAGAATTATGCTCCCAACTAGACGCGGCTGACATCGTCCTTCTTAACGATGGGAGACACACTAGGCTACCTGACTGCCCAGAACATGGTACCTCAGCCTTAGATCTCTCTTTCGCATCCCCAAACATTGCGGGGATTACGGAATGGGCGGTCCAGGACGACCCTTTGTCCTCCGACCACCTCCCCATCACCGTCACCTTACACCTCACCCCCACTACCCACCCCCCGCCATCTCAAGCAACTTTCAACCTGGGAAAAGCGGACTGGACGACCTTTCAAGCCCACCTAGCCGACGCCCACCTCAAACTCGAGCTCACCCGCCCGATAGAGGAATTAAACACCCTCTTCACGGACATTGTGCTCGAGGCGGCCCGGCTAGCCATCCCAGTGACTGGCGGTAAGCACGGAAGACGCGGCCATCCATGGTGGACGGAGAACTGCAAGGAGGCTGTTGAAAAGAAAAAACTGGCCTATCAGCGGTACAGGAGGGAGGGCTCGGAGTCCGCCCATATCGCAATG
Organism: Oratosquilla oratoria; assembly: GCF_046742065.1. Taxonomy (NCBI): domain Eukaryota; kingdom Metazoa; phylum Arthropoda; class Malacostraca; order Stomatopoda; family Squillidae; genus Oratosquilla; species Oratosquilla oratoria. Next base: position 49,287,537 of record NC_134788.1, on the reverse strand, counting down.
AAACAGACCAAAGCTCTGTGCAAGAAGACCATTGCTCAAGCAAAACTGGACTACTGGAAAAACGTCAAGAAGGACAAGCTGGACCTCACCGAAGCATGGAAGAGGTTCAAGGAAATTAAGAGTCACTACAGCCCCCCCGATGATGACCTCAAGGCTCCCGATGGGAGGGTGTTGCGCACAGCCGAGGGTAAGGCAGAGGGGCTCCTCCACCACTTTGCCAGCGCGAGCTCCTCAGCTAGCCTCCCCGCTGAGAAGCGCAACTTCCGGGCAGCCCATGATGACCTTGTGGACCTCTCCCCCCCCCAAGGGGGAGCACACGGACCTCTCGCTCTTCGAGCTGAAGTGGGCTCTCAGGGCCATTAAGGCCACCAAGAAATCCCCAGGTGCAGACAAAATTGTGTACCCACTTCTGCGACACCTCCCTCCCGCCCTCCAGCAATCCTTGTTGGCGATCTACAACAAATGCTGGAGAGAAGGCTTGGTACCACTGGCATGGAAACATGCAATTGTGGTCCCCATTCCCAAGGCGGGAAAACAGAGGAACCTGGTGGAAAACCACCGGCCCGTGGCCCTCACCTCCCACGTCGGAAAGGTCTACGAACGTATCATCCTGAACCGCCTAAGCCACCATGTGGACTCAAACAAGTGCCTCCCGAAGCTTCAAGCAGGGTTCAGGAGGGGTAGAAGCGTAACGGATCACGTCGTGAAGCTCGCCGAACACATCCGGAGAGCCCGAAGGCAGAGAAGAATTCTTCACACTTGTTTCCTGGACATCTCCAAGGCTTTTGACACCGTTTGGCACACAAAGCTCCTATTGAAGCTGAAGTCCATAGGGGTCTCCACGGCAATCTTCAACTTCATGAAGTCGTTTCTCGCCGGCAGAACAATTGCGGTTCGGTGGAAAGGGATCATCAGTTCGCAAGCCAAAATCGACATGGGGGTCCCCCAGGGCTCCGTCGTCGCCCCCCTACTCTTCACCCTGCTACTAGCGGGGGTGGGAGAGGGGGTGAGACATGACACCATAGTCACTGCCTACGCGGACGACATAGCCCTCTGGAGGAAGTCCAGGTACCGACGGCCAAAGAAGAACTCTGCAAACCATCGGGCGGAGGTAAGGGTATTTCAAGAGCAAGTGGACGTGGTCGTAAACCATCTCATGGACCTTGGATTCACCCTCTCCGGGACCAAAACTGTATACATGCCGGTGCACAGCAAGGGTTATAACGCAGGTCATTATCCGGACTGGAATCAAATCACGGTCTGCGGTACTGCTGTGAAACCCGCTGCCTCCGTCCGCTACCTGGGGGTCACCTTCCAGCGGGACGGCCTTTGGAACGAGCACCTGAGACTAGCCTGTCTCAGTGCCAGACGGGCGCTCAATCTCGTCAGAGTCATCCGTCGGGAGAAATGGGGCCAACGCAGGGAAACTCTGATTCCCATCATTCAGAGCCTCGTGCGTTCCCGCCTTCTCTTCGGCGCCCCCGCTCTCCACGACCTCCCTCCGACGGCCGTGCAAAGAATGGCTCGGGTAGAGTGCCAAGCGCTCCGCCTAGGGCTAGGACTAGCAAAGTCGGTTCCCCAGGCCCAAATCTACAATGAAGCCGGCCTACTACCACTCAGGCATTGCCTGAAGAAGGGTGCCTGTACATACCTATTCAGCTCTGCAAGGGTACCTAACTCCACAGATGAAGAGATGGATGAGAGCTGGAACTCAGCCTCCACCCCCGTTCCCGTTCACGGCCTTCCCTTTACAGTAAGGGACATCTGCAAGAAGGCCAAAATCCAACCTGGCCACCGCCGGAGGATTGCCCAGTGCCAGGTGGACCCCTTCCCTCCGTGGGCCCTCACCCCTCCTGAGGTGGAGCTTAACCTTCCCGGGCTTAGCCGTCGAGACGACCCACACACGCTTGCAGCGCGAGCAAGGGAGCAGATTGCGCTCAAATACCGTGACGACCTGCTGATATATACAGACGGATCAGTGTTCGAAGATGGACGCTCAGGAGCAGGCATCTACCTGTACAACACAAAGGAAGCTCACCCAGTGAAACTACCCCCCACCTCCATCCTCACGGCTGAGCTCGTCGCCATCAGAGAGGCAGTGCAAATTGTACTCGCCCTTCCCCACCCACCACCGCAGGTAACGGTGCTATCAGACTCGAAATCTAGTCTAATAGCTATCCAGAACGGCAGCTGTGCGTCACGTCCCGCCATCCTTAACGACGTCCTGTGCCTTCTAACGGAGGCCGGCAGGGCAGGAGTCCACTTCCGATTCCAATGGGTCCCCTCGCACGTGGGCCTCCTTGGCAACGAGATGGCAGACAAAACTGCCAAAACAGGTGCCACATTGCCTAACAGCAAAGTCACCTCAATCCAACCCTCTGCACATGACTTCTTTTGCAAAATTGACCGCGCTGCCTGGGACATCTGGAAATTGGAGTACCACTCTACTGCTGTTGAACGTGGATGGCTCCTTAAGACCTGCCTTGGACCGACCCCCCCTACCTTCTCCTCTCTACCCCCGTACATTGCGGCAACAGTCAGCAGGATACGGGTGAATCACTGGCGGACCAAATATACCACTTCCCGCTGCACCTGTGGCGCGGAAGTATCTTTCAAGCACTGCCTCTTCTTGTGCCCCGAATTGGAAGCCCACTTCTGGCCCCTAAGGTCAAACTTCAATGACCCTGCCACAGCCCTCGAACGCCTCATTGCGGACTCCTCCTCCAAAGTCGACCTCCTCGTCCTTGCAGCCAACCTCGTCTGCTCCTCCCCAGTCGGGGGACTGCTGTAAACACCCCGACCACCCCCACATGCACCCGCATGCCCACAAGCTAAAATCAAAACTCTTACCCAATTACACAACTTCTCAAATCACCCCAACACTTCCCTAACATCTCCAAATACACTATTTGAAGCCACCCAGAAACTACAAGCCAGTCCCTAAATCGGCTAGCTCCGCTGGGACTAAAATCACAAAACTAACTAACTAATCCAGGCACGTGCCACCTAGTCTGTCGTACGTGAAGGCACGAGCCAGGCGTGCCGCAGCCCGCCGCGCCCACCAGACTCACCGGCAGTTAGAAGGAGCAAAAAGACTAGCTGCTTGGTACGCCGCCACCACCGACTATCAGACGTTGAGCGCCTTCCATCAACAGCCCAGGGCGGACGGCGTACTGTTGCAAAGAGTTAGGCTGGGCTACTGCACCAGGGAGGAGCTGTATGACGGCTTCCAAGGGCAACAGTGCGATCACTGCGGTAGGCACAGCCGCCACCCGCTGCTGCACTACCTACTGTCCTGCCCGGCCACGGAGGCCCTCCGACCAGCGCCGCAGACCCCCGCCCACCCTGCAGAAGGCAGCCTCCTCAGCAGTCGGGCAACGAGAGCTGCCCTCCTTGTCCGCCACACGCCCATGGACGTAATGCTTGGGGTGCTCAGGGCGGCGCCCCCCCCTCGCTGACCTCCCTAAACCCTCACCTTCCACCCACTAGGGCACAACAACTCCCCCACTGGCGGGCTGTTGCCCGCATTGTATGTCAATGTATGTAAAGCTGTACATATTTATACAATAAACCTTTATTAACTTAACTCCAGAGTCACATTCCTCTGAAGAAGCATAGAGCGAAACCGGTCAGGAATAAACTCAGTAACTCGGAACTAGACCCGTGACTTCTTTTTCCACCTTCATCAACTTGTCACAATGTACCAATATATATATATATATATATATATATATATATATATATATACATATATATATATATATATTATATATATATATATTCACACACACACACACACACACATATATATAGTGTTCTGATCTGGATGGCCGTCCGCTGCCCTATTCAAAGGTCGCCTGCGGCTCAGCGTAGATGTATATGCATCATCCACCACAACTGGCTGTTCACTGACCAACAGCTACAAGCTACGGGTTCCAGCCTCGAACTAAGGAATAAAGTAGTGAAAATAATGAGTGTCGGAGTGACTTGCAATACAATTCGACTGACTCAGTTCGTATCGGGAATAAATCCTGACAGATGCATTTTTTTAGAGTAAATAAGCTATTATTACAAATGTGCATACATACATACATACATATACCAAAGGCTTTCTCTCCCCTTACATGGGAGGTAGCCAAAAAGAAAAAGGCATAGGAACCACTCCCACCCATTCCATCCCCTACATACTCCACTCCCCTCCCTCACATCTTGGCACTTCCTAGATGACGGGTCATCCCTGCATCCTGTCCACTGCCCTGGGTCAGAAGCAGTGTCGCAAGACACAGCACGTCCACAGCAAGGCCGCCTCATTAAATCGGCGACCCCCCCCTCTCCGTCCCTTCATGCAGAAAAGGAGAAGACGGGGAGAATTCCCTTCGGGCTGCGTCACTTTATTTCTCATACATACTCCCTCGCCCCCCCCCCCATCTCTCACCCCCTCATGCATCACATCATCCATACACAACTCTTCTCCACTCACCCCTATCTTCTGTCCTCTCCCGTCCTTCCTCCACAGACATTCCTCTCTTTCGTAAAGCTCCTTTTACCCCATCCATCTCAGCCTAGGATGCTCCCTCATATTCACTCCTTCCACCTCTGCCTCCCACACCTCTTTTACTAATCTTTCTTCACTCTTTCCATGTGCATAAACCATCCCAATACTCTTTCATCAACCCTATCTCTCAACTCCCTTTCCATCCCCATCCTCCTCCTCGTTTCTCACTCTATCCAGACATCTCAAACACATTCAAACTCCCCCTCTCTTATGTTCCATGTTTCTGCCCCGTACAGTGCTGTCGGCACAATCACTCCTTCATACAATCTCCTCTTAGCATCCATTCCCAAATGTCTATTTCTCATTACACTTTTCAACCCCCCCAAGGTATTTACTTGCTTCTCTCAATCTACATTTTTCCTCCATCTCCAATCCTCCATTTCCCGCCACATTCGAACCCAATTATCTAAAACCATCCTCTTCCTCCAGTCTCTCTCCTTTAATTCTCACTTCCAGCCTGTTGGCACTCTCCCCCCTTGTACATCTCATCACCTTACTTTTGTCCACGTTCATCTTGAACTTCCTTCTTTCGCACACCTTCCCAAACTGTCACTAACTTCCTCAATCTTTCCTCTGATCCTGCTACAAGCGCAGTATCATCAGGAAACAACAACCTTCTTATTTCCCACTTTTCTCCATTTTCTTTAACCATCTCCAATTCCCGACCCATTACCCATGCGTTTATCTCTCGCACCACCCCATCCATGTATAAATTGAACAGCCAGGGTGACATAACACATCTCTGGCAAAGTCCCACCTCTATCTCAAACCACTTACTTTCTCCATTTCTGATTCTAACACAGGCTCTACTACTCCCATAAAAACTATTGAATGCTCTTTACAGCTTTCTTCCTATTCCATGCATCTGCAATACCTCCCACAGTGCCTTCCTGTCTACTGCCCTAAGTCTTTTCCAAATCTATAAAGGAAAAGAAAATTCCTAAAGCTTTCTCACATATGCCTTACCACAAAAATCTGATCCACACAACCCCTTCCTGTCCTAAACCCACACTGTTCCTCATAAATTAATTCCTCTCCTAATCTTCTCAATCAAAACCCTCCCATAAGCCTTCCCAACTACACTTAACAAACTGATCCCTCTGAAACTACTACACTCACACTTGTCCCCCTTTACCTCATAAAGTTGAACTATACAGGCACTCTACCCTCTTAAACAAACATCAAATAACCCCATGAGCCAGTCACCATCACTGTACCTCCCTTTTATAGACATTCTATATGACCCCTATCCAACCCAGGTGTCTTGCCTACTCTCATCATCCTAACAACTGCCTTCACTTCATCCTTCCTTATTTCTCCTCCATTTTCCTCACTCATCACTCATTTTTTAGTTTCCCACTGCAACTACCTTTCCCTCTCTATCCTCCTTCACATTTAGCAACTCCCTAAAATACTCCCCATCTTTCTCATACTGCCTTCTCTTCCATTATCATCTCTCCATCTGCACCTTTTACATTTTCTTCTCTATTTGATTTTCCTCTTCACCCCCTTATTTTCTTTCCAAAACATCTTTTTATTACTTTCAAAATTCTCTCATACTCTTACTCCATTTCACATCTCTCCTCTTTGCCTCCTTTATCTTATGCTTTACTTCTTTTCTTTGTACCTCTCATACGATTATCATGTCCTCTTTTTTTAACCAATCTGTGAATGGTTGCTTCTCTTCTACAACCTCCTTTGCTTCCTCATCCCACCACTCACTACCCTTCCTTCTATTTCCTCCTTGCTCCACACACCATCTTTGCACACCTTGTAACTACTTCTTTGAACCATCCCCATTCCTCCTCCACTCCTAATTCTACTCTAACCTTCACTCCCTCAGCTTTTTGCGTCTCCTTTTCTTTCTCATTTAAGCAATTTTAAGCACCTCCCTACCTTGTCTTTTCCTCTTTCTCCATCTATCCTCCACTCTCAACTTACCTTCCACCAAAAAACCTGATATTCCCTCACTCTATCACTTTAGAATGTGTACATCCTTAACCCTTCCTACTCTTTCCCTGGTATCACTATATTGTCCATTAACCTATCTATAACTCTTTCCCATGTGTACTTATGTTTGACTTTCTTCCTAAACACAATTTGCTATCATCAGTGCTCTAGACACATCATCATAAACTCTCCACTACAATTTTTCCCTGGAACACCACACTTCCCAACCACTTTGTCTATTGATTCATTTCCTACCCTAGCATTAAGGTCTCCCAATAACACTACTTTGATATTTCTCCCTAAACCCTCTATCCATTTCTTTAAACCTATCCAAAAAGCCCACCCTCTCCTCTACAGTCTTCTACCAGGTCCATATGCACTTGCAAAGACCCACATCTCCCTTCTCAGTTTCACCATCCAGATTAACCTTGAAACCTTCTACACATTTACTTATATCTTCACTTACTAGTATTGCCACCCCTTCTCTCCCTCATCCTCTCTTCAGTCCCGAAACCCTCCCACCCTTTCAGTTTAGTTTCACTTAATGCCAACACATCCATCTTTCTTCTTGCAAACATAATGCCTCTCTCTTCCCTTTTACTCTCATCTGTACCACATCCATGCACATTAAAAGACTCAAACCTTAGGGTTCTGGTTGAGAAACTCCTCCCAGACTTTTTTTTTTTTTTTTTTTGAACGTCTCCTTTGGGCCTGCAGGGAAAATTATGCAGTCCTATCCCGTCCTTTTATTGTTGCCTTTTACAACTCAAGTGGACACTTGGTATCAGTATTCTTTTCCCCCACCACAGGGTTTGGTGAAATATGAAAATGAATATTCTGAGAAGTGGTACAGGTCAGTAACAAGAGTTGGGGGATAGCATAACAGAGGGACAGTCACAGTATAATAAAGTAGAATTTTTTCTCTGATTAAAGCTTTCCTCTACCACAGACAAAAAGATGTGTGGCTCTGGTCTGTAGGGGCACCCCATGTAGACTAAAGTATTAGCTGCATGCTATTGTGCAGCTTTTAATCCCACATTAACATGCAGCCAATATCCCAGTCAGGGCATTCCATATAGACAAATGTAAAGTATCTCATATTAGTAATAGTAATGTCCACCTGGCAAGTGTGGAACAAGAAAAAGACCTTTGTGTTGTGATTTCAAACCAAGCAGTTCTGAAGGTCATTAGAATTGCAGATACATTAATTGGATTTATAGGTAGAGTTTTCGAGTTTAGAACAGAATTATTTTTAATCTTTACAACGCTCTACTCAGATCTAACCTAGAATACTGTGTACAGTGCTGATCTTCATATTACAAAGATTTCAAGAAGTTTGAGTGCAGCATAGAGTAACAAAGCTCATTCTTAGGTCGGGGCACAAGCTATATGAGCACTTAAGTGAACTAAATTTTAGTCTCAAAACATAGAATGAGATGTAACTAGTCTTCAAAATAGTCAAAGGAATTGAAAACATGGATGTGAAAAAATATTTCAAGATTGACACCTCCAATGCAACTAAAAGTAATGGATTAAGATTGTTGGAAAATTGTTTCAGAGATTACTTTCTTCAATTGCATTATTAATGTATGGAATAGTCTACAAACATTGTTCCACTGTAGTATTTAAAAATTTACTTTGCTAGAAATCTGACTAGAATTATTCACTTCTAAATAGGTTTACAAAATATGTATATATATTAACCCATTCAACTCCGATGACAAGATGTCTTGTCATTTGGTCAAATAAAACAAAAAATCATAATAAAACAACAAAATGTTTGATGATCAAACAGCACCAGAAAAATATGACGTCGTCAGTCCTCCTCGAGGAGTACTGATGACATCATATTTTTCTGGTGCTGTTTGATCATCAAACATTTTGTTGTTTTATTATGATTTTTTGTTTTATTTGACCAAATGACAAGACATCTTGTCATCGGAGTTGAATGGGTTAATGATAGATCAAGTACCAAAAGAGCAAAGGACCAATAAGCCTGTTGCTGCTTGTCTGTCTATAACACAACTAATACCAGTCCTTCCCTCTCCAATGCCAACACTTTAACTACAGTGCTCCCAAACTCAAACTCTCCTTTCCCTTTCATTCACAATACGTCGTATCTTCCCTCTTTCTTTTGCACCTCATACATGCACGTTCAATGAGCCAACTATTAAGATTCTGGCTGGTGTCTTCATCCCAGCACCTCTTATATAACTCAGCCTAAGAAGGAAAACAAATAGTAATTGCAATTAGAATAAAATAAAATATAAAATATAAAAATGTTTATTTAAAACAAAAGTTTCTGTTTACAATATGGAACTATCACATGGTATTTTTCTTTATATATCTAGAAGTGGGAGTCATCTGAGCACCAATATTCTTTTATACAACATGACTTGGTTTAACCCATTAAACTCCGATGACAAGATTCCTTGTCATTTGGTCAAATAAAACAAAAAATCATAAAACACCAAAATGTTTGATCAAACACCAGAAAAATATGACGTCAGTCCTCCTTGCTTCGCTCGCGAGGACTGACGTCATATTTTTCTGGTGTTTGATCAAACATTTTGGTGTTTTATGATTTTTTGTTTTATTTGACCAAATGACAAGGAATCTTGTCATCGGAGTTTAATGGGTTAAAGTCACCCCCTCTCCTGAGGAGGCTAGGATGCTGCCTCTTACATAGGACTCTAGTGTGGAATTTAACCATGCCATAGGTCAAAGTTGCTGTGGCAGGCTTCAAACTGCATTTCCTTCGACCTCCATTGCAAACAGTGATGCTCTACCAGACTCGGCCAGCGAGTGTACTTGTACATGAATGGTAACAAGGCAAAGCTGCTTCATATATGGCTTGCCAAGCAGCAAACTACACGTGCTTTGCTTATTGCACCATAGCACAATGTTGTGCAACAAGTGAAATATGCCAATAAAAGTGTATATATATACTCTAAAACATTTCATGATATTTTGTGGATACTATGGTATGAAGTGGTACAGTTGTTTCACATCTTGAGCACTCAAATATCAGTAAATACAACAACGAGTATGCACAACATTATGAGGTACAAGTCAATCAAACCTAAGAGTTGTAGTCTTATGCATTGATACACGTCTTGAGACGTCCTTGAGGCTACATACTCCTTAGATGCAGCAACTATGAGCGCTTTTAATTTTACCAGGAAATAATACATGGTCATGTTTTACCCACAAACTACATTGGCTGATTACGAACAATCTTAAGGACAAAATCCAGTTTTGCAAAACAAAGAATGCAGTCGATATAATGCTTATTTAAAATCTTACTTTCAGACCTCTCTTATACACTTGTATTTCAACATTTCATGTTGGTCTAGCAAGTTAGAAACTTCCTTGTACAAGAATGTTCCCTTACTTCCAACAACATGACGTCAGGGTAATCTAAAAATAACCATACTTTCATACCTAATGAACTTCACCATAAAATGGTATCTAAATAAATATTCTTTAAAAGATCCACATTCCACACTGATGTAAACTGTGGTTGGATGCATCCAAATATGTATACAAATAATACTCTTACTTTGAAATCTGTTACCATGGTAAAAAAGTTAAACCACTTGACGTGCTTCCTCCTTGGGAATCTAGCCCCTAAGAACTTTAAACTCTCGTAACAGGACGCTTTTTCCCTCTATAAAAATAGTCGCACACCTGGAGATACTTCGGGCTTGTCCATATTTTCTACAAAATGCTAAGAAGTGCCCATTATGTTTTACAATAAACTGAAAAGGAAAAAGAGCAACTGTGAGTAAACTTATCGATGCAGATTAAAACTTCACAATATCAATCCTACTTTGTCTGCAGATTCTCGAACGGTCAACATAAATTGTTCACATATAAAGAATGAAAAATTGTTACTCGAGAAGTCAATGGAATTATCGACCACAGGATGAGTAGTCTGAATCCTACCTTGTCTGCACATTCTCGGACGGTCAGTGTAAATGGTTCTTGTACACAGAATGGAAAATTGTTACTCGAGAAGTCAATGGAATTATCGACCACAGGATGAGTAGTCTGAAGATCTGCTGTACGGGCCTTCATGTCAACAGCAAAATGAAACATGGCATACCTAGCATGATGTGCGGCAAAGGCTATAGTGAAGTTGCAGTCTTCACTAAAATAATAAAAAATAAATGAATAAAAAAGAAAAAAGAAAAATCAGTACTTAATGTATTCCAACTGAAATATATCTAATTTTGTTAAATGCTTTCAGGTTAATGAATAAGCACAATCTCATCTAAACTATAACAAATGCCATTCCTACCTCAAGATTGTCAGTTCAAATGTGGCATAGTAAGGAATACTCTGCTCCTCGGGTACATTGACGTAGAAATCATGTGGCGCCTCCATCAACACATGAGGCACACTGCCAGCATATGTAGTTATGACGTTGTCTTGCGAAGCAACCTCGACAGCCGCCCCCGCAGCACCACCTTCTGCTGGACCTAGTAGAGTACAGACTGATGATGCATCTTGAGAGCCTGAAGAGGTCTGGGTTTGGGAGATCTGAGTTTGGAGAGCCTGAAAGTTTTTCACCAACATTTCCATACTATCCGACATAACCTGAGCTTCTTTAATTTCCTGCATGGCCGAAGGACAAGAGATGTCGAACTGCGAACCTTCGATGATTTTAGAGAGCTCCCCTAGAGAGAGACCCGACTGGATGTGCATCTTCTGAGACAACATCTGTGTTCTATGATCCTCTATTTCCGCAATAGATTTATTCAACTTTTCCACTAAGGATGTCGCAGCCCACGCAAGTTCCTTTGTAACAACAGTATTCTTAATTAGTATGGAGTCTATTTTCTCCATCTTTTCTAAATACGACCGCTGGAGTTTGAAAATTGCATCTTTTGCACCAACAACGTGATGGTTCCGGTTGCAATGCCCATGCATGGTACACTCCTCACAGATAAGGACATGACAGCTGTCACACCAAAGATCAATTATACTTCGACAATCTGGGCAAATGTCATCTTTTGCTCTCAGTACAGTCCCGTTGTTTAGCAAAGACGGAGAATCTCCCTCCCCCATGACCTTAAGGTTCTCCAGCAGGTCTTCCAGTTCGTAATTAATCGGAAAATCGGACACTTCCATTCCTGTATGATGTGCCTGGCATTTCGGACACACAACGTAGTCTCTATCACTATGCACTTGAATGATACACTGTCTACAAAAGCTGTGACCACATGGGAGAGCAAGAGGTCTCCGGTGTTCTCCGAATGGAGTTATACATATGGAGCACTCCATCCTGGAAAGAATTAAAAAGTAGTTAGTAGTGATGCAGTTGTGTCATACAAAGTAATCCCAAGTAATCAAACCTAACACCACATTGGTACATGCCAGACCCCCTGATATCCACCCCTTTGGATCCCCCCCCCCCAAAAAAAAAAAAAAAAAAAAGGAAAAAAAAAAAGAGAGAGAGAGAGAGAGCAAAGTCCAGCTGGTCGGACTGCAATGCAGCCACCCTCCAGCTCCTCTAAGTTACCAGAAAAGGCTGGACGACTGCATAACAAGTTGTCCTGGGTGTAACACACAACACTATACTATACAACACGTTATGGAAGACTGCATTGTACACAATCATGCATGCTAACAACATAATAGACACTCTATAAAGGATTTGTGGGAAAACCCCATTAGAGGCTGTGGCGTTCATCAGGAGTTGGGACCGCTCAGCCAGACTGCCTAGGGAATGACACCAACAACCTATTAAATCATCAAAACTAAGTGAAATTAATATACAACAAGCCGCGGGCTTTGCCCTCTCCAGCTTTGCTGGGGGCTTGGCTGCACAAACAGCGGCCTTTGGCTGCAGCGCTCCGTGCTCTAATCCCACGATAGGGATCCCGTGTTGGGGTTCCGCCCCGAGACCAAGGCCGAACCGATGGGACATTTTTTCCTGGTCAGTTCAAGGGAACATGGCGACCACTGAGGACTTGTTACCTTGGAGGACTTGTTACCGCTGCATTGCTCGTTCTCTTTCACTCGTGAATTTTGATAACCATAAAAAATATGATGAAGCCAGTTTACAGAGAATGGGGGGGTCACGCAGGTACAACTACAATATACACTCATACCTCGATTTAACGGACCTCACTTTAACGGATTTCGGATGCAACGGACAAAATCTGTAGCTTCCGGATCGTCCAGGGCGACCGGACGCGGTCCGATGTTTCCGCAGTTGACCGCCAGATGACCTATGGTCGCTTTGTTTACAACTGTGCCAGAACACGTGGAGCTGTTTGGTCCGTGTTTTTCGACCTTTTTGGCCCTGTTTTGTGTGTTGTTTGTGAAATAATTCAACAGTTTTTTTAACCATGGCACCTGTACATCCTGTAGAAAAGAGGAAAAGAGTCAATTTAACAGTATCACAGAAGCTTCAGTTGATTAAAAAGTTGAAAAGTGGAGTGTCGGTGAAGCAGGTGTGTGATGAATATGGAGTAAAGAAACAAGAAACAAACTGTCTGATATTCGTAAACAAAAGGAACAACTTACCCAATATTCGCTGAAGTATTCGGTTGATGAAAATTTTGGACTTGGTACTCTTGGGGTGAAAATTTTGGGCCAGTTCCCAGGTATTTACACTAACAGATTGCATAGTGTGCTTAAGTAAAAGTACCATACTGTATTCATTCCTAATTTTTTCGTAACGTAATCATTGAAATACAGTAGTATCGGAAACTTCGGACAATCGGGTATAACGGACTGGTGTTCCCCCCTTTTAGTCCGTTAAATCGAGGCATGAGTGTATATAATCAAGACGCTAAAATCGGCATCCTCGTGTACCCACTTGCTCCTCATAACGCCTACGTAGGCGTCATCGTATCGAAGGGGTTAATGGACTAAAAGGGGGGTAACGGTGTCCATTGATGTGAATAATCCGTTGATTTGGAGTGGTTTTTGTGTGTGTGTATTTACCTAGTTGTATTTTACAGGAAGGGGAGCTATGCTCGTGGTGTCCCATCTTCATATCTCATTTTATCTAAACTATTTTTAAATTCATGTATTGTTTTTGCACACACCACTTTCTCATCTAACTTGTTCCAACTGTCTATTACTCTGTGAAGAAAAATGTTCTTTTTCAGATCTCTTCTATAGCTGTCTTTCTTGATTTTCTTTCCGTGCCCTCTTGTATTTCTATCATCCCATTTTATCAGATTCTCTCTATCAATAATTTCTATGCCTTTCATGATTCTGTAAATAGCTATCAAATCTCCTCTCTATCTTCTTCGCTCTAGTGTCTGTAGTTCCAAGTTTTTCTAGTCTCTCTTCATATGATAGTTTTGAGAGTGTTGGTGCCAATTTTGTAATTGCTCTTTGCATTCTTTCACGTTTTTTATACATTTTTTTGTAGTTGGTGACCACATCGTTGCTGCATATTCCAATCTTGGTGTGTGTGTGTATTGGGGGGGGGGAGATCACCTTTCTTGTCCTTACTAGCACAGACATCAAAATGAGTGGCATATTGCTTTAACTTATCCTTCGCTTTACGAATATCACTCGCCATTTGTTTTTTAACTCCAAACTCCTCACACACTGGCCACAGACACACCTAATTCCAACTTCTTAATTAGCTCTAATTTCTTCTTAATATTTAGATTAACACGCTTTGCTTTAGCTTTGGGTGGCATAGTGATTGCACAGCACTAAACAACAGCACCAAAAACACCACAAACACAGTGAAACCACTGCAAACACAGCTAATAAACGTCCACACCGATCAAGATCTTGTTAACTAGTAAACAAAACAAAGTGCGTGCCATCATGCCATCAGCCACTCAGCGGACAAACGCCGAACTAACGGATGCATTCACCCTACCCACGAAATTTACTGTCGGACCGGACCAGCGGATTTTGTCCGTTGCATCTGATATCGGTAATGCAGTGTCCATTAATAAGAGGTCAATCTGTACGTATAAAAGTGATGACGGATGTAAACAAAACAAGTGTGAATGTAGTAGTTTCAGAGGGATTAGCCTGTTAAGTGTAGTAGGGAAGGCTTATGGGAGGATCTTAATTGAGAGGATTAGGAGAGGAACAGAAGGAGTACTGTAATTGGTGAGGAACAGTGTGGATTTAGGACAGGTAGAGGTTGTGTAGATCAGATCTTTGTGGTAAGACAGATATGTGAGAAAGCTATAGGAAAGGGGAAGGATGTTTTTTGGGCTTTTATGGATCTGGAAAAGGCTTATGATAGGGTAGACAGAAAGGCACTGTGGGAGGTTATGCAGATTTATGGGATAGGAGGAAAGCTTTTGGGAGCTGTCAAGAGTTTTTATGAGAGTAGTAGAGCATGTGTCAGGATTAGAAATGGAGAGAGTGAGTGGTTTGAAGTAAAGGTGGGACTTCGTCAAGGATGCATTATGTCGCCCTGGCTGTTCAACTTATACATGGATGGAGTGGTGCGAGAGGTGAATGCTAGGGTAGTGGGTCAGGGATTGGAGATGGTTAAAGAAAATGGAGAAAAGTGGGAGGTGAGCCAGCTGTTGTTTGCGGACGACACTGCGCTTGTGGCAGGGTCAGAGGAGGGATTGAGGAAGCTGGTGGCAGAGTTTGGGAGAGTATGTGATAGAAGAAAGCTAAAGATAAATGTGGGTAAAAGTAAGGTGATGAGATGTACAAGGGGTGAAAGTGGCAGTAATCTGGAAGTGAGCATTAAGGGAGAGCGACTGGAGGAAGTGGATAGTTTTAGATAATTGGGTGCAAGTGTAGCAGGAAAAGGTGGAGTGAAGGTGGAGGTAGAATGTAGATTGAGAGAAGCGAGTAAATGCCTTGGTGGTTTAAAGAGTGTAATGAGGAATAGACATTTGGGAATGGATGCGAAGAGGAGACTGTATGAAGGAGTGATTGTGCCAACAGCACTGTATGGGGCAGAAACGTGGAACATAAGAGAAGAAGAGAGAAGGAGTTTGAATGTGTTTGTGATGAGGTGTCTGAGAAGTATGGTGGGGGTTACTAGGCTGGATAGAGTGAGAAATGAGGAGGTGAGGAGGAGAACAGTGGTGAAAAAGGATTTGGGAGATAGGGTTGATGAAAGAATATTAGGATGGTTTGGACACATGGAAAGAATGAGTGAAGAAAGACTAGTAAAAGATGTATGGAAGGCAGATGTGGAGGGAGTGAACATGAGGGGACGTCCTAGGATGAGGTGGATGGATGGGGTGAAGGGGGCTTTGGGGAAGAGGGGAATGTCTGTTGAGGAAGGAAGGGAGAGGACGGAAGACAGAGGTGAGTGGAGAATGGTTGTATATGGATGATGTTGTGACTGCATGAGGGGGGTAGTATGTGTGAGTAAATTTTGACGTAGCCCAAAGGGATTTCTCCCCGTCTTCGCCTTATATGCAAAGGGGGACGGAGAGGGGGGGTCGCCGATTAAATGAAGTGGCCTTGCTGTGGATGTACTGTGTCTTGCGACACTGCTTCTGACCCAGGGCGGTGGGCAGGGTGCAGGGATGACCCGTCATCCAGGAGGTGCTCAGATGAGAGGGAGGGTGGGAGGGGTGTGGAGTGTATTTAGGGATGAAATGGGTGGGAGTGTTTTTATGCCTTTCCCTTTTTGGCTACCTCCCTTGGAAGGGGGAAAAAGCCTTGGTATATGTATGTATGTGTATGTATGTAAATATGTATAGAAGTGATTACGGGTATAAACAAAACATTCTAACATTTCACAAACATTGGAAGATGTTTTTACCTTGCAAGATTCTTTTGCTCATTAATGCCACAGGGAAAGCCATTCTTAAAGTAACAATTGCTCCTATAAGAAACAACATAGGCACAATAATATCTCTTGATCTTGTACAGCACTGCAAGATTCTCCAAGCTCTCATGAAGGATTATAGTGCTTTGGCCACTTCAGAAACCTGTTTAACCACTTTGGTATGATGAAACTTACATAGGCATCATGGGGCGCGAGTGGGCAGACAAGGATGCCGATGTCAGCTTCTTGATTATACTTTTTGTAGTTGTACACGAGTTACAACTGGATTCTGTGAACTGATTTTCTGTTTATTATTACTCAGAGTAAAAGTGAACGAATAATACAGCAGTGACTTTATACTTTATAATGTGAGCAGTGTGATGCATTGTTCGTATAGTGGCCAATGCTGCACATGAGAATTTGACTCGTACTGAAGTAGAAATGGGTGATATGAGAATGGCATTCCATTTGCCATAAAACTCAAAATATGAATTTCCTCAGTTTGCAGAGGGACCTTGTAAGGGCGATTGTCCAGTAACTGTTTTGGGGTCAATGACGACAGTTGTGAAAATTCCTCCTTTCCAAAGCTGTCTGAGGATGTTCAGTGTAAAGGATGTTGCATTTGGGTGTAGGTGTCATGTCACTGTGTACATTACCTGGGTCTGGAACAGTTACCTACAGTTAGACTTAGAGTGAGGTAATATATTCTGCCTCTGAATAGTCAATTGTACTTCTAGAAGAATTGTGGTGTTTAGTTTTTGGGATATGAATTTGGGTCTATGGTTTGTGTGATTCACATTGGGGAGAGCGTTCTTTGTTTCAGCTACTTCCGAGGGGGGTGAGGATACGATCTGACCAGTGATTTGGAGAACGGGTCCAGAGTTGTGTATCTCTGAATGCAGTAAAAGGCTTCTTTGCTCTACAGGCTGTGGTACAGTCTAAATTCCACCACTGTGTGTCATGATGTGGATGGTGAGGTTATTATGACAGGAGTGTAGTATGGAGTAGTGATGAGATGCCTGGGGAGTATAGAATTGCTGTACCTCCTTGTCTGGCTTGGGTAGGGAGAGCAGGGGAGGTTGATTTATGAAATTTTTGGCTGGAGCAGGTAGGCCGCTCAACGCATATCTATCACATACAAATAAATGAATTAATAAATCAAAACAGTAAAAGTAATAAGCATTCACTCATAAAAACACATCAAAACAAGATACACACATAAGCAATCATACATACAATTTTAAATTTCATAAAACAAATTGGTGTCTTTTAAAAAGTTTAAAACATTCTCCACATGAACACCCTCCCCTAAAATTTCTCCAAGAGAATTCATTAAAAAGTTTGCCCTGCACTTATTAGAGTATGCAGGGCACTGAATTAAAATGTGTTTAATTGTAAAAACAACTTGGCAAGTGGGGCATTGAGGGGCCAGCCTTTCTGCTCCACTTGCCATAAAAAATTTATGGACAAGGTAGGAATGGAGGAGAACAGGGGAGGGGGTAATTGTACAAGTAGGGTGTGCACATGTCTAGTTGTGTTTCATGTAAACAGATGCAACCTATTTTGTCTTGATGATGGATATGCAGTTTCCTGACTTGGGACAAGTCCTCAGTAATTCCACTGTATGATGGACTGCAGTATTTGGGATATGTATCAATGCAGGCTGGGGTAGGTTTCATTGGTTACCGAGGTCAGAGTTTTTCTATGTATTTGGGAGGGGAGGATGATGGGTATGGAAAAGCGAACTTGACAAGTACTTGTTTGGGTCTGTCAGGTGTACTGGAGGTCTAGGAGACTTGACTAGTGTTTGGTGTTGGTGTGTAAGGTTGGCATTGGGATAGGGCGGATTTCTGCTTGTACAACCACGGATTTTTTTTTCTTCTCAAAAGACAAATAATTTGCAACATTATGTATTGAAATGGAAATTATTGTAAGGCTGCAAATGTGATGTGTATAGGGGAGAGGGAGAGAGAGAGAGTGCGAGTTTAGACTCAGTTATCCAGGTTACATCGAGTTAGAACGTTACATTTACATTAGGCTCTTTCCCCCTGATAATGGGGATGGTGGAGTCAAAGGAGACACCTATCTGTTGTCCCTCCTATCTTAGCTCCTTGTGGATAAAGGGCCATTTTTATTCCATGCTCAGATCGGAGGCAATGCAGGAAGACGACACTTCCGCAGCAGGGCCAGACACATGACGCTGGTTTGCTTTCACAGTTCCCATTAAACTCCGATGACAAGACTGAAGTCATATTTTTCTGGTCTTTGATCAAACATTTTGGTGTTTTATGATTTTTTGTTTTATTTGACCAAATGACAAGAATCGTGTCATCGGAGTTTAATGGGTTAACTAAATGATGACCCTCGCCTCTCATCCAATCTAGAATCTAGAGCCAACTAAAAATCTCTGTGCTGCATCAATTTCCCATCCACTCACATAGAAGAAAAAGAATCCAAAGAATTTCTGTCCCATACCCATGGTTGTATGAGGGGAAGGGAGATTATATATATCTAAGATACATCTATATATATATCTATACGAGATAATGATCAATTCCCTTCCTGTACTATTTCCAGCTGATGACAAAGTCCCACAATAATACAACACTGACAACAGTCATGTTTCCCCCCCCTCAAGTCTATATATAAGAGGGCCTGAGGACTTATGCAAGCCACTATGGGGCTGGGGAATTTCTTAAGTGAAACTTGAGGCAATAATTGATTAAATTCTTATCCCTTTTCCATTTTAAAATATAAACCCATGTGAAATATATGTAGTTATTTATTCTGGTGAATCTAAAGTATATCAATACATATATACATATACCAATGGCTTTTTCCCTCTTACAAGGGAGGTATCCAAAATCAAACTCAGATCCACTACCATCCATTTCATCCCTATCATACTCCACTCCCATCCACCCCCTCCCTTTTTTCTTGGCTCCTCCAGAATGATGGGTCATCCCTACATCTATCAATATAAAATTAAACACTTTTTATAAATTATAATACATCAATATAATATACGTTTTTCTTGGCAGAAATCAATAGCAAAAAAACCTTTGCTAGAAGCGATAAATTACTGAACTAAGCTGTGATGGGATCTTTAAGACACCACGTTTGTTTTGATAGATGTCAAAGTCGGAGAAACTGAAATACAATTAATTGTTCTAACCTAACCAAACCAGTAAAATTTTAGTTGTGTACACTTACATGATATAGCAACATAAAATTAATGATTAATTTTGTAAATTATAATAGATCAACAATGCTATTTTCTTGGCAGATCAATAACAAAAAAGTTGCTAAAAACCATTTTCTAACGAACGAACGAAGTTGCGGCGGTTGAATGATAGCCATGTTTGTTTTGATAGGTGCTGAGGTCGAAGAAATGAAAGTATGATAAATTAGTCTATTCTAACCTAACTAATCTATGTAACCTAACCAATGTTTAGTAATTTGGTACCTCGGGTTATTAACAGATGACAGCAGAACCCCGTGTTCTCTCATAATGTCCAAGGAAGCCCTATTGTCTTTGTAACAGCACCTATTAATGTCACCTGGAGTTGGAGAACACCCGGTCCACAACATGATCATGACTGGATTGGCATGGTGTCTGTACTGTATCTTAGCGGCTTTGTTCGTCAGTAAATTTGCTTGTAGCAAGGTCTTTTGTTTTTTATTTCCACCACGAAAATCGCATAATTACATTCATGTATTATAATTCACAAAATATCTAATTTTCTAATGCTATATCGCGTAGGTGTGCACAACTAAATTAATACCACCAAACCTCCTATGCCATCACCAAACTGACATTGGACTTGACGGCTGACACAAACATGGTATCTTTAAGCTTCAATCGGTAGTGAATTGCTTTAAGCAAGGTTTATAGATTTCTGCCAAGAAAAATATGTTGATGTACTTTAATTTACTGAATATTTAATTTTCTATTAATATGTGTAGGTGTACACTTTTTAGTAATACCTTCTCTAAGGATTGATAATGGCACCGTATCTAGGGGACTTGGATGTCAATGACTTGTCAATGACTTAACTGTCAACTTGATTTTTCTCCGTTAGGAAAACATGCAGCCCCCACGTTAATTCACACTAGTTCTCAGGCCCTCCCACAGTTCTGGGAAGAAATGTTGGATCGATAACTTTGGTCTTAGTGCAGGGCAGTTTTTTGTCTTCGGTTTTAGCATCATGTGGGGGGAAAAAGCTACCAACTGTTGGGCCTCTGTGTGCAAAAATGTTAGTTAGCCTTGATAGGAGACCCTGGGATTAGTTCAAAGACCGTCAATCAACCTGTGCACCTCTACAGAGTCAAGGATGTCAAGTTTTGAAGACAATTAGCAAGCAGAACCTCACAGAACTGACAATCCTTCTCATGGTAATAAAATCAATCATTGCTTCTGGACAGCACTTTTGTGATTTACCATACCTGCCCCACATGTGTACATGTACAGTATATCTAAAATATGTAAAGGGACTTTGATATGTCATGAAGACCTTGTAGTAAACATTTCTTGTCCAACATTTCCGGAATAAAAAATCATATTGCAATTACGTCTACAAAATTCTTGAATTTCGTTGACAAATTATATGAATACAAAAAATATACACACAGATAATTGTAATATGTAAAGGGACCTTGAATGTCATGAAGACCTGGCTTGTAGTAAACAGGTTATATGGAAATTAAGTTCAGAGAGCTATGAAACGCCCATCGATGTGATATCTCGCCAGACTTCAGTTTCCATATACGTTGTACCATGCAATAACATTTATGGATTACATTAATAATTTCCGTAATAAAAAATCATATTGCAATTACGTCTACAAAAGTTCTTGAATTTCGTTGACAAATTATATATAAATACAAAAAATATACACACAGATAATTGATCCATCCTTAAGTTACAATAAAAACATATACCAGTACCTGTTCTCAGAAACTCAAAAGTGAAATGTGAGGGCAACAATTTCCATTTACAAAGTAACTGCTAAAACTCTGAGCTCTCCCTCATTCCCTTCTCACTGCCTTTCGAGTACTCTTCTTGTGTGTGTGTCTGGTGTAAACATTGTACGCGGGAATCGAACAGGTATCCTTTGAATGCTTCAAATTTCTAATTACACGGTACTGAGAACTTTTTGCATTGGTAATCGTCTATAAATTCTATAGTATCTATAAATTAAAGTTGTTACAGTACTATCTTTTTTACAATGTTGTATCATGAAAAACTTATCATAATGCATTTCTATAATTTGACTGATTGTATAAGTGGTTTCTCCTGTAGTAATTATCAATACTCCTATCACGGCGTACACCATTCTATGTTTTATTATGGTTGCTAGTGGACTTTAATCAACCAAGAAAAATACACATAGGTCGAGTCCTTTCAGTAATTTAATTTTCCGTTATGCTAAAATTGGTGTGTGTCTATCTTCACATTAGTGTGATGTCACTATTCTTGACACTTGATTCAGTGTATATTCCATCCCTGATTGTGTCTTTTTTTATATTAAAATATTAAAGCATCATTTCTCATCGCACTCAATGTAAAAAAAATCGTTGATCTTAGTCTTTTGAGATACCAGTTGCCTTATTTGTTTTTATTGATTTTGTCTATGATGGCTTCTGGATACTACTTTTCTCAGAAGTCTAATAATAACATTGCGTCGTACTGAATCTTCATTATGTTTGAAGTGGGCGGCGTGGCACCACATTTGTTTAAATTAGGTCTTAACTGATAAGGCGAGAAAGACTTTTTCAGAGGACCGTCGTCAGCATTCGATTACATCTAAGGCTAAGTTGACTTCTGCAATGGCAGGCTAGGGTTACACGTGTTTTTTTTTTATAATAGTTGTCCATCGCAATTGCACCGTCGTATACGTAATTATACAATGACAGTACGATATCAATGTAGTACATAAGTAGGCTACTCCGAGATGTCAGCAAAGTCTGGACCAGAATGGAAATAAGCTTACATGATTTTTTGTGTTATCCTCGGCATTTGTTATTTCGAACTATTTGTTCTTTTCTTTGTCTGTACTTTATGTATATTGATGCAATGCCAAATAAAATAAATAAAAACAGATAAATGAATAAACGGACAAATGCTTCCACTATCAATGAAATGTATTTGATTTGAGGAGAGCAGTAAAAAGAGTGGAGAAATCAGTAGCAGAGAATGTGAAAGAGAACCCTAAAGCATTCAGGAAATATATACAATCCAAGACAAAATCGTCAGTAAGTGTCAGGGAACTGTATATGAATGCAGAGATAACATTGAGA
This sequence comes from Oratosquilla oratoria, assembly GCF_046742065.1. Lineage (NCBI taxonomy): Eukaryota > Metazoa > Arthropoda > Malacostraca > Stomatopoda > Squillidae > Oratosquilla > Oratosquilla oratoria. The sequence goes on along the minus strand of NC_134788.1, from coordinate 49,264,993 downwards.
ACTAAAAATGACAAAGAGAAAACGAATGTTTTGGCAGAATTTTTCAGCTCTGTGTTGACACAAGAACCAGAGGGGGAGATACCTACTCTCGCTGCTAAAGACTTACCAGAAATGCCGCCATTCGAATTCACAGACGAGGAAATAGATAAGGTAATTGACAAACTACAGAGAGACAAATCACCCGGCCCAGACGGATTACATTCTAGAATTCTGAAAGAAGTGAAAGCGGAGATCATCAGCCCACTTAAGCTTATATTTAACTCATTACTACAGACCAGTAAGATACCAGTGGATTGGAAAATAGCTAATATTACAGCAATATTTAAAGAAAAGGAGATAGAAGTAAACCAGAATATTATAGACCAGTAAGTTTGACCTATGTTATCTGTAAGCTGATGGAATCGATAATACGTGGAAAGGTGTTAGATCATTTGAACAAGTATAAACTAATAAGTGGAAGGCAGTACGGATTTGTGAATGGACGCTCAACGGGGCTTCAGCTGATCACAGTAACAGAAAAATGGACAAAGATATTGGATATGGGAGGAGGAATTGATGTAGCCTACTGGGATTTTATGAAGGCTTTTGATAAGGTGCCGCACCGGAAATTAATGGGAAAAGTCAGCAGTTATAACATCAAGGGGAAAGCCTTGAAGTGGATTGAGGAGTTTCTAAAAGATCGAAAACAAAGAGTGATAGTAAATGGTGAAGTGTCACAGTGGAAAGATGTGATTAGCGGGGTGCCTCAGGGTTCAGTACTCGGGCCGTTGATGTTTGTTATATACATGAATGACATGCCAGACACTATATTAAACAGTCAGATATTTCTTTATGCAGACGATACAAAGATATACAGAGAAATCAAAGGGAGAGAGGATTGCAGGAAGATCTACAAAGAATGAAGAGCTGGTCGGAAAAGTGGCTGTTGAGGTTTCATCCAAAGAAATGTGAAATAATGCGAGTAGGGAGGACAGGAATAGAGAACTTTCAATACATAATGGAAGAAGAACTAAATGTAATGAGGGTGGAAAAGGATTTGGGTGTTGTTGTGGATAATGAATTAAAATTCAGTTGACATTTGGCTGATAAGATCAATGTAGCAAATAGGATGGTTGGTCTGATTAGAAGAACATTCACTGCTATGGATGAGACTATGTTTAAGACCTTGTTTGTGAGTTTAGGTCGACCACACTTGGAGTATACAAACCAAGTGTGGTGCCCATACAAAAAGAGGGGCATAGCTGCAGTTGAGGCAGTACAGCACAGAGGAGAGCAACGGAGATGGTACCGAGCTTGAGGACTCTTTCATTTCCAGAGAGACTAAAGAAGCTGGGTTTACCAACTCTTACTTACTGAAGATCTAGAGGCGATATGATTGAGACGTTTAAAATAATAACTGGAGTGTATGGTGAAGGTGTGAGTGAAGGATTATTTGTGAGGCAGTCTGAGATAGTGACAAGAGGACATAATAAAAGGATCTTCGTACAAAGAACAAGGTTGAACATAAGGAAATATACATTTTGTAATAGAGTGGTGAATAATTGGAACAAACTGCCCGAGGGTCTGGTGAATGCTAAGTCAGTGGTGGATTTTGAGAGGAGGCTTGATCGAGTGTGGAAGAACCAGGAGCAGAAATATGATTTTGAATCGTTAATTGTTAATATGCGCCTCGACCACGGTGACCACTAGACCATGATATAAGAGGATAGTTATTACGAGCTGGAGCCACAGGCACATTAGCCTCTTCCAGAAGCCTTCTGTGAATTTAGGGGTCACAAGAAGCATAGATTTTAAGGAAATTGTTGATTTTGAGGAAACACGTCCACCAATTCGCATTTGTTGGCACTTTAATTTTCTGTAATAATCTCTTGCTTTGTTTTGCTACGACAGGCATGATATCGATGACCTTCTCTTGTTGAGAAGTCACTCCAAGATTTAAACTTTTCTCGTATGATGTTACTTTTTTAATCTATTATTTATTACTAGAGAAGACAGGAAAGAGGTATTGATTTAGTGAGAATAAAGTTAGAAAGGAGGTACAGTGGGTTGTAAATATATTATCATGAAATATCACGTCTTCACTAAATTTCCTCAAAACCAACAATTTCCTTAAAATTTATGTTCCATGTTCCCCCTAAATGTCATCAAATTAAAGACATTTCATTGAAAGTGAAAGCACTTGTCCATCGTGCCAGACTTTGTTGACATCTGAGTACTTATGCAGTACATTGATATCGTACTGTCATGGTATAGTTACGTATACGATAGTGCAATTGCTCTGCACAACTGGTACAAGCCACGTGTAACCCTGGCTTCTTACTGTAGAAGGTAATTATGTTCAGTTTCTTTGAAGATAATTCCAGCAGGAATACATAGAACCTCCCCCTGCAAGGGAGGTAGCAGAAAAAAAAGAACACTCCCACCCATTCCATCCCCTACATACTCCACTCCCATCCACCCTCTTCCCTCCCTCTTATCTTGGCACCTCCAGGATGACGCGTCATCCTTGCATCTTGTCCACTGCCCTGGGTCAGAAGCAGTGTCGCCAGATACAGCACATCCACAGCAAGGCCGCTTCATTAAATCAGCGACCCCCTCTCTCCGTCCCCTTATGCAGAAAAGGAGAAGACGGGGGAGAAAGCCCTTCGGGTTGCATCTGTTTATTTCTCACACATATTCCCTCACCCCCCCCATCCCCCACCCACTCCCCCTCACGCATCACATCATCATCCATACACAACTCTTCTCCCTTCACCCCTATCTTCTGTCCTCTCCCATCCTTCCTCAACAGACATTCCTCTCTTTCACAATGCCCCTTTTACCCCATCCATCCATCTCATCCTAGGTCGCCCCCTCATGTTCACTCCTTCCACCTCTGCCTTCCACACCTCTTTTGCTAGTCTTTCTTCACTCATTCTTTCCATGTGTCCAAACCATCACAATGCTCTTTTCATCAACCCTATCATCCAACTCCCTTTTCACCCTTGTTCTCTCCTCACCTCCTAATTTCTCACTCTATCTAGCATAGTAACCCTTATCATACTTCTCAGGCACCTCATCTCAAACACATTCAAACTCCTTTTCTCTTATGTTCCATGTTTCTGCCCCGTACTGTGCTGTCTGCATAATCACTCCTTCATACAATCTCCTCTTAGCATCCATTTCCAAATGTCTATTTCTCATTACACATGGTAGTGATGAAAAATTCGAGTCTTGTTAGTGATTCGAGTTTTTATGAGTGAATCACTGAAGAGAATCGGGTATTTGAGTGACTCCAGAGGCACAACTCATAATATGCACCTTGTACCTTCCACCACGAAGACCTTACCTCCCGGATCAATATTTGAATCAATTGCTCCGACACAGAAAACTTATCTATATCACTGGAGACCCAAATGCCCGACACACGGTACTAGGCCGTTCCAATCACAACAATGTCGTCACAGCAATCTACGACAACATAAGCAGAGCAGCGACATGCATCTTGTATGACCCAAAGATTCAAGTGTTAACCCATTAAACTCAGATGACAAGATTCTTTGTCATTTGGTCAAATAAAACAAAAAATCATAAAACACCAAAATGTTTGATCAAACACCAGAAAAATATGACGTCAGTCCTCCTCGCTTCGCTCGTACCTTTCTTTATTATGTATTTTATCAAGCCCCACAAAGGAGCTTTGCAAAATATCTCATAATATTATGCTAATAAAAATGCATCGGTATAGAAGGCCAATTTAGTATATAAAAAATTATATATCAGTTTAAAAAGGATATAAATTTATGTACAAAATTTGTTAATATTATTAATTTTAAGACGTAAAAACCTGTTACTATTAAAGTTTTATTATTTGAATTGTGTTTTAATTTTTTTTATTAAAAGATAGTCCTATATATTATATATATATATATATTTTTTGATAAATGAAAGTTAGCAGGAGTGACTTTAGCTTTCTGAAATCGGAGTTGCCCATATATCATCATAATAAAAAAAAGCGGTTATACGACAGGAGCTGCATTGTTTCCCTCACACGCAGGCGCCAGTGCCCTCCACAGTCTCTCTCCGAGCAAGCTTCCATGCAGACACCCTCCCCTCCCCATTCTAAGCACCTCTACACAGTTTCGATCAAATTCTATGAATTCTGTAGGCGTCCACTTGATGTCCTCCAACGAGGTTTGTTGTTTCTTTGGGGAGAAGACAATCCTGTGATTGGGAACAGCAGAAGGGGTGGGGGGGGTGGGGGGGGTGACGTGCCACATGTTGCCCATTACACAACCAGAGGCGTGACGTGCTCGAATTAGGCTGCAAGTAACTGGCCCAGACTCACAGTACGGTATAGGGCCATTTACACGGTCTAACAGTTTGACAAACCCGGTTTGTCAGACAAGTGTTTGAAGTGATGTTTGACCGTGTGAATGGGGTATTTGGTCGCCAAACACGTTTGTCGAACGTGTTTGACAACCAAATACCCTATTCACACGGTCAAATATCACTTCAAACACTTGTTTGACAAACCGGGTTTGTCAAACCGTTTGACCGTCTAAATGCCCCTTATCTGGTCTGGTACAATGTCATTCTAACGATATTCCACGAGTCTCCAAAGACAGTCTGTACGCCTCAAGAAGTCCGCTCAGGTTGTGGCAAATCAGCATTAGTACATGCCTCTCTCTCTCTCTCTCTCTCTCTCTCTCTCTCTTATTTCTATCGGGAGGAAATAGAAGGAAGGGTAGTGAGTGGTGGGATGAGGAAGCAAAGAAGGTTGTAGAAGAGAGGAGGCGAGCTTTCACACATTGGTTACAAAATAGGACGAGAGAATCATATGAGAGGGATAAAGAAAAGAGCGGAGAAGTAGAGCACAAGACAAAGGAGGCAAAGAAGAAAGATGTGAAATGGGGTAAGGGTATCACAGAAATTTTTGAAAGTAATAAAAATACAGTAAGCAGTTGAAGAGTGGTATAGTGATATACGGGAAGAAATAGGCTGTAGCGTTTCAATTATTTACTACAAAACAATCCCAAACCATCACACTAACTACACACCTTGTCTTCTTCAAATTCAGTATAATGATATACAGCAGCTTGTTCAATCCATTGGATGGACATTGGAACTCAGAGCTCAAAGGCCTACACGAAATACAATGGGAAACAATGGTTAAGGAAACGGGGAAAAAAATCATGTATTTTGGAAAAAAAATGTCGATGGGAAACAGCAACTGCAAACTACCGTATCTTTACGACGAAAGAACGACGAGATTTTCGACTTGAAGCAACAGGGACAACTACACCGAAGCTGCATGCAAAAAATGTTTGTCATCAGCGAGGAGGAAAACGAAAAGTTCGACGCACAGCAGGAGGAGGAGGAGGAGGTCAAGAGAGAACGGGAGGACAACCAACGACGCCTGCCACAACCACGCGAGAGAGTAGACCTCACCCGCCTAAACGACGACAGCAGCAACATTCTCACAGAACGAACGCATCACAGGTGACGAGGTGAAAGCTGTGATAAAAGGATTCAAGAAGAACAAGTCCTCCGGGGTGGAGAGAGAGAGAGAGAGAGAGAGAGAGAGAGAGAGAGAGAGAGAGAGAGAGAGAGAGAGAGAGAGAGAGAGAGAGAGAGAGAGAGAGAGAGAGAGAGAGAGAGAGAGAAGGGGAGAAATATTCACACAACTACCAAACAACATTATCAGTAGACCAGTGCACATTTTCATGGCCAGTCTCGCCACCGGACACTTCCCAACTCCATTAGCATCAAACAGAGTACAACACTTGACACCAATATCATTGCATGAGGTACAGGCAGAGGTGCTAGAGAAAAATAATCAACATATGACTGAGGCAGCAACTCGAAGACAACTATTCAACTCCTGTCAGTACGGATTCCGACTACACCGAGGTACTACCGTTACAATTGCATGATCGTATGAGCAGATAGCAATCACAGCACGCCACCAATGCACATTATTTCAAGATGTCAACAAAGCCTTCGACAAAGTCTGGCATGACGGGATGAAACTAAGAATTATTCGCCTGCAGCTACCTCAAGAACTAACGAGGCTCCTACGTGGACTCCTAACGGGACGCACAGCAAGAATCAAACTACCTGTACAATAACACCAAAGCGAAGACTCTCCTTAGTTAACAGTGGAGTGCCACAGGAATCGTGTCTATTGCCAACGCGGTGTGCGCAGCAGACCTCGCCACTCCCACAGCAAACTGCCATTTATGCGGACGACGTAACGCAAACCATCGTCTACCCAGGAAGATCAGCCAAAATTATGGCAAAACAAACGGAGAGAGCGATCAACAACCAGGTCACGGAGTTTGAAGAGAAATGGAAAAGGAAGACTAATGAATCCAAATTCGAAGTGATACCAGTGGCCAAGTTGAAGCCATCACATATAATAACATATTCATTTGCTACAATACCCAAACACGAAATTACCAATGAAGAATCCTCTGTGCAATACCCAGACATACGTTTGGGCCATCATTCTCATCCTTTCCCAGTGTCCAATCCCCCCCTTCTCCTCCTCTTCCTCCCCCCTTTTTTCTCTCCCCGTTCCCTCCTTTCCCCTTATTTCATCTCAAGCATTTGTATCTCAACTTGTACTTGAAAAAGCTGTAATAAGCGAAACGTCGTACAAATAAAGGCTCCGTCCTCATATGGTGTTTATCTCGTCAATACCCAAACAGCAATGAACAATTCCTTGCGCATTGCCTAAGCCAGTGTTTCCCAACCTTTTCGAAATGATTACCCCAAAATTCAGTTTCGCAATTATCAATTACCCCATTGAACATATATAGACCCAGTAATATCGGATGTTTATTTTTCGCTGTCGCCTGATGAACTGAATGGGCTATATATATAGCCCGCTATTGGCTGTATATATTTAAGGATCCAACACAAAAAAGTGTAGTGATATATATGTAATTGGAGAGAGTTAAACTGATTGACTTGATCAGACTTACCTCTGCACACACGGAACATCCATTACCCCATTGGGACTATTTACCCCGGCGTTGGGGAACACCGTACTAAGCGTATGATATTTCATATTTCGAACGTTATCAAGCCCCGTTAAGAAGCCTTTCAAAATTTGGTAAATTATCATATCTATATTGATATTATTTTACGAAGCCAATTGAATATATAAAAAATTATATATCAGTTTAAAAACGATATAAATTTACGTACAATATTTGTTAATATTATTAGTTTTAAGAGATGAAAGTATAATATTATTGTAATTGTATTATTCTAATTGCAATTTAATTTTTAGTAAATGGTAATGTCACATATATATTTATATATATATATTTTGATAAATGAAAGTTAGAAGGGGGAACTTTAAATGTCTGAAATCGGAGCCGCCCATAATTATTTCATTATACATATAGGAAAAAAGCGGTTATACGTCAGGAACCGCATTGCTTCCTTCACACGCGGGCGCCAGTGCCCTCCACGATCTCTCTCCGAGCGAGCTTCCATGCACACACCCTCCCCTTCTCAGCACCCCTCGACACAGGCTCGATCCACTTGCCCCAGCAACCATGAATTGTGTGGGCGCCGCGCCGTCCCCTTCTGCGCCTCCTCCATTGAGGGTTCCTGTCTCTTGGGGAGAGGACAATCCTGTGATTGGGACCAACAGAAGGGGGACGTGTTGCCCATGTAACCGGAGGCGTGACGTTCATCATCTGAACAACTGCCTTCACCTCACCCCTCCTTATTTCTCCTCCATTTTCCTCACTCATCACTGCCATTTTCTTAGTGCTTCCCACTACAACCACCTCTCCCTCCCTATACTCCTTCACATTTAGCAACTCCCTAAAATTCTCTGCCCATCTTCCTCACTTCCATTATCATCTCTCCATCCATCTGCACTTTTTACCTTTCCTTCTCTACTTGATTCGCCTCCTCTTCCTCTCCTTATTTCTTTCAAAAATATCTTTTATTACTTTTAAGAAAATTAGGAGAGAAAATATTGAAAGGCAAGACAGGAGAAGAGAACAGAAAACGGAGACGACGCCCGTTGTTCGGTTTATTTCAAGCTGGCTCTCACCTCTGTCGTTCTTTGTGAATCTTAGGCAGTTTTTTTTTTAACTTGAGAAAAGAAGAAATAGGAGTTGGTTTAGATAGAATAAAATTAGAAAGGAAGTACAGTGGAGGACGACACCCCTTGTACAATATATGGCGAGCTAAGCTATCTAGATTTATTTTGATTTCTAAGTGGTCATTCAGACTGAAACCTTTTGGTTTGTGTAGGCTACACAAGGGGGACTTAATGCGGGCGAGATAAACTCCAAACCGGGAGTTTCCTTGTATTTATTAACAATAAATCTGGGGTTATCAACAGCAAATCATAAATGGGCCCTGTGGGCAGGCCTTGACCTAATGGCACACCTGGCTGGCAGTCTTATCACACTGCTCAGGCCCCCTCTGGCTGGTAGGCTCTTGACCTGCCCCTCCTATGGCGTTGATGACATAGGTGTCGTAGGTTAATATAGGGGTTTAGTGGGTTCTTGTCAGTAAAGGCGTTAGTCTCGCTATTCTATACATTGGGGTCAGTTTTATTTATGAGGGTTAGTCGTATAGTTGGTGGGTGTTGTTAGGTACGTTATATATATATGTGTTAGCTTATGGGTAATATAATAAGGGGCAGTTATAATAAAGGGTTACTAACCCATTAAACTCCGATGACAAGATGTCTTGTCATTTGGTCAAATAAAACAAAAAATCATAAAACACCAAAATGTTTGATCAAAGAGCACCAGAAAAATATGACGTCATATTTTTCTGGTGTTTGATCAAACATTTTGGTGTTTTATGATTTTTTGTTTTATTTGACCAAATGACAAGACATCTTGTCATCGGAGTTTAATGGGTTAATGGGTTAGTCTGGTGACATTGGGCATCTATATCTTGTTGTCTTGATATGTGCTGAGTTAGATGTATGTTCTGGGAAATGCAAGGTAAGCAAGAGGGGAGTCTCGCTATGTTGCAAGCATGTGGATGACGTGCGGGGTAGGTGATGGTTAGTAATGGTTACAAGACTGGTCTGAGGTTGTATATTTTGGTAGTAGGTTTGGGTTTTGGTTCCTTAGCCACTATGCGTAAGGTTGGCTTTTGTCCTGCAGTTAGCTTCCTTTCAAATTGTCTGGGGTTGTGGGATCCTCAAGTAGTTTCTACCAGATTCGACTAGCCAAACGGTAGAATCTGATGTTGAGTGGTTCGGTTTTTGTCCTTTTGTGGCTGAGGTGGAAGGAGTGAACATGAGGGGGCGACCTAGGGTGAGATGGATGGATGGGGTAAAAGGGGCATTGGGGAAGAGGGGAATGTCTGTTGAGGAAGGACGGGAGAGGACAGAAGATAGGGGTGAATGGAGAATAGTTGTGTATGGATGATGCTGTGATGCATGAGGTGGAGTGGGTGGGGGATGGGGGTGAGGGAGTATGTATGAGAAATAAATTGACGCAGCCCGAAGGGATTCCTCCCCGTCTTCTCCTTTTCTGCATGAGGGGACGGAGAGAGGGGTCGCCGAATTAATGAAGCGGCCTTGCTGTGGATGTGCTGTGTCTTGTGACACTGCTTCTGACCCAAGGCAGTGGACAAGGTGCAGGGATGACCCGTCATCCAGGAGGTGCCAAGATAGGAGGGAGGGAATAGGGTAGAGGGGAGTGGAGTACGTTGGGGATGGAATGGGTGGGGGTGGTTTCTATGCCTGTCTTTTGGCTACCTCCCTTATAAGGAGGAAAAGCCTTTGGTATATGTGTGTATGGTATGTATGTGGAGTTCTTCTACAGTTTCTTAATATGGTGGGGTCTGCCTACTGGCGAATCGGAGGAGTTTGCTTTGAAAGTTTTGTCTTTTCTGAAGCTGGGTTTTGGATAGGGCGTTGAGAGGTACGTGGAGATATCCTATTATGGGACTCATTAAGGCTCTGTACAGTTGCACCTTGGTTTTCTCCTCCTCTGCTTTAAATCTTCCTTGTTTTGCCATGATGACTTTCGTTTCTTTTAACCTGTTGCTGACATGTATCACTATGCCCCGTTGGGCCAGTTTTAGTGACCAGTAACCTGCCAGTCTTTCAACATTGTGTGGTTCCGCATCCTACTGTTATTTGTGTTGGCCTGAACTTGGCAATGGTATTACTTCGATTTTTTTTTTTAATTTATTTGTTTGTTTTTATTTTCCGTTTCTCTTCAAACTCCGTGACCTAGCTGATCGCTCTCTCCGTTTGTTTTGCCATAATTTTGGTTGATCTTCCTGGGAAGATGGTGGTTTGCGTTACGTCATACGCATACATTACGTAGTGGCATTTTGCTGTGGGAGTGGGGAGGTCTACTGCGTACACCACGTTGGCGATAGACAACTGTTAATTAACCCATTCAACTCCGATGACAAGATGTCTTGTCATTTGGTCAAATAAAACAAAAAATCATAAAACACCAAAATGTTTGATCAAACACCAGAAAAATATGACGTCAGTCCTCGCTTCGCTGCGAGCGAAGCGAGGATTGACGTCCTATTTTTCTGGTGTTTGATCAAACATTTTGGTGTTTTATGATTTTTTGTTTTATTTGACCAAATGACAAGACATCTTGTCATCGGAGTTGAATGGGTTAAGACAACTGTTAATTAAGGAGAAAGTGTTCGCTTTGGTGTTGTTTTAGTTTGATTCTTGCTGTGCGTCCCGTTAGGAGTCCACATAGGAGCCTCGTTAGTTCTTTAGGTAGCTGCAGACGGATGATTCTTAGATTCATCCCGTCATGCCAGATTTTGTCGAAGGCTTTGTTGACATCTCGAAGTACTAATGTGTACTGTGGTGTGCTGCCATTGCTTTTGCTATCTGCTCATGCAACTGCGGGTGTAGGACCTCGTTGGTTGTAGTCGGAATCCGTACTGACGGGAGTTCTATAGTTCATCGTCTTCGAAATGGTGCCTGAATCTTATGTTGGCTGTCTTTTTTTTCTAGTATCTTTGCTTGCACCTCAAACAATTAGATCGTTCTGGAGTGTTGTGCTCTGTTTGGTGCTTTCCCCAGTTTTGGAATCACTATGATAATGTCTTTTTTGAATGGCGTTGGGAAGTGTCCGGTGGTGAGATCGGCCATGAAAATGTACGCGAGTTTACTGATCATGTTCTTTGGTAGTTGGGCGAATATATCTATTTCTCTCTCTCTCTCTCTCCCCCCCCTCTCTCCTCTCCCCACCCCAGAGGACTTGTTCTTACAAAGGATTACAAAGGCGGAGCATGCCGACAGGAGACCTTTTGATCCATATCTAGGTCGGATGCAAAAAAAAAAAAAAAAAAAAAAATCATATTAATAATAAATAAAAACTATAATAATGTAAATAACAAATAAAATACATAAATAAATGCATAGGTATAGTTGAATAACAAACAAACAGGTAAATAGTAAATGATAATAAATTGACATATAACTAATAATAAATGAAAATCAGACAGACAAATTATAACAAAACAAAAACAAATAATATAACATAAATTATAATCATTACAGCATCTTACTTAGGTATTTATCTAAATGATTCTTAAAGCTTCGAACTGAACTACATTGCACTACCTGGATTTTATCACAGCTTTCACCTCGTCACCTGTGATGCGTTCGTTCTGTGAGAATGTTGCTGCTGTCGTCGTTTAGGCGGGTGAGGTCTACTCTCTCGCGTGGTTGTGGCAGGCGTCGTTGGTTGTCCTCCGTTTTCTCTTGACTCCCTTCTCGTGCTCTGCGTCGAACTTTTCGTTTTCCTCCTCGCTGATGACAAACATTTTTTGCATGCAGCTTCGGTGTAGTTGTCCCTGTTGCTTCAAGTCGAAAATTTTGCCGTTCTTTCGTTCTAAAAATACGGTAGTATGCAGTTGGTGTTTCCCATCACATTTTTTTTTCTTTTCCAAAATGCCTGTTTTTTTTTTTTTTCGTTTCCTTTACCATTGTTTCCCATTCATTTTCATGTAGGCGTTTGGGCTCCTGATTCATGTCGTTCTGCAGTTTTCTGTATTGAGCTCTGAGTTCCAATGTCCATGCAGTGAATTGAACAAGCTGCTGTATATCATAATACTGAGTTTGAAGAAGACAAAATGCGTAGTTAGTGTGAGGGTGTGGAATTGATCTGTAGTAATTAAAATGCTACAGCCTTTTTCTTCCTGTATATCACTATACCATTCTTCAACCGCTTCGTGTATTTTTGCGTGACGCAGCATTTAATTCTGAGGTCATGTAGTAGACAAAGATGGCAATCATACTACATATGACAAGATCAGAGCTGTTAGAAACTTTCCTTCACCTAAGACAGTTGACCAAGTAGGTTCTTTCCTAGGCTCGGCAGGATACTATCGTCCTTTTGCAAAAGACTTTGCAAACTCCATAGCATCACCTCTTACTCGTCTCTTGAAAAAGGATGTTTCCTTCCAGTGGCATGATGCTCATGAGAATAGTTTTGAATTCTTTTTACCATTTGGTCTAATTAGTGGAGTGCGTGGAAGACGACCACTTGGACGACCTAGAAAAGACTGGAGGAGATGCGTTGAGGAAGATGTGCAGATATGCAGAATAGAACCAAGAGAATGGAAGGAGGAGGAGGAGGTGCCACAGGACAGAGAGACATGGCCGGACGCTTCTTCAAAAGCGGTTCTGGATCACCAAGTGGCCCGAAGACCAGCGGAGTAAGAGTAGAGTATTTGGACTAATGCTTCTGGTCTCGGTGTTGAAGCTGTCCTAATGCAGCATAGTAGATGATCGTCGTACACAAATGTTATTGCATATGCTAACAGCAAACTCGATTATGCTGAGCCTCGCTACTCTGTAACACATCTTGAAGCTTTAGCAGTGGTGTGGGCTTTAAAGCATTTTCGTGACATCATCTTTGGATATCCCATAACAGTTTACACAGACCACAGTGCTGTCACACAACTTTTCAAAGGCGAAAATCTTTCAGGCCGCGTAGACAGTCACCTTCTGTGTCACACACTGCTATACCATTTGTGATTCTGTCAGAAGGAACATTCAGGAGTCTAGATCAAACATGATACAGAAACAACGTAGTAAGGCTGCACCTGTTTCCACCCAAGTCGGTGATCATGTCTGTAAACAAATGCCTGAGCGACAATCTAAATTAAACAACAAAGTTACTGATCCTTTTCTGGTGACGCAGAGGCTTCAACCCGACACGGTCAGGGTTTTTGACCCATCTCAGGGACTTGGTGAGGTTCTGCATTCTGACAGGCTCAAGAAGACTCAGGTGCCCCCCATGCCTGCATTTACCCAGCTTCCCCAATGCTCAATGTTCCCCCCTGTTCACCAGTCGTATCATCTACGCTCAAAAGGTACAATGCCTTGATGGCCGAGTCAAACTAGTGTGTGCAACTGTCTTGATGTGCAAAATTTTGTCATTGTAACTGGTATCTATTCTGTATATGTATTATGTGTGAATATTGTATTTTCCCATTGTCCTATGTATTGTATGTCTTATTGTATTTGTGTCATGTCCCGGACGTCCGGCAAATGATTCATTTTCTGACCAGTGCATTCTTGTAACATGTGTCATTGTATTTGTATTTCTTGTATTTGTCTGCTTCCTGCCACGAATGTCGTTTTCTCGGTGAGGGCACCGAGGGACGGTGGCCGAGCTGCGTTATAGGAGCCTGTAGTGTGTATGTATATATACTTATATAATTGTGTATATATAAAGCCACCTAGCGGGTTTTCGCTAATATTAATTCCCGCCAATCATGCGTACCGATGCCGTGTATGACGTCAGTATCTTCTCAGCCGTGAGCAAGGGTTTAAACGTTTTTCCGTGTTGCGAAATATTTTGATTCAAATAATATTTCTTCGAGTGTCTGACATTTCATTCATCCACCCATATAAGGAGCTAGGACGAGAGTGGAGAAAGGGTGGTGGATGGGAATTAGATGGGTGGGATGCCACATCACGTGACTACCTCCATTATTAGGAGAGGGGAGGCCTCGATATGTAGACAGATAAACCACAGTTCTTAGCAAAGGCCTTTTCAGACTCTTTTCAAATCCGGATTCAAGACAGGATGGTCTTTTGCTGCTGTACCGTAGGTTTAACCAGTTGTGCACAGTCATACATACACAGTGACGACGTTTTGTTCTAAGTATTGGCAAGCTTGTTAGATGTTTTTTATGCTCGAACGCATCACTGGTGCGTACTGAATAAGCTACAGGATTCTATGTCTTTATTTACCAACAACGAAAACATATTGGCGTCATATTAATGAACTTTCTCTCGTATTCGAGTAGCCTCTAATTGGTCAACAAACGTACAGGTCCAAGGAGTCTTGAAGAGTGATCTTCTTACCACTTTCAGAGACCAAGCACCACAGCCAGGCTGCGTGCACACTACAGCCCTACATTGCCAAACACAGAGAGAGAGTATTTGTCCATCGGTGGATCAAGAACCGGCACGCGGACAACATCAATAAGGACATTTCCGCTTGGAGAGTCACCCATCAGCAACTGCTCAAAGTACTCGGCTAAGGGGACACACCCCTCCACACCTGACTCTAGCTCGACATCAGATGTTCGGATTGTGCACCTCTGTGTCACAGGTTTAGATTTTCTTTTTCTTCTAACTCGGTAAGCAGGCCTGATGTTATTAGCAATAAATTGGTCCTCAACATCGCCATGTGTTCCAATGGTCGTTATGTGTTACCATATCTGTTAATCATATACATAATATTACGCAAAAAGTTTTAGAAGCCCCACTGATATGATAAGGCTTTTACAATCTATATATATATATATATTTTATATATATATATATATATATATATATGTGTATGTATATATATATATATATATATATATATAATACACAAGAAACAATGGTCTCAAACTGTCCGGAAATAGATTCAATTTGGAAGTAGGTAGAAACAACTTTGCCAACCGTGTAGTTAATGAATGGAATAAACTTCCTGCACAGGTAGTGCAATGTAGTTCAGTTCGAAGCTTTAAGAATCATTTAGATAAATACCTAAGCAAGATGCTGTAATGATTATAATTGATTTTGTATTATTTGTTTATGTTTTGTTATCATTTGTCTGTCTGATTTTCATTTATTATTAGTTATATGTCAATTTATCATTATTTACTATTTACCTGTTTGTTTATTATTTAACTATACCTATGCATTTATTTATGTATTTTATTTGTTATTTACATTATTATAGTTTTTATTTATTACTTTATTATTAATATGATTTTTTTTTCGCATCCGACCTAGATATGGATCAAAAGGTCTCCTGTCGGCATGCTCCGCCTTTGTAATCCTTTGATATTCATAGAACCTTCATTACTTCAATTGACACTGAAGAAGCACCAGGAGGTCCGAAAATGCGTTTTGGCTTTCGACTAGGCCTACTTATACATCATGGCATACGGGGATTTACTCAGACTCCTGCCTATGGAAGGCAAAGTCTCCTTACGAGAGAGAGAGAAGATTGTCAAAAAGCTTTGTCACAACAAGCTTGCCATTTCATTTAATGAAATATGCTTGAGAGAGAATCTCCTGCCCATTTATACGAAGAATATATATATATATATATATATATATATATATATATATACTTACCAAATTTTCATATTCAGTATCTAAAAGTATAGCCAACTCCTGAATTAGCGTCTATAATGTGTAGTGTTCCAAGCAACGACATGACGTCACAATCTTCTGCATTTCACTAGTTTCGCGTACTGAATAGAGGTAAGAGCTCTAAATTATATTCAATTTGTTATATTAACTTATTTTCTTCATGCATCCATATTTATTAGAACGAAGTTCACTTTATTGCTTTGCAATTATTTTACATGAAAATGCGGATGAAGTTGGAAAAAAATAAGAATTTAAGATCAATCTCGAAGACATATTGAATGATTTTGAAGACTGATCCCATTGATTGTTATAGGTTTATGAAGCAGCGATTATCCGAATCCACAAACGAACACAAAATCTGAACAGTGGCTCCTAAGGAAGTTTCTATTACTTTTTCTCTCTATTTGAAGGCGACTCAAAAGTTTTGAATTTCCATTCCTTTGGAGCTTTTAAGAATAATTTACTCTAATGATTTTGAAGACTGATCCCTTTGATTGTTATAGGTTTATGAAGCAGCGATTATCCGAATCCACAAACGAACACAAAATCTGAACAGTGGCTCCTAAGGAAGTTTCTATTAATTTTTCTCTCTATTTGAAGGCGACTCAAAAGTTTTGAATTTCCATTCCTTTGGAGCTTTTAAGAATAATTTACTCTGACTTGGAGCCAAACAAATTTGAACATTAGAATATATAAAAGGAAACATACAAAACCTGTCTACCATCAATTAAAAAGGAAACGCCTCAGGAAAGAAGAAGAAGACTTGACCGAGAAGGCAAAAGAAAAGCTAGAGATGCCCTATCCCAGCAACAAAGAGAAGAAATCGGGCAGCAAAGAAGACATTTGTACAACAATCATTCTCAAGAGCGGATTGACTTGATTCGACCCCAATCAAGAGCAAGAATGGAAGCTGAACAAGAAACTGAAGAAAAAAGAGAACTGAGGAGGGAAGAAAAGAGAAGGAGAATGGCATTGTTTCGTCAAAATGAAAGGCAGCAGAGAAATGACAGACTGAACATAAACAGATTTGGCAATAATACTTGCAAAAAAAAAAAAAAAAAAAAAAAAAAAACACTGTCACCCCACCGTAGTCTCCTCTCAGAGCGTTTCTATTCTCTTTGTTCTAAAGTAGTTCTTGAGGGGTGAATAAAATAGGTGTAGTCGTTCTGATGCTTGTTGATCTAAATCAGTACACCTCGAGAATCCCACCCGGAAAACTCTACATTTCGTCAAGCCACCTTCGTTCTGACGTCACTCTTTCATTCATCCAATAGTCTTTTACTTCTCAAACAAGTGCCACACCTTAAGGGCGTGACTTTTCCTTTCTGCACCAATGATTTTTCTCCTCCTCCACATTTTTCTCCAATTAGAGAGGCTGTTATACTCTTCTAAACTATGTCACAATGTAAGCATTATGTCGTAACAGAAAAATGGCTTGTCCGCTTACAGTTACAATAGTCAAAACAATATTACACACCAGGCGACACTCCGCATTCAATCTACACTCAGCACTTTTAAATATATACAAGGCGCGAGTCTGACTCAGCTATCCTTGACGCCTGTCAGCCGTCGGCCGTTGCCTCACAAGTTTTCATAACAACTGACCCTGGATTAGCATTCGTTCTCCATCTACCTCTCGATCTACTCTGATTTAGCTTAAATGTCTACCTCTATCTACCGGCCTCTTACAAAATGTCAAGCCAAGCATTTTGCAGGAGAAAAGCCCTCCGATGGATTATTCAACAATTGTTGCCACAAAAGAAAGGTTATCCCTCCGTTAAGAAGAGAATTCCCACCTTACCTCATGTCGCTTCTATCAAATCCTGCAGATCCCCGGTACTCACATTTTAAGGAAAACATAAGGAACTATAATGCTTCAGTGTCATTTGCATCAATGGGAGCTAAGGTTGTACAACCGAATGGTAGAGGACCATATACATTCAGAGTTCATGGTCAACTTTATCACAGAACATCCCATATGCATCCAAATGACGGTCAATACAGACAATTTGCACAACTTTATGTTATCGACTCTGAACAAGCCACAGATACAAGAGCAAGAAACCCTGCTAATGTAATATTAATATCAGAAATCTTACAAAATTTGGACTCCATTATCCGAGAGCATAGCGTGTTTGTTGCAGCATTTAAAACATTACGTGTGATTGAACTACATGAAGCAGAACAAGCTCAGAGAGAACAACGTCCTGAGTACATTGTCAGCTTATCCTTCAATAGAGACAAAATGCTGATAGAAGATGATACAACCTACCAACTATCAACGACGTTGCAATGATTTTTCAAAATCCAGATGGAGAGCCTCCGTTTCATCGAGATTTCAAAGTTTATCCACGAAATGAGGATGCTCCACTGATTAACCTGAATATTCTTAGCCCAAATCTTGATCCAATGACATATACTCTTTTCTTCCCTTTTGGCGAACCTGGCTGGCAACCAAGGATGGAAGGTAATGACAGACAAGGCATAAATCTTCGCCGAAGAAATGTAACAATGCGCCAGCACAAAATATCTCAAACAGCTATCAGAGATGGTGAATTCAATCCACTTTTGCATGGAGGAAAATTATTTCAACAATGGATTGTGGATTCATATCTACAAGTTGAAGCAAATAACTTCAATTTCATAAAAACTCGGCAAAATCAATTGAAAGTTGAGGAATATCGTGGATTGGCTGATCATTTGAATGGAGTAGCAGGTGATGGTATTGTGCCGGTAGGACGAGCTGACATACTGCCCTCTTCTTTTCAAGGCTCTCCAAGAAAGATGCAAGAGAGAGATATCACGACGCAGTGGCAATAGTGAGGCAATTTGGTGGTCCAGATTTATTTACCAGCATGACATGTAACGCCAACTGGCCTGCCTGAGATCCAGAACAATCTTCAACCAGGACAGACTGCTTCTGATACACCTGACTTAGTTGCAAGAGTTTTTAAGTTAAAACTTAATGAACTAATTGAAGATATTACGAAAAAGTATATCTTGGGAAAGGTTCTTGCTTTTTGTTATACAACTGAGTTCCAAAAAAGAGGATTACCTCATGTTCACATGTTAGTGATTTTGAACCAACAAGATAAACCAAAATAACCCTGATAAAATTGATGAATTAGTGTGTACCGAAATTCCAAACCAACTTAATTATCCTGAATTGTATGAAATCATCAAGAAATGTATGATCCACGGACCCTGTGGCGAAATGAACCCAGTTTGCATGGAAATGAACTCAGTTTGCATGGAAAATGGTACCTGTAAAAAAAAAAAAAAAAAAATTCCCAAAAGATTTTGAAATGGCAACCAGAATCAACGCAAATGGTTATCTTTCTTACAGACGTGTTCCTGGGCCAACTATTCAAATTGGAAACAATCAGATGGACAATCGATTTGATGTACCATACAACAAATTCTTATGCAAGAAATACAATTGCCACATCAACATTGAGATTTGCACCTCAATTACATCAGTGAAATACATTTTCAAATATGTTTATAAAGGTTATGATTCAATACATGTTGCTATAATATACGGTATGATGATGAATGACAAAATGAAAACTAAATAGATTAACACAAACCCATGCAAAGTAACCTTTCACTCGTTATGACGTCATGTCGCTTCCGCAGTACAAAAATCTTATAACTGTTATATTACGTAATTATCACTTTATGAAATTATATTTTACGTTTTTGTATAAAAGAAATGCATTTGAATAAATTACAAAATGAAAACTAAATAGATTAAAACGAACCCACGCAAAGTAACCTTTCACGCGTTATGACGTCATGTCGCTCTCGCAGTACAAAAATCTCATAACCTGATATATTCCGTGCTTATCACTTTATGAAATTATATTTCACGTTTTTTATATAAAAGAAATATATCTGCATAAATTACAAAATGAAAACTAAATAGATTAACACAAACCCACGAAAAGTAACCTTTCACGCGTTATGACGTCATGTCGCTCACGCAATACAAAAATCTCATAAACTGTTATATATCGTGTTTATCACTTTATGAAATTATATTTCACGTTTTTATATAAAATATATATTGAATAGATTACAAAATAAAAACTAAATCGATTAACATAAACACAAGAACGTAACCATTCGCTCGTTATGACGTCATGTTGCTCTCGCAGTACAAAAATCTCATAAACTGTTATATTTCGTGTTTATCACTTTATGAAATTATATTTCACGTTTTTTATATAAAAGAAATATATATATGAATAAGTTACAAAATGAAAACTAAATAGATTAACACAAACCCGCGCAAAGTAACCTTTCGCTCGTTATGACGTCATGTTGCTCTCGCTGTACAAAAATCTTTTAAACTGTTATATTTCGTGCTTATCACTTTATGAAATTATATTTCACTTTTTATATAAAAGATATATATTTGAATAAATTACAAAATGAAAACTAAAAAGATTAACATAAACCCACACAAAGTAATCTTATACTCGTTATCACGTCATGTCACTCTCGCAATACAAATTGTTACATTTTGTGTTTATCACTTATGGAATTATATTTCACGTTTTTATATAAAAGAAATATAAATGAATAAACTACAAAATGAAAACTAAATAGATCAAAACAAACCCACGCAAAGTAACCTTTCACTCGGTATGACGTCATGTCGCTCTCGCAGTACAAAAATCTCATTAACTGTTATATCTAATGTTTATCACTTTATGAACTTATATTTCACGTTTTTGTATAAAAGAAAGATATTTGAATAAATTGCAAAATGAAAACACAAAGCCACGCAAAGTAACCTTTCGCACGTTATGACGTCATGTCGCTCTCACAATAAAAAATCTTATAAGCTGTTATATTTCGTGTTTATCACTTTATGAATTTTTATTTCGTGTTTTTATATAAAAGAAATATATTTGAATAAATTACAAAATGAAAACTAAATACATTAATACAAACCCAAGAAAGTTACCTTTCGCGCGTTATGACGTCATGTCGCTCTCGTCGTACAAAAATCTTATAAACTGTTACCTTTCGTGTTTATTACTTTATGAAATTATATTTCACGTTTTTATTAAAAAATATATGAAAAAATACAAAATTAAAACTAAATAGATTAACAAAAACCCACGCAAAGTAACCTCTTGCACGTTATGACGTTATGTCACGCGCAGTACAAAATTTTTATAAATTGTAATATTTCGTGTTTTTCACGTTATGAACTTGTCATTCACGTTTTATATATAAAATATATATATTTGAATAAATGACAAAATGGAAACTAAATAGATTAACACAAACCCACGGAAAGTAACCTTTCGCACGTTATTACGTCATATCGCTCTCGTAGTACAAAAATCTTATAAACTGTTGTATTTCGTGTTTATCATTTTATGAATTTCTATTTCATGTTTTATACAAAAGAAATATATTTGAATTATTTATAAAATAAAAAATAATTAGATTAACACAAACCCAAGAACGAAACCTTTCGCTCGTTATGACGTCATGTCGCTCTCGAAGTACAAAAATCTTATAAACTGTTATACCTCCTGTTTGTTACTTTATGAAATTATATTTCACGTTTTTTTATATAAATAAATATATTTGAATAAACTACAAAATGAAAACTAAAATAAATTAACACAAACACACGCAAAGTAACCTTTCAAGCGTTATGACGCCATGTCGCTCTCGCAGTACAAAAATCTCATTAACTGTGTTTATCACTTTATGACATAACATTTCAGGTTTTTATATAAAAGAAATATACTTGCATAAATCACAAAATGAAAACTAAACACATACATACATATACCAAGGCTTTTTTCCCCCTTACAAGGGGGGTAGCCAAAAAAAAAGGCATAAAATCATTCCCACCCATTACATCCCTGAATACACTCCACACCCCTCCACCCTCCCTCTTATCTTAGCACCTACGCAAAGTAAACTTTCGCGCGTTATGACGTCATGTTGCTCTCGCAGTACAAATATCTCGTAAACTGTTATATTTTGTGTTTATTACTTTACGAAATTATATTTCATGTTTTTATATACAAGAAATATATTTGAATAAATTACAAAATAAAGACTAAATAGATTAAAACAAACTCACGCAAGGTAACCTTTTGCTCGTAATGACGTCATGTCGCATTCGCAGTACAAAAATCTTATAAACTGTTATATTACGTAATTATCACTTTATGAAATTATTTTTCACGTTTTCTATATAAAGTAAATATACTTGCATAAACTACAAAATGAAAACTAAATAGATTAACACAAACCGACGCAAAGTAACTTTTCACGCGTTATGACGTCATGTCGCTTACGCATTACAAAAATCTCATAAACTGTTATGTATCGTGTTTATCACTTTATGAAATGTTATTCCACGTTTTTATATAAAAGAAATATACCTGCATAAATCACAAAATGTAATCTAAATAGATTAACATAAACGCACGCAAAGTAATCTTTCGCGCGTTATGACGTCATGTCGCTCTCGATGTACAAAAATCTCATAAACTGTTATATTTCGTGTTTATCACCTTATGTGAGGGGGAGGTCCGGAGCTGGCGAGGAGACTGAGATACAGATTGTAATAACTAGGACCTCGTTATGAAATATATCACGTTTTTTATATAAAAGAAACATATATGAATAATTACGAAATGAAAACTAAATAGAATAACACAAACCCACGCAATGTAACATTTCGCTCATTATGACGTCATGTCGCTCTCGCAGCCCAAAAATCTAATAAACTGTTATATTTTGTGTTTATTACTTGATGAAATAGTATTTCACGTTTTTTATATAAAAGAAGTGTATTTGAATAAATTACAAAATGAAAACTAAATAGATTAACACAAACCCACACAAAGTAACCTTTCACGGATTATGACGTCATGTCTCTCCAGCAGTACAAAAATCTCATCAACTGTTATATTTTGTGTTTATCACTTTATGAAATTATATTTCACGTTTTTTATATAAAAGAAATATTTGCATAAATTACAAAAAGAAAACTAAATAGATTAACACAAAGCCACGCAAAGTAACCTTTCGCGCGTTATAACGTCATGTTGCTCTCGCTGTACAAAAATGTCATAAACTGTTATATCTCGTGTTCATCACTTTAAGAAATTATTTTTCACGTTTTTATCCTTCACCTAAGACAGTTGACCAAGTAGGTTCTTTCCTAGGCTCGGCAGGATACTATCGTCCTTTTGCAAAAGACTTTGCAAACTCCATAGCATCACCTCTTACTCGTCTCTTGAAAAAGGATGTTTCCTTCCAGTGGCATGATGCTCATGAGAATAGTTTTGAATTCTTTTTACCATTTGGTCTAATTAGTGGAGTGCGTGGAAGACGACCACTTGGACGACCTAGAAAAGACTGGAGGAGATGCGTTGAGGAAGATGTGCAGATATGCAGAATAGAACCAAGAGAATGGAAGGAGGAGGAGGAGGTGCCACAGGACAGAGAGACATGGCCGGACGCTTCTTCAAAAGCGGTTCTGGATCACCAAGTGGCCCGAAGACCAGCGGAGTAAGAGTAGAGTATTTGGACTAATGCTTCTGGTCTCGGTGTTGAAGCTGTCCTAATGCAGCATAGTAGATGATCGTCGTACACAAATGTTATTGCATATGCTAACAGCAAACTCGATTATGCTGAGCCTCGCTACTCTGTAACACATCTTGAAGCTTTAGCAGTGGTGTGGGCTTTAAAGCATTTTCGTGACATCATCTTTGGATATCCCATAACAGTTTACACAGACCACAGTGCTGTCACACAACTTTTCAAAGGCGAAAATCTTTCAGGCCGCGTAGACAGTCACCTTCTGTGTCACACACTGCTATACCATTTGTGATTCTGTCAGAAGGAACATTCAGGAGTCTAGATCAAACATGATACAGAAACAACGTAGTAAGGCTGCACCTGTTTCCACCCAAGTCGGTGATCATGTCTGTAAACAGATGCCTGAGCGACAGTCTAAATTAAACAACAAAGTTACTGATCCTTTTCTGGTGACGCAGAGGCTTCAACCCGACACGGTCAGGGTTTTTGACCCATCTCAGGGACTTGGTGAGGTTCTGCATTCTGACAGGCTCAAGAAGACTCAGGTGCCCCCCATGCCTGCATTTACCCAGCTTCCCCAATGCTCAATGTTCCCCCCCTGTTCACCAGTCGTATCATCTACGCTCAAAAGGTACAATGCCTTGATGGCCGAGTCAAACTAGTGTGTGCAACTGTCTTGATGTGCAAAATTTTGTCATTGTAACTGGTATCTATTCTGTATATGTATTATGTGTGAATATTGTATTTTCCCATTGTCCTATGTATTGTATGTCTTATTGTATTTGTGTCATGTCCCGGACGTCCGGCAAATGATTCATTTTCTGACCAGTGCATTCTTGTAACATGTGTCATTGTATTTGTATTTCTTGTATTTGTCTGCTTCCTGCCACGAATGTCGTTTTCTCGGTGAGGGCACCGAGGGACGGTGGCCGAGCTGCGTTATAGGAGCCTGTAGTGTGTATGTATATATACTTATATAATTGTGTATATATAAAGCCACCTAGCGGGTTTTCGCTAATATTAATTCCCGCCAATCATGCGTACCGATGCCGTGTATGACGTCAGTATCTTCTCAGCCGTGAGCAAGGGTTTAAACGTTTTTCCGTGTTGCGAAATATTTTGATTCAAATAATATTTCTTCGAGTGTCTGACATTTCATTCATCCACCCATATAAGGAGCTAGGACGAGAGTGGAGAAAGGGTGGTGGATGGGAATTAGATGGGTGGGATGCCACATCACGTGACTACCTCCATTATTAGGAGAGGGGAGGCCTCGATATGTAGACAGATAAACCACAGTTCTTAGCAAAGGCCTTTTCAGACTCTTTTCAAATCCGGATTCAAGACAGGATGGTCTTTTGCTGCTGTACCGTAGGTTTAACCAGTTGTGCACAGTCATACATACACAGTGACGACGTTTTGTTCTAAGTATTGGCAAGCTTGTTAGATGTTTTTTATGCTCGAACGCATCACTGGTGCGTACTGAATAAGCTACAGGATTCTATGTCTTTATTTACCAACAACGAAAACATATTGGCGTCATATTAATGAACTTTCTCTCGTATTCGAGTAGCCTCTAATTGGTCAACAAACGTACAGGTCCAAGGAGTCTTGAAGAGTGATCTTCTTACCACTTTCAGAGACCAAGCACCACAGCCAGGCTGCGTGCACACTACAGCCCTACATTGCCAAACACAGAGAGAGAGTATTTGTCCATCGGTGGATCAAGAACCGGCACGCGGACAACATCAATAAGGACATTTCCGCTTGGAGAGTCACCCATCAGCAACTGCTCAAAGTACTCGGCTAAGGGGACACACCCCTCCACACCTGACTCTAGCTCGACATCAGATGTTCGGATTGTGCACCTCTGTGTCACAGGTTTAGATTTTCTTTTTCTTCTAACTCGGTAAGCAGGCCTGATGTTATTAGCAATAAATTGGTCCTCAACATCGCCATGTGTTCCAATGGTCGTTATGTGTTACCATATCTGTTAATCATATACATAATATTACGCAAAAAGTTTTAGAAGCCCCACTGATATGATAAGGCTTTTACAATCTATATATATATATATATATATATTTATATATGTATGTGTATATATATATATATATAATACACAAGAAACAATGGTCTCAAACTGTCCGGAAATAGATTCAATTTGGAAGTAGGTAGAAACAACTTTGCCAACCGTGTAGTTAATGAATGGAATAAACTTCCTGCACAGGTATTGCAATGTAGTTCAGTTCGAAGCTTTAAGAATCATTTAGATAAATACCTAAGCAAGATGCTGTAATGATTATAATTGATTTTGTATTATTTGTTTATGTTTTGTTATCATTTGTCTGTCTGATTTTCATTTATTATTAGTTATATGTCAATTTATCATTATTTACTATTTACCTGTTTGTTTATTATTTAACTATACCTATGCATTTATTTATGTATTTTATTTGTTATTTACATTATTATAGTTTTTATTTATTACTTTATTATTAATATGATTTTTTTTTCGCATCCGACCTAGATATGGATCAAAAGGTCTCCTGTCGGCATGCTCCGCCTTTGTAATCCTTTGATATTCATAGAACCTTCATTACTTCAATTGACACTGAAGAAGCACCAGGAGGTCCGAAAATGCGTTTTGGCTTTCGACTAGGCCTACTTATACATCATGGCATACGGGGATTTACTCAGACTCCTGCCTATGGAAGGCAAAGTCTCCTTACGAGAGAGAGAGAAGATTGTCAAAAAGCTTTGTCACAACAAGCTTGCCATTTCATTTAATGAAATATGCTTGAGAGAGAATCTCCTGCCCATTTATACGAAGAATATATATATATATATATATATTTACAAAAATTTCATATTCAGTATCTAAAAGTATAGCCAACTCCTGAATTAGCGTCTATGATGTGTAGTGTTCCAAGCAACGATATGACGTCACAATCTTCTGCATTTCACTATTTTCGCCTACTGAATAGAGGTAAGAGCTCTAAATTATATTCAATTTTATATATAAACTTATTTTCTTCATGCATCTATATTTATCAGAACGAAGTTCACTTTATTGCTTTGCAATTATTTTACATGAAAATGCGGATGAAGTTGGAAAAAAATAAGAATTTAAGATCAATCTCGAAGACATATTGAATGATTTTGAAGACTGATCCCATTGATTGTTATAGGTTTATGAAGCAGCGATTATCCGAATCCACAAACGAACACAAAATCTGAACAGTGGCTCCTAAGGAAGTTTCTATTACTTTTTCTCTCTATTTGAAGGCGACTCAAAAGTTTTGAATTTCCATTCCTTTGGAGCTTTTAAGAATAATTTACTCTAATGATTTTGAAGACTGATCCCTTTGATTGTTATAGGTTTATGAAGCAGCGATTATCCGAATCCACAAACGAACACAAAATCTGAACAGTGGCTCCTAAGGAAGTTTCTATTACTTTTTCTCTCTATTTGAAGGCGACTCAAAAGTTTTGAATTTCCATTCCTTTGGAGCTTTTAAGAATAATTTACTCTGACTTGGAGCCAAACAAATTTGAACATTAGAATATATAAAAGGAAACATACAAAACCTGTCTACCATCAATTAAAAAGGAAACGCCTCAGGAAAGAAGAAGAAGACTTGACCGAGAAGGCAAAAGAAAAGCTAGAGATGCCCTATCCCAGCAACAAAGAGAAGAAATCGGGCAGCAAAGAAGACATTTGTACAACAATCATTCTCAAGAGCGGATTGACTTGATTCGACCCCAATCAAGAGCAAGAATGGAAGCTGAACAAGAAACTGAAGAAAAAAGAGAACTGAGGAGGGAAGAAAAGAGAAGGAGAATGGCATTGTTTCGTCAAAATGAAAGGCAGCAGAGAAATGACAGACTGAACATAAACAGATTTGGCAATAATACTTGCAAAAAAAAAAAAAAAAAAAACACTGTCACCCCACCGTAGTCTCCTCTCAGAGCGTGTCTATTCTCTTTGTTCTAAAGTAGTTCTTGAGGGGTGAATAAAATAGGTGTAGTCGTTCTGATGCTTGTTGATCTAAATCAGTACACCTCGAGAATCCCACCCGGAAAACTCTACATTTCGTCAAGCCACCTTCGTTCTGACGTCACTCTTTCATTCATCCAATAGTCTTTTACTTCTCAAACAAGTGCCACACCTTAAGGGCGTGACTTTTCCTTTCTGCACCAATGATTTTTCTCCTCCTCCACATTTTTCTCCAATTAGAGAGGCTGTTATACTCTTCTAAACTATGTCACAATGTAAGCATTATGTCGTAACAGAAAAATGGCTTGTCCGCTTACAGTTACAATAGTCAAAACAATATTACACACCAGGCGACACTCCGCATTCAATCTACACTCAGCACTTTTAAATATATACAAGGCGCGAGTCTGACTCAGCTATCCTTGACGCCTGTCAGCCGTCGGCCGTTGCCTCACAAGTTTTCATAACAACTGACCCTGGATTAGCATTCGTTCTCCATCTACCTCTCGATCTACTCTGATTTAGCTTAAATGTCTACCTCTATCTACCGGCCTCTTACAAAATGTCAAGCCAAGCATTTTGCAGGAGAAAAGCCCTCCGATGGATTATTCAAAAATTGTTGCCACAAAGGAAAGGTTATCCCTCCGTTAAGAAGAGAATTCCCACCTTACCTCATGTCGCTTCTATCAAATCCTGCAGATCCCCGGTACTCACATTTTAAGGAAAACATAAGGAACTATAATGCTTCAGTGTCATTTGCATCAATGGGAGCTAAGGTTGTACAACCGAATGGTAGAGGACCATATACATTCAGAGTTCATGGTCAACTTTATCACAGAACATCCCATATGCATCCAAATGACGGTCAATACAGACAATTTGCACAACTTTATGTTATCGACTCTGAACAAGCCACAGATACAAGAGCAAGAAACCCTGCTAATGGAATATTAATATCAGAAATCTTACAAAATTTGGACTCCATTATCCGAGAGCATAGCGTGTTTGTTGCAGCATTTAAAACATTACGTGTGATTGAACTACATGAAGCAGAACAAGCTCAGAGAGAACAACGTCCTGAGTACATTGTCAGCTTATCCTTCAATAGAGACAAAATGCTGATAGAAGATGATACAACCTACCAACTATCAACGACGTTGCAATGATTTTTCAAAATCCAGATGGAGAGCCTCCGTTTCATCGAGATTTCAAAGTTTATCCACGAAATGAGGATGCTCCACTGATTAACCTGAATATTCTTAGCCCAAATCTTGATCCAATGACATATACTCTTTTCTTCCCTTTTGGCGAACCTGGCTGGCAACCAAGGATGGAAGGTAATGACAGACAAGGCATAAATCTTCGCCGAAGAAATGTAACAATGCGCCAGCACAAAATATCTCAAACAGCTATCAGAGATGGTGAATTCAATCCACTTTTGCATGGAGGAAAATTATTTCAACAATGGATTGTGGATTCATATCTACAAGTTGAAGCAAATAACTTCAATTTCATAAAAACTCGGCAAAATCAATTGAAAGTTGAGGAATATCGTGGATTGGCTGATCATTTGAATGGAGTAGCAGGTGATGGTATTGTGCCGGTAGGACGAGCTGACATACTGCCCTCTTCTTTTCAAGGCTCTCCAAGAAAGATGCAAGAGAGAGATATCACGACGCAGTGGCAATAGTGAGGCAATTTGGTGGTCCAGATTTATTTACCAGCATGACATGTAACGCCAACTGGCCTGCCTGAGATCCAGAACAATCTTCAACCAGGACAGACTGCTTCTGATACACCTGACTTAGTTGCAAGAGTTTTTAAGTTAAAACTTAATGAACTAATTGAAGATATTACGAAAAAGTATATCTTGGGAAAGGTTCTTGCTTTTTGTTATACAACTGAGTTCCAAAAAAGAGGATTACCTCATGTTCACATGTTAGTGATTTTGAACCAACAAGATAAACCAAAATAACCCTGATAAAATTGATGAATTAGTGTGTACCGAAATTCCAAACCAACTTAATTATCCTGAATTGTATGAAATCATCAAGAAATGTATGATCCACGGACCCTGTGGCGAAATGAACCCAGTTTGCATGGAAATGAACTCAGTTTGCATGGAAAATGTTACCTGTAAAAAAAAAAAAGTGTTCCCAAAAGATTTTGAAATGGCAACCAGAATCAACGCAAATGGTTATCCTTCTTACAGACGTGTTCCTGGGCCAACTATTCAAATTGGAAACAATGAAGTGAACAATCGATTTGTTGTACCATACAACAAATTCTTATGCAAGAAATACAATGCCACATCAACATTGAGATTTGCACCTCAATTACATCAGTGAAATACATTTTCAAATATGTTTATAAAGGTTATGATTCAATACATGTTGCTATCGCGGAAAATCTGATGGGACAAGAGATTATGAGGTCCAACAACACCTAAATGCTCGAAATATAAGTGCTCCAGAAGGAATATGGCGTCTACTTGAGTTCAAAATACACGACAGATCTCATTCAGTAATTCGGATGCCACCACCTGGAACACCAACAGCCCGTGTACTTCCAGCCTGGAGAGGAAAGACAGGCACTTGAGGGAACTCTGCAACGTAACACTCAATTAACTAACAGCTTGGTTTATTCTAAATCAAACATGTTAATGCAAGAAATTTGCATTATACAGAGATACCATATCACTATGTGTTCAATAAGCAAACAACATTATGGCAGCCCAGGCAAAGAGGCGCTGATAAAATTATCTCTAGAATGTATACTGTAAGTCCCAAAGATGTTGAAAGGTTTTGCTTGGGAATATTGTTGCTCCATGTGAAAGGTGCATTCAGTTTTTCACAATTGAGAGAAGTAAATGGAACAGAATACCCCACATTCAAAGAAGAAGCAGCAATGCATCGAAACTTGCTACAAGATGACACAGAGTGGTTCAGATGTATGAGAGAAGCCTCCCTTTGACACATGCCCAAACAGTTAAGAAGGGAGTTATTTGCACTTATTTGTGTCTTCAACAGTCCTGCCAATCCAACGGAATTATTCCATCAATTTGAAGATCAACTCATTGAAGACTTTTTGATTCAAGAAACAAGAGAGAATGCTATTCAAAATGCATTGCATGAAACACAGACCACTTCGTCACTTCATGGTTTGAACTGTCAAGATCTTCAAATGCCTGTTCCAAACCCATTGCAAGAAGCCGAAGTTCAAATTCATCAAAATGAAATAATTCCTCAAGCTTTGATTACTACTTTGAACAATGGGCAACGAGTAGCATTTGATGAAATAGTATTGGCCATAAACAATGAAGGGACAGAAAAAAAATTTTTCTTTCTCCATGGACCTTGAGGCACAGGGAAAACTTATCTCTACAATGTAATTATCAGATACCTAAATTCACAAGACAAATATGTTTTAACTTATGTTACTACAGGAATTGCTGCTGATCTACTAACAAATAGACGAACTGCCCACAGTGGATTGAAGCTCCCTATCCCATTGTTGGAGACTTCAACAACATCAAGCATGAGAATACCCTCACCTCACCGGAGTCTGAGAAAATACAGAAAGCGTCTCCAGTCATCATTGACGAGGCTTCAATGCCATCAGGCAATGCTCTCAGAGTGATAAACAATCTACTTAAAGAAATGATGAATTCGCAAAGGCCGTTTTTTGGTGGAAAAGTCTTTCTCTTGGGAGGTGATTTCAGCAAGCAAACAGCTCCAGTTATTCCCAGAGCAGCATCGGATGCAGCAAGCAATCATTGAATCTTCTATTAATTAAACAATCAAATCTTTGGAGATTTGTAACAAAGCTGCTCTCGTTAACAGAAAATATGCGTATTGAAGGCCAACAGGAGTTCATCAGATGGCTTATTGCAATAGGAAATGGGACAATATCTGATGGTGAAGAGCACGGTAATGACTTCATTGAGATCCCGCAACAAATGCATTCATCAGGCAATATTGCGCAAGACATCTTCGGCAATTCGCTTATTGTTGATACTAATGAAGAAATCGAAGCTGTTAGTGGGAAAATCATTCTTACTCCAAAAAGTAATGATGCTCTTCAGTTGAACAACAATGTTTTGGACTAACTTCAGGGGGAAAGCACACTCTATACAAGTATGGATTCAATAGCATATGATAACATAGAAAGTGAAGCTAATTACCCCGTGGAATTCCTAAACTCTCAAACGCCTTCTGGAATGCCTCCACATGTACTCAAATTGAAGAAAGGTGCAATCATAATGCTTCTACGTCATTTAAATCCAAGAAAGGGATTACTAAATGGAACACGTCTGATTACTATATCACTAAATGACCTGTATATTCATGGCAAAATGATAAGTGGGAGCAAGAAAGGAGAAGAAGCATTCACACCTAGAATTGATTTAACCTCAAGTGATACATCTCCTCTTTTCAAAATGACCCGCCGACAATTTCCAGTGATCACAGCTTTTACCATGACGACAAACAAGTCACTCACAAGGACAAAGTTTCAACAATGTTTGCCTCTACTTACCTTCACCTGTATTTAGTCATGGCCAGTTGTACGTTGCTGCACTCAGCAGAACGAGCAACATAAATAATCTCAAAATTTTAGCAGAAAATTCTATAGTTGGGGATAGAGTTTTGATAAAAAATATTGTTTTGCAAGAACTTTTGCAATAAAGGATTTTGTGTTCATATAATGCTTTGTGTATATATTTTGTACATATTTCCTTTGTTTTTTACTGGAATGAATATGTTTGTGTTGATAACTGAATTTTCTTATATTTTCTGCACTTAATGATCGGAAATTTAATCTATACCATTATATGAGATTCAAACGCGTGATATTGAATCCCGTTATCTTTAACGGACTCAGGCAGCTCTTTCGGTTATATTGCTTCGTAAACTATTCTACTTTTAAAATGCAACAACCCGTCTTCTACCACTCCTTCTACTCTCTTTTCTACCGGCATCTATCTCACTTTTAAAATGCAACAACCCGTCTTCTACCACTCCTTCTACTCTCTTTTCTACCGGCATCTATCTCTCTCTCTCTATCTATCTATCTGAAAAAAAAATCGCTGTCTTCATCAATCGTTATCGAATCTACATTCAAACGTCCGATCTGATAGCACAAAAAAAAAGAAAAAGAAAAATCCAAAAGGAAGTGAGCGAAGACTAAAATTTTGGACCAAGACTTACTAACAATAGCAGGAGTATGATTCAATTTCAATTCATACGTGATTTGAAGTTTTTGCGAAGAAACTGGGATGATTTAGTTGCAAAAAATATGA
Source organism: Oratosquilla oratoria (assembly GCF_046742065.1). Classification (NCBI taxonomy): domain Eukaryota; kingdom Metazoa; phylum Arthropoda; class Malacostraca; order Stomatopoda; family Squillidae; genus Oratosquilla; species Oratosquilla oratoria. The sequence goes on along the minus strand of NC_134788.1, from coordinate 49,232,476 downwards.
TCATTTTTCGCTTTCCAGGGGGCTCCGAGTTCCAAGGTTCCAACTTCCAGGCCTCCGAGTTCAAAAGCTCCGAGTTCCTGGACTCCGAGTTTCAAGACTGTACGAGTAAGTGTGTTCCATTGGTTCGAGTTCCAATGCATTTTGCCAGAAAAGGATCCATGATTGTGATGCTTAGAAGTCACAGAGTTACTACCAGTAAGTACTATGGCCGTAAAATCTTACAACTTACTATGAATGTTATATGAGGACGAATCTATAGATCCAGTATGCCCCGCAAATGAAAATGTAGTAATAAGAGTGGCGAAAAACGGGTTGTTAATTAAAGCTGAAAGAAGTAGAAGAGAGAGCGCTCTAGAGCCTCTGAAACTACAGAGCAAACCTAACAGCAAAGGGAACCTGCTGATGCTTCCAGGCACAGAATATCAAGAGGAACTCTGCTCACACAAATAGTATTAGCTTTCTCTTGTAATCGTGAGGAAAACGGCAATGAACTCGCATCTCTTAGACCAATGAAATTCAGAAGAGAGTCGGATGGATTACGTATGCTGCAACAGAGGATAGATTCATTTGGAAGAGCTTCCAAGTCCTCCTCCAGAACCTCTTCAATCACTCTTGAACCCAAGGAATCCCTGCAACAGATCAGAGCATAATATAACAGCTCTTCTGCCATGACCTCTTACATGCTCTTTTGTGTTACCCTCGGCAATTACAATTATCATTTCGAACTATGCACTATGTACTAATACCCTAGTACACTCATAGTAGTTCACTAATACTAGTACACTATCACTAATACACTAGCACACTAGTAACAGTTCACTAATGCTAGTACATTAGTACTACTACATTAGTACTAGTATATTAGTACGATCACACTAGTATTATTACACTAGTACTGGTACATTAGTATAAGTTTACTGGTACAATAGTATTAATACACTAGTTCATGTAAAACTAATAGACGGCTAGTACATGTGTAATAAAACTTAGAAACGAATATGTGAATATACGCAGGGAAGACTAAAGAAATTACGAGAAAGATATAATAGACAAATGCAAGGATCAACCTAAACTTTTACTGATAATATGTAAATGATCAATTAAAAGACTAACACGGAATAGTGAAACTGCGTGAAAGATACAAAGGATATATAGACGACATGGAAATGGCTGCCGAAGACGCCCCCTATCTCTGGCTGCTGCCGAAGACGGATCGCCGCCCCTCAGTCTGGCTGCCGAAGACGGGTCGCTGCCCCTCAGTCTGGCTGCCGAAGACGGGTCGCTGCCCCCTCCTTCTGGCTGACGAAGACGGGTCGCCGCCCTCTCTGTCTGGCTGGCGAATACGGGTCGCCGCCACCTCTGTCTGGCTGCCGAAAACTGGTCGCGGCCCCCTCTGTTTGGCTGCCGAAAACAGGTGGCCAACCCCTATGTCTGGCTGCGGAAGACGGCTCGCCGCCCCCTCTGTCAGGCTGCCGGAGACGGGTCGCCGCCCCCTCTGTCTGGCTGTTGAAGACAGGTCGCGGCCCCCTCTGTCTGGCTGCCGCGGATGGGTCGCCGCCCCCGCTGTCTGGCTGCCGAAGACGGGTCGCCGCCCCCTCTTTCTGGCTGCCAAAGACGGGTCGCCGCCCCCTCTGTCCGGCTGCCGAAGACAGGTCGACTCCCCCTCTTTCTAGCTGCCGAAGACGTGTCACCGCCCCCGCTGTCTGGCTGCCGAAGAAGGGTCGCCGCCCACTCTTTCTGGCTGCCGAAGACGGGTCGCCTCCCCCTCTTTCTGGTTGCCGAAGACCGGTCGCCGCCCTCTCTGTCTGGCTGGCGAATACGGGTCGCCGCCACCTCTGTCTGGCAGCCGAAGTCGGGTCGCAGCACCCCTCTGTCTGGCTGCCGAAGACGGGTCGCCGCCCCCTCTGTCTGGATGCCGGAGACGGGTCGCTGCCCACGCTGTCTGAATGCTGAAAACGGGTCGCCGACCCCTATGTCTGGCTGCCGAAGACGGGTCGCCGCCCCTTATGTCTGGCTGTGGAAGAAGGGTCGCCGTCCCCTCTGTGTGACGACCGAAAACGGGTCGCCGCCCCGTATGTCTGGCTGCCGAAGACGGGTCACCGCCCACTATGTCTGGCTGCCGAAAACTGGTCGCGGCCCCCTCTGTCTGGCTGCCGAAAACAGGTGGCCACCCCCTATGTCTGGCTGCCGAAGACGGGTCACCGCCCTCTCTCTCAGGCTGCCGAAGACGGGTCGCCGCCCCCTCTGTCTGGCTTACGAGGACAGGTCGCCACCCCCTCTGTCTGGCTGCCGAGGATGAGTCGCCGCCCCCGCTGTCTGGCTGCCGAAGATGGGTTGCCGCCCCCTCTTTCTGGCTGCCGACGACGGGTCGCCACCCCCTCTGTCTGGCTGCCGAAGACGGATCAACGCCCCCGCTTTCTAGCTGCCGAAGACGGGTCGCCCCCTCCTCTTTCTGGCTGCCGAAGACGGGTCGCCGCCCCCTCTCTCTGGCAGCCGAAGACGGGTCGACGCCCCCTCTTTCTGGCTGCCGAAGACGGGTCGCCACCCCATCTGTCAGGCTGGCGAGTACGGCTCGCCGACCATATGTCTGGCTGCCGAAGACGGGTCACAGCACGCTCTGTCTGGCTATGAAAGACAGGTCGCCGTCCCCTCCTTCTGGCAGCCGAAGACGGGTCGCCGCCCCCTCTGTCCGGCTGTCGAAGACGGGTCGCCGCTCCCTCCTTCTGGCTGCCGAAGACGGGACGCCACACCCTCTGTCTGGCTGCCGAAGACGAGTCACCACCCCCTATGTCTGGCTGCCGAACACGGGTCGCTGCCCCCTATGTCTGACTGCCGAAGACGGGTCCCCGCCCCCTATGTCTGGCTGCCGAAAACGGGTTGCCGCCACCTCCTCTTTCTGGCTGCCGAAGACGGGTCACCGCCCCCTCTTTCTGGCTGCCGTAGACGGGTCGCCACCCCCTCTGTCTGGCTGCCGAAAACGCGTCGCCGCTCCCGCTTTCTAGCAGCCGAAGACGGGTCGCCACCCCGCTGTCTGGCTGTCGAAGACGGGTCGCCGCCCCCTCTATCTGGCTACCGAAGATGGATCGCCGCCCCCTATGTCTGGCTGCCGGAGACGGGTCACTGCCCCCGCTTTCTGAATGCTGAAAACCGGTCGTCGACCCCTATGTTTGGCTGCCGAAGACGGGTCGAAGCCCCTTATGTCTGGCTGCCGAAGAAGGGTCGCCGACCCCTCTCTGTGACTACCGAAGACGGGTCGTCGCCCCCTATCTCCGGCTGCCGAATATGGGTCACTGCCCCTTCTGTCTGGCTGCAGAAAACGGGTCGCCGCTCTCGCTTTCTGGCTGCCGAAGACGGGTCGCCGCCTCCTCTTTCTGGCTGCCGAAGACGGGTCGTCGACCCCTCTTTCTGGCAGCCGAAGACGGGTCCACGCCCCCTATATCTGGCTCCCGAAGATGGGTCGACGCCCCCTCTGTCTGCCGAAGACGGGTCGCCGCCCTCTATGTCTGGCTGCCGAAGACGGGTCGCCGCCCTCTATGTCTGGCTGCTAAAAACGGGTCGCCTCCCCCTCCTTCTGGCTGCCGAAAACGGTTCGCCGCCCTCTTTGTTTGGCTGCCGAAGATGGGTCGTCGCCCCCTCTGTCTGGCTTCCAGAGATGGGTTGTCGCCCCTCCCTCTGGCTGCCGAAGACGGGTCGCCGCACCCTCTGTCTGGCTGCCAAAGATGGGTTGCCGCTCCTCCTTTTGGCTGCCGAGGACGGGTCACCGCCCCCTCCTTCTGGTTGCCGAAGACGGGTCGTCGCCCCCTATGTCTGTCTGCCGAAAACAGGTCGCCACCCCCTATGTCTGGCTGCCGATGACGGGTCGCCGCCCCCTTTTTCACACGGGAAACCATGTTTGAAAAATTAGTTTGTCAAACGTGTTTAAAAAACGTTCACACGGTCAAACCAGGTTTGACAAATGGTTTGTCAAACAGTTTTGAAAACTCATTCACTTGGGCAAACTAGGTTTTGCAAGCGGTTTGTCAAACGTGTTTGAAAATACATTCACACGGTCAAACCAGGTTTGAAAAACGGTTTGTCAAACGTGTTTGAAAACACATTCACACGGGCAAACCAGGTTTGAAAAACGGTTTGTCAAACGTGTATGAAAAACCGTTCTCACGGTCAAACCAGGTTTGACAAACGGTTTGTCAAACGTGTTTGAAAATACATTCACACGGGCAAACCAGGTTTGAAAAAGGTTTGTCAAACGTGTTTGCAAGACCGTTCACAAGATCAAACCAGGTTTGACAAATGGTTTGTCAAACGTGTTTGAAAACACATTCACATGGGCAAACTAGGTTAGGCAAGCGGTTTGTCAAACGTGTTTGAAAAACCGTTCACACGGTCAAACCAGGTTTGAAAAAAGGTTTGTCAAACGTGTTTGAAAACACATTCACACAGGCAAACCAGGTTTGAAAAAGATTTGTCAAACGTGTATGAAGAACCGTTCTCACGGTCAAACCAGTTATGACAAACGGTTTGTCAAACGTGTTTAAAAGTACATTCACACGAGCAAACCAGGTTTGAAAAAGGTTTGTCAAACGTGTTTGCAAGACCGTTCACAAGGTCAAACCAGGTTTGACAAGTGGTTTGTCAAACGTGTTTGAAAACACAT
>NC_134788.1:49180322-49220322 GCF_046742065.1 Oratosquilla oratoria | reverse complement strand
TTGTAAAATAATACTGATGACCCACTTTCGGAGAAGAATAAGCGAAGATATAGAGATCTGTATATTTCGATCACTTACTGTGATCCTCTTCAGCAGCTGAAGAGGATCACAGTAAGTGATCGAAATATACAGATCTCTATATCTTCACTTATTCTTCTCCGAAAGTGGGTCATCAGTATTATATTAATACTTGGCAACTGACCCATCAATCACCTGATTGGCTGCGACGACCAGCCGACCACCCTAAAAGAATCAGTCAATCTTCAATTGTCAAGAGGTACTGAGTATATCAGTTTCTGTGCAGAACGTACACTCGTATGTTCTGATTAGCTGAGCAAAGTAGCCACCAGTTCATTTATCTTCCGCTAACTCCGACCTCACGTAGAAATCGGGGGCACGAGCGAGCATCGCAACTTGTGGGGGTCAGGTGAGAGGTGAGAGGTCAGGTCGATTGTTGACGGGACGATAATTGCTTAATGCGCAGATCTGGGTCACCGTCACCTGCTGGAATAGAAAAAAAAAAGAGCGGCAGACTTGGGCAGTACATGACAGTTTCTCCATGAATACAACCATGAAATGGACCTGAAGTGTTCAATATACTAATACTTATAGATTAAAGACTTTTTTAAGTATCGTTTGAATGATGATAAACATTTTGTCTTAGGTAAATACTTTTCCAGTTTATTCCATGTGTTAACACCTATAATATATAAGCATTGGCCTTTTTTGGTTGTTCTGTATTGAGTTTTAAAGAAGTCGTTTGTTTGCCTAGTCGCATAGCGAGTTTCGTAAGTTGAGTAAAATTTCAATATGTTTTGATTCATGTGTTTATTGTAGATTTGGTGCATAACAATGGCAGTTTTGTACTTTATTAAGTCATTGAATTTGAGTAGATTTAGTTTTTTAAATAAATTATTTGTATGTTCCAAACGACCTACATTGCAGATTATACGCAGTGCCCTTTTTTGAGAGGTAATTATGCGTTGAAGATTAGTTTGATAAGTATTACCCCAAATTTCTGAACAATAGTTTAAGTATGGTAGTAGTAGACTACAATAAATGGTACGTAGGGTATTTTCATTGAGGATATTTCTCATTTTATGCATAATTCCTAAAGTTTTGGATATCTTATTTATCACGTGATTTATATGATGTTTCCAATTAAGTTGATCGTCTAAATACACGCCTAGGAATTTACTGACGGACGCTTTTTCAATAATTTCGTTGTTTATTTTGATCGGCTTAGTACTTTCATTATTTTTGTAGAAAAGCAGGTAGTTAGTTTTTGATACGTTTAAGGATAGCTTATTGGCTGAAAACCAGTTGGATAGTTGACATAATCCTTCATTAATTGTCTTGATCAGTTTGTCGGAATTTGTATCGGAGCATAGAATGGTGGTATCGTCGGCGAACAGTATCAATTTCATAAGGTTGGATACATTTGTAATGTCATTAATGTATAGTAAGAATAGTTTGGGTCCTAGAACTGAACCTTGAGGTACTCCGCATGTAACTGGTAGAATGTGTGATCTTTCTTCCTCAATGGCCACATATTGTTTCCTGTTTTTTAGATAACTTTTTAACCAGTCATTAACTTTACCTCTTAGCCCATAGTATTCGGCCTTTCGAATTAGGATTTCATGATTTACTGTGTCAAATGCCTTTTTAAGATCAATAAATATGCCGGCTGTCTTTTTCTTTTGTTCTATATTGTTAGTTATCTCTTCAATTAATTCCATTACTGCTGTAGACGTTGAAAGATTTCGTTGAAATCCATATTGACTATGGTAAATGACGTCATTTTTTTTTTTTTAGAAATGAGTCAAGGCGATTTGTGAATAACTTTACAAGAATTTTGGAAAACTGTGGTAATAGTGAAATTGGTCTATAGTTATTATAACTTGATTTGTCGGCTGATTTGAATATCGGTATTACTTTTGCTATTTTCATTGCATCTGGAAATATCCCTTGTTCAAATGATTTATTGCATAATGTCAGAAAATGATCTTTGATGATAGGCATAATTTGTTTTATGAGGTTCATATTGATTCCTGTGCAATCGAGTGATTTCTTGTTCTGCATTGATTTTACTGTGTTCATAGGTTCGTTTTCCGTGACGGGTTTTAAAAACATAGTGTTATTTATTCGGTGTTTCAAAAATGTCTCGTAAGTTTGATGTGTTGTCTTTATTTGTTTCGCGAGGTTAAGTCCTACATGGGAGAAAAAATTCATTAAATTCGTTTGCCACTTTTTTATTTTTTCCTTTTTTAATAATGTCTATGAATTCATTGGTGTTATTAATGTTGTGCCTAGTTAAGTTGTTTATTACTTCCCATGTCTTTTTTATATTACCTTTGTAACCTTCAAGCAGTGTGTCATAGTATTTTTTTTCACAGTTGCGTAAAATTGTTGTAAGTTTGTTTTTGTACACTTTGTATTTGTTTTCGTCTGTCAAGGACTTGCTTTGAATAGATTTCTGATAAAGTTGGTTTTTGCTTTCGACACGCGTTCTTAAGACCGTTTGTAAACCATGGTTTTGAGTTTACGTTACGTGGTTTTATTTCTACTTCTCTCTCTCTGGGCAGCATTTGTTTACATTACTCATGATAATGCTTACAAATTCGTTATATGATAGATTGGCATTTTCTGACTCGTAAACCTGATCCCAATTTTCTTCTTTTAAGCATTGATTTAATTTTGCAATATCTTTTTCGTCAATTTTACGTTTAAGTACAATTCTGGGTTTTGTTATGCAGTGCATTTCTTTTGGACTGATAGTGAATACCGGTAGATGGTCACTTATATCACTTATTAAGATACCACTATGAATCTCGGAGTTTACAATATTGGTGAAAATGTTATCTATCAATGTTTCACTTGTATTTGTTATTCGGGTTGGTTTATTTATCAAAGGATATATACCTAAAGAGAAAATCATATCTGTAAAGTGTCTTGTCTGTTCATGAGTCTCATACTTAAGTAAATCTATGTTGAAGTCACCACAGAGATATAGATTTTTATTTCTAAATGGAGTTATGATTTCTTCAAGCATATTTGTGAACTCATTGATGTTTGTGCCTGGCTTTCTGGAAATACTTGTTATGACGGTATTTTTTTTAGTTTTACTGAAAATCTCAACAGCTACGCAATCAAATAGGTTTTCATACGAATTAGTGGATTGATTTATTAGTTTGCATGAAATTGATTTTTTTTTTTATGAAGATAGAGACTCCGCCGCCTTTTTGGATCTGTCTATTAGCACTGTAAGGAGTATAGTCTTGTAAGAAGTTTACTAGACATCCTGGGTCAATCCATGTTTCGCTTATCACTATAACGTCAAAGCTTTTATTGAGTAACTTGAGATAACAGTCAATTTTCTGATAATTGGCGTTTAGGCTCCTTGCATTGATGTGAATTAGTGTGAAACCATCAATATCACGAAATACCGTGTCAAATTGTGTATCACTATAGTAATCGCTGTCTTTTGTTAGTTTTGAGTAAAAATTTAATTCGGGGTCAATTTGGGTATTATTGTGATTAAATATCGAAAATTCCTTTTCTGATATTTTGTCTATTTCTTTATACTTCTTAATGGCGGTATATACATCTGGGTTTTTTGATGCGAGATTTGGCGCGGAAAACAAAAAATTAATTTCTGTGTTTGAGATGGCATGATAGGGAAATGTTTTTGAGCAGTCTAGGCAGAACCAGTTATTGAAAATATTGGGGTTATTTTTGGCAGTATTTACGGGTATATTTGCACACATGAAATGATATAAATGTTTGCATAATGTACATTTGAGGTGATTGGTAGGGACAAGGGTATGGCATGAAGAACAGTTTTTTGATATGTTTGTTTTAGTTTTTGTGTTAGTTGTAGTGTTCATGGTTATGTTTGTGTTAGAAGATTAAGGAATGTGAACTATTGAAATTCAACTAATTGTTCAAGATTACTTACTTGATGTACTTTTCCATCCTTGCAGTCTCTTGTCCATGTCGAGATGATCTTCCCTTGTTTCCTCATGTCGCGTGCTGTTTTGGCAATCTCTCCGGTTCGTTTTGTCAGGTGTTCATTCACGTAGACGCCCGTTCCCTTCAATTTCTTGGCGTTTTTCAGCACGTTCACCTTCGACTTTCTTGAAACGAATCTCACGATCACATTTTGGGTACCGTCCTGTTTTCTTTTTCCCAGTGTATGGCAAGCTGATATCTCTGTGTCTCTGATCTGTATTCCCTTGTTACTTAGAGAATGGATCACTTGATTTTCTACAATGTTCTGACCACTGTTATCTGCACTATAGTCGGAGTCACCTTTCACAGCTTCCGAATACGTTTTCACAATCTTTAAACCACTGATGATGATATCTTCTCTCCTCGTGTACTGCTCTAGGTCTTCCACTCTAGCTTGGAGATTAACTACAGTCGATTTGAGATATTGTATCTCCTGCCTTTGTTGTTTAACTATCTCTTTCAGCTCGCTTAGGAACTGTTGGCCTTCTTTCCTTGCTTGCATCAGGAACTGTCTGTCCTCTTCTCTTGCTTTCACAAGACTCTCCACCATATCTTCAAGTTTCTTGGAGCTGTTGCTGTTTCTGGTATGTGCCATGTTGAATTACTTTCTCGTAGGGAGCGCTTATCGGAGGGTGTGAACGGCACGAGAGTCAGAGAGCTATCATCATCAAGAAGAGCGGATGGCAATTCTGGATCATATGATGACATGAATCACGATCATCGAGCATAGGACAGCAGTGAGACATCGGTGCATTGGGGAGAGAGTATGAATGGAATTCGAGTGAGGATGAGGGAGTTGCACCGACCCCCACACCACCTGACACGAACCCCTGCTGCGACAATGTGGGTTTTTCTTCCAGGAGTGATGGTCATGATTTTGAGCCTCACATTCATAATTTTGACTCTAGCTAATCAGGCGTGACTTTAGATTTTTCCCGTTGGACCTGATGGAACGGAAGCGGAATATTTTGAAGCCTTCTTTGACAACGAAGTAATGGACAAAATAGTGCAAGAAGAGTGACAATTCAGAAGCAAGTAATGCACACAGCCGCCTCAGGATATGGAAAGACACAACAGTTAGGGAACTCTGTGTTCTTTGCTCTAGTTATTCTGATGCCACAGGCAAAGAAACATGTCATCAGCGACTATTGGAAAAAAGAACCGTTGCTGGGTACACCAACATTCGGGAAATTCATGTCAAGAAATAGGTTCCAAACACTACTAAGAACCTTGCACTTTGCCACGAATACACAACCTCGACCAGACGACCGCATGTGGAAGATACGTGACGTGTTTATGATGATAAAGGAACGGTACAGCCGATTTTTCAAACGCTTCTGCAAGCTGGTAATAGACGAATCGCTTGTGCTATTCAAGGGACGTCTTATTATCAAGCAGGATATGCAGACGAAAAGGAACCGATTTGGAATCAAATTGTTTGTCTTGTGTGATTGTGAGACTGGTATTGTAGTGGACATGATCCCATACTAGGGTGGCCATTTCCAAATTTCCAAAAAGGAGGACACTACATATCGGCGATTATAATATATATATATATATATATATATATATATATATATATATATATATATATATATATATATATATATATATATATATATATACAATAAAGACTGAAAGTGAAAAATATTTTTCACTTGTAATGAAACCGACAAAAAACAAATACCTGTATTTCTTACGAAGTTACAACACAAACAAAACCTAGTTGTATCCTCATATTGATTGCCTGGAGGTTCGTTTTTTTTTTCTGCCCTCTTTCTTTTCGGCATTTTCAGACTCCTTAACCCATTCAACTCCGATGACAAGATGTCTTGTCATTTGGTCAAATAAAACAAAAAATCATAAAACACCAAAATGTTTGATCAAACACCAGAAAAATATGACGTCAGTCCTCGCTTCGCTCGCAGCGAAGCGAGGACTGACGTCATATTTTTCTGGTGTTTGATCAAACATTTTGGTGTTTTATGATTTTTTGTTTTATTTGACCAAATGACAAGACATCTTGTCATCGGAGTTGCATGGGTTAATCTCGTAAATTAATTGCCGAACCACAATGCACCGTGGCCACCTCAGGACTGCAACCCAATGTATGAGATGTGAATCATACAATCACACGCTCACTGAACATTGGTCCTATGCAGTTCCTGTCTACTTCGGCTGCTGCCGAGTTCCGACGTTGACCTTGGCCTGGGTACTCACACATAATTTAATTGTACGGCATCATTGAATACCTAGGATTATTTATCTATTTATTTACTTATTTATTTGTTTGTTTGTATATTCATTTATTTTTGTCACACCCCAAGAAAGGAGGACAAATGGACGTCCGGCGTGAGGACGATTGCGCCGGATGGAGGACAAAGTGCTCAAAAGGAGAACCGTCCTTCCTAAAGGACGACGTCTGGCCACCCTATCCCATACACAGGTACCAACCAGCATTGATTACAATCGAAATGACCCTCACGGAAGCACCAGGAGCATTATAAAAAAAAAGCTCTGCTTGCACCATACATGGAGAAAGGCCACGTCTTGTATACAGACTCCTTCTATTACTCAAGCCCAGATTTGTCCCATTTTCTGCACGACAAAGGGGTAGGAGGATCCTGTGGTACAGCAGCTCGAAAGACACGAAAACCCATGCCTCCACTTGCCAAGGCACGCAAAACTAGAAATGGGGACCACAACATTCAGAAGTGGGGAAAGGTCATGGCAATGCTGTGGCATGGCAAGCGTCAAGTCATTATGCTGTCAACTCTGCATACCGGAAAAATGATGACTACAGGGAAGGTGAATTACAGGACAGGTGAAGTAATAAAGAAACCAGACCCTGTGATTGACTACACGGCAAATATGCGTCTTGTTGACAAGGCCGACATGGTGGTCAGCTTTGTGGAATGTGTGAGGAAAACTGCTCAATGCCTATAACTTTAGACTGATAAGGAGTGGCAACAGACCAACGTCTCTGAAGAAATTCACGTATGCAGTGTCGTACCAATTGCTGGAGAAGTAAGGAGAACAAAGTTCACCACACCCAGGCCAGGCCGCCACTCGCTACTTCAAAACATGCCCGATCGTCTGGCTTGTACAGCGTGGGTACAGAGGCACTACCTGCAAATCTCTCTCACCCCCAGCACCTACTGCTGCCTCAATAAAACGCACAAAAAGACAAAGGGATTGCCACGTTTGTATGAACACCATCCTGCGACCAAAGAAAAGAAAATCAACATCTTACCATGTAAGGAGTGCAATGTAGCACTCTGCCCAGGGAAATGCTATACCCAGTACCAGACTCTTCGAACCTATTGAGTGTTAGAAAAAGAAATATACTTTGTGGCTACACGCCAAACGACGCATAATTCCATTTGTAAAATGTGTACTTGTATTGAATGTGGTGCTGACTGAAGTTTATTCCCCCTCTAAATGAAAAGGTCTAAAGGAGTTATCACTATAACGAAAATTATTTATTGTGTTCATTATCATATTTTCATTCTAGTTTTCACTCATTTATTATCAGTTTTGATGTATTGGAAATTGTTAATTTCTCGTCTGTCTGTATTATTTCCTTCAAGATATAATGTTGCATTGTTATGAATTGTAATTCATACCCAACTAGAAAGGGATGGCAGTAGTTATTACTGTATTGGAAGCTATCATTTTCAACTTTTACTAATTCTTAATGTATTGGAAATTATATATTCTAAAGGTGTATTTCTTTATATTCATAATTTGAAAATGTAAAATCAATTCATGAATCTATACTACGTCACCATCTAGCATCTCTTTAGCTCCAATCATTTGTCGTTGAAATGTGTGCTAGAGACAGATGCGCTCTCTCTCTCTCTCTCTCTCTCTCTCCAGATGGTAGGTACTGTTTCCAAGGATGAGGGAGATAATGTTGTAGTCGCTGAAAGCCGACCCTCCTTTCAACCCCTCATTTCGTTTCGTTTCCTCTCTACTTTTCCGTCCAATATTCCATTATTATTTCTTTGTCGTGTTCTGCAGTATCATAACGTATTACAGGGAAATACTTTATTTGATGGAAAGGTATCTATATGAACTTTTATTCATGAGTATCAGGTCCTGACGTTTCATTTTCACAATTTATCATTATTTCGGGAGGATAGGGATGATTATATATATATATATATATATATATATATATATATATATATATATATATATATATATATATATATATATATATATATATATATTATTCAAAACAGGTATGTTCGTTTTTCAACGGCATATTCCCCACTAAATTAGTCAAGATCTAAATTCAGTATGACGACATAATTTAGCCAGTCATATTCCAGCACTACCGTCGAGTTGCCAATAGCATATTTTCACTCAAATTGTTCCAATATTTCGCATTATTTCTCCAAAACAACAGTATGCATAAGCATGGCAATTTTTTACTATATCAATTAGATAGTATACATCGTTTTGGCAGGGCAGAAACTAAATAAAGTAATGATTATGCTTTTACCCTAGGCTAAAAAATTCATGTAACGATGAGCAAGAATACGGCAGTGTAAGGGGAAAAGAATATTTTCTTTAATAATTCTATTTATCTATTTATTTATTCATTTACATATTGCGTTTTATGTGTTTCAATTTTCATTTATTCCTTTATTTTTTCTTAGTAATTTTATTTGTATTTTTTTTTATTCTCAAGGAACAAAAACACCTTTACGGGGTTTTGCGGAAAAAATATATCGACTGTATTTTTGTCATGTGTGAAGGAAGTCGATGTGAGGAAATTTTGATGGTATTTCTGTCCCGTTGAAGGATTTTTTTTTTCTTGTTATAAGATGCGCATGCGCCGTGGCGTCATTGGCAGACATTGATAGATGAAAAAAAGATAGTAAAGAAAATTAAATAACGAAGGAATTGATTTATAGATAAAAAAGATAAAACATAACAAAGGAACGAGAGAAAGAAAAGAAGGAGAAAGAATTAATTTTCAAAGAATTAATCGTTGGTCGTCTTCGAGTTTGTTGTCTTTTGCACATGCGCCGTGACGTCATGAGCAGAGATTGGTAGATAAAAAAGATAAAAAAAGAAGAAATTTAAATAACGAAGGAAAGAGAGAAATATAGAAAGAAAAGAAGAAGAAAGAATTAGTTAATTTTGAATTTTACGTTAATCGTTTGTCGTCTTCAGGTTTGTTGTTGTTGTTGTCGTTTGCGCATGCGCCGTGACGTCATGGGCAGAGGTTGGTAGATTAAAAAAAAGAAAATTAAATAACGAAAATATAGGTTCAAAGATAATAATAATAATAAAAAAAATTAGATAATAAGGAAAAGAGAGAAAGAAAACAAGGAGAAAGAATTAATTAATCGTTAGTCGTTTTCGGATTTGTTGTCTTTTGCGCATGCGCCGTGACGTCATGGGCAGAGATTGGTGGATAAAAAAAAATAATAATAATAAATAGCGAAGAAAAGAGAGAAAAGAAGAAGAAAGAATTAGTTAATTTTGAATTTTACGTTAATTGTTTCTCGTCTTCAGGTTTGTTGTTGTTGTCTATAGCGCATGCGCCGTGACGTCATGGGCAGAGATTGGTAGATAAAAAAGATAAAAAACAAAAGAAAATTGAATAACGAAGAAATAGATTGAGATAAAAAAAAAGATAAAACCAAAGAAAAGAGAGAAAGAAAAGTGAATTTTAGTATAATCGTTTGGCGTCTTCGGGTTTGTTGTTCTTTTGTGCATGCGACGTGACGTCAAGGGCAGCGATTTATAGATAAACATTTTCTTTTATAAGACGCGAATAGAACAAAAAATTTACGATATTTCTGCCAAATGTGAAGGAAGACATCGACATAGAAAACCAAAATCGACAGCATTTTTGCCTAGTGTGAAGATGGAAACTGACGGCATTTTTGCAGTGTACATGAAAATCGACGATAATTTTGCTTAGTGTGTAGATGGAAATCGACGTCATTTTTGCCTAGTATGAAGGAGAAAATTAACGGTATTTTGCCTAGTGTAGAGATGGAAATCGACGGCAGTTTTGCCTAGTGTGAACATGGACAGCAACATTATTTTTGCCTAGTGTGTAGATGGAAGTCGACGGTATTTTTGCCTAGTGTGAAGATGGAAATTGACGGCAGTTTTGCCTAGTGTGAACATGGAAATCAACGTCACTTTTTACTAGGGTGTAGATGGAAATCGACGATATTTTTGCCTAGTGTGAACCTAGATATCGACGGTATTTTTTGCCTAGTGTGAAGATGGAAATCAACGGTATTTTTGCCTAGTGTGAAGATGAAAATCAACTGTGTTTTTGTCTAGTGACGACACGAAAGGGAAATCAAGATGTATCAGGGAGCGAAATTTTCAGTTCAGCACGTGGCTTTACGTAAAACTGAACGAAAAATTCTGAGAAAGCCCTTAAGCACGTGAAGAATATTTTTTTAAGAATATGGAAAAGACGATGAATTTTGACAATTGTGTTCATATTGACTCTGAGCGAAACAATCTGAGAAAACCTAGAGAAAAACTTTTTAAAAATATAGAAAAGACGATGAATTTTGAAAAGTGTTCATAATAACACTGAACGAAACATTCTGAGAAATCCCTTAAACACGTGGTGAGAAAAATGCTTTAAAGATGATTTTTGACAATTGTGTTCACTGAACGAAATGTTCTGAGAAAATCCTTAAACACTTGTAGTGATTTTTGACAATTGTGTTCATATTAACACTGAGCGAAACATTCTCTATTAACACTGAGCGAAACATTCTGAACACGTATAGAGAATTTTCTTTAATATAGAAAATACGATGAATTTTGACCATTTTCACATTAACACTGAGCGAAACATTCTGAGAAGACCTAGAGAAAAACCTTTTAGAATATAGAAAAGACGATGAATTTTGAAAAGTATTCATATTAACACTGAACGAAGCATTCAGAGAAAACTGTTAAACACGTGGAGAGAAAACGCTTTAAAGATATAGAAAAGATGATTTTTGACAATTATGTTCATATTGACACTGAGCGAAACATTCTAAGAAAATCCTTAAACTCTTGTAGAGAAAATATGAAAATACTCGTATAGGAAATACGATAAATCTTGACAATTATGTTCATTTGAACGCTGAGCGAAACATTCTGACATTTGTGTTCATATTAACAATGAACGAAACATTCTGAGAATTTTTTTAAACACGTGGAGAGAAAAAGTTTTAAAAGTATGGAAATAACGATGAATTTTTACAATTGTGTTCATATTAATATTAAGCGAAACATTCTGAGAAAATCCTTAAACACGTATGGAAAAATATAGAAAAGACGATGATTTTTGAAAATAGTTTTCATATTAGCACTGAGCAAAACATTCTGAGAAAACCTAGAGAAAAGCTTTTTAGAAATATAGAAAAGACGATGAATTTTGAAAAGTGTTCATATTAACATTGAACGAAACATTCTGAGAAAACCCTTAAACCCGTGGAGAGAAAAATGCTTTAAAGATATAGAAAAGATGATTTTTGACAATTGTGTTCATATTAACACTGAGCGAAACATTCTGAGAAAATCCTGAAACACTTGTGGAGAAAATATGAAAAATAGTCTTACAGAAAATACGATAAATTTGACAATTATGTTCATTTTAACACTGAGCGAAACATTCTGACATTTGTGTTCATATCAACAATGAACGAAACATTCTGAGAAAATCCTTAAACACCTGGAGAGAAAATGTTTTAAAAATATAGAAAATACAATGAATTTTGACAATCGTGTTCATATCAACACTGAGCGAACATTCTGAGAAATTCCTTAGACATTTGTAGATAATTCTTTATTAAATATAGAAAAGACGATGATTTTTTATTATTTTTTTCATATTAACACTGAGCGAAATATTTTGAGACAACCTAGAAAAAACTTTTTAGAAATATAGAAAAGACGATGAATTTTGAAAAGTGTTCATATCAACAGTGAACGAAACATTCTGAGAAAACTCTTAAACACGTGGAGAGAAAAAAGCTTTAAAGATATAGAAAAGATGATTTTTTACAATTGTGTTTATATTATCACTGAGCGAAACATCCTGAGAAAATCCTTAAACATTTGTAGAGAAAATATGAAAATTGTGGTATAGAAAATATGATAAATTTTGACAATTATGTTAATTTCAACACTGAGCGAAACATTCTAAGAAGACATATATATACAACGAATAAGAATTAGTAAAAAGTACGATGAGTTTTGACAATTATCTTCATATTAACACTGAGCGAAACATTCAGAGAAAATCTTCAAAAATACCTAATGACATTATACGATATAGATTAAAAAACAATAATGTTTTCACATCTATTTTCATTTTAACACTGAGCGGAACATTCTGAGAAGATCCTGGAAATTACCGATCGAGAAAATATTAAATAAAAACACGATGACTTTTGACAACTTTTCCTTAAACATATCGTATGAAAACATATGAAATATACGAAAAGAATAAGATGAAATTTGACAATTATTCTCATATTAACGCTGAACGAAATATTATGAGGAAACCCTCAAAGAAATATAGTGAAAAAATATTAAATAGAAATAAAAAATACGATAAATTTTGACAGAAATTCTCATATAAACGATGAGTGAAACATTGAGGGAAACTCCTCAAAATATCGAATAACAAAATGTGAAATAGATAAAAAGATACGAAGAATTTTAACATTCATATTACCCCTGAGCGAAGCATTCTGAGAAAAAAACCTTATTCACAGCAAAAAAAAAAAAAAAAAATGGAAAATACGATAAAAATTTTTTTACATCATTTCCATATAGAACATTACTTATTATTATGATAAGACCTACTATGTATGATTGTGTACGTGTGCACATATGTGTACACGGAATACCACGAAGAATTGTGGGAAATACGATATATTTCGAAAACTGGAACAAAATTATGTTCTGAGCCATTTATATACACATGTGTATATGTTGTGTGTATTTGTGTATATGTTTCATATTTATGTGCGTATATTTTTGTATCCATGCATGTATACGTGTATGTATACATGTATGTGTATATGTGTATGTACGTGTGTGCACATCCTCTCTACTCTGAAAAGGTCAACATTTAATGCAAGTCATGAGAGAGAGAGAGAGAGAGAGAGAGAGAGAGAGAGAGAGAGAGAGAGAGAGAGAGAGAGAGAGAGAGAGAGAGAGAGAGAGAGAGAATGTACTTTGTGGTTTGCCTACTATTGCAGATTCATAAGAATCTATTCTTCTTTCGGAATACCTGTTTAGAACAATGGGGGGAGTGGATAAGTGGGGAGAGGGGGAGAGAGGGTAGAAGAGAGCGAAGATGGAAGGGAGAAGCTGGGAGGGGGTGGGGGAAGGGTGGACGGGGGAGGGGATGGGGAGGAGAGAGGGTGAGGTGGAAGGGGGAGATGGTGGAGGGGGAAGGGAGGAGAGAGGGTGGAAGAGGGAGGGGGAGGGGGGAAGGGGATAGCGGAAGAGGGTGAAAGGCAGGGGATGGGGACAGGGGGAAAAGGAGAGGGGGGAAGGGGAGAAGAACGGGTGGAAGGGGGGAAGGGATAGGGGGAGATGGTGGGAGGGGGAGAGAGGGTGGGAGGCGGGAGACAGGGGGAGGAGAGGGGGAGGGGGAAAGGGAAATAGGGAAGGAAAGTTCACACGTGTGTGTGTGTGTGTGTGTGTGTGTGTGTGTGTGTGTGTGTGTGTGAGTGTGTGCGCGCGCGCGTGTGTGCGTGCGTGTGTGTGTGTGTGTGCGTGCGTGTGTGTGTGTGTGTGTGTGCGCGTGTGTGTATGTGTACGTGTGTGTATGTACACGTATTTCCCCTGCAATAATGAATCTATGAATAATAACCATAAATAGACAATTACAAAAATGAAAAATAAAAACAATTTGATGAATAAAAATATCAATTCTTGTTTCCCGATAGTAATAGTAAAAGAAATAATAATAAATAATAACAGTAATAATAGTAATAATGATAAACGGTAATAATGATAATGGTAATAATAATGGTAATGATAATAATAATGATAATAGTAATAATAATAATGATAATAATAATAATAATAATAATAATAATAATAATAATAATAATAATAATAATAATAATAATAATAATAATAATAATAATAATAATAATAATAATAATAATAATAATAATAATAATAATAATAATTATAGTAATAATAATAATAATAATAGTAATAATAATAATAATAATAATTATAAATAGGTAAATTAAAAATATATATATGTGTGTGTATGTATGTGTGTGTGTGTGTGTGTGTGTGTGTGTGTGTGTGTGTGTACGTGTGCATGTGTGTCATGCGCCACATATGTGCATGATCTGTGCATGCGTTCAGACTGGACATCTGTTCACCACGAACTTGAACGGACCTCCCAAGTTCTAGTAAACAATAGTTTCCCTAATTACACTGTAGAGAGATCTATCAAGGATGAAGTCGATCGACCGTTGGTACCTTGGACATAACCGCCGTACCGCGCGACGCCCCAAACAAGACACACGACATAAAACCGTTTTACAAAAGCCACACGGCATCAGCAGATAAAACTGTAGAAAGAGCTATGAAGAGGAATATCATCATCCGCCGCAACGTAAAACCAATCCCCGAAGTTAAATATCTTAATTTTATTATCTTTTACCAGTCCAAGAAGTCTTCTAAACTTTCATAAAGAAACAACCCCCTCCCTCCTCCCCCTGAGCCCCTCCACAGGAGAAACGTCATCTACATGCATGCATGCAAGCATGCATGTCAACACCATTCAGGGATCATATTTATATAATTTACTTGAAAATACACATTACCAACATGTAGCGATAACATTTTGGGGTTTAAATTTCAACGGACAATGAACTTGTGAACAACGTAAACACTGGCCCAAAATTTAGTTCAAGTGATCATAGAATTCCAACAAGGTTGATGCAAACAAGTTCCTCATATTAAAACAACAGGGGAGGACCCGCAGTAATGGATATAAACTGGACAAATTTAGATTTAAGAAGGAAATAGGCATGAATTGGTTTACTAATAGGGTGGTCGACAAATGGAATAGACTTAGCAACCATGTAGTGGGCGCTGAAACTAGTAGTTGTTTTGAGAAATGGTTGGACAACTTTATGGATGGGGGAGATGGCAGGTGGTGATGGATATGGAGCTGCCTAGTGTAGGCCTTATGGTCTCTTGCAGTCTCCTTCATTCTTATGTTCTTATATCAAGTTTTTTTCCCTTTACAAGAGAGGTAGTCAAAGTCAAAGTCATAACCCCCCCCCACCCATTTCATCCCCACATCCACTCCACTCCACTCCCATTCACCACCCTCTCCCTCCCTCTCTCCCTCTTTCGTTGGCTCCTCCTGGATGACGGGTCATCCCTACATCTCGGCCACTGCCCTGGGCCAGAAATAATGCAGTAAAACACAGCATATAGAATTCTAACATTCAATAATTTAACTCCAATCAGCAACCGCCAGTTTGTATCTGAGATGTTAAAAGTTGGCCCAACTATAATCAGGAACTTTTTCAACTCCATGTAATGATACATTTTTTTCTAATAGAAAAAAAAAAGATAATTACTTTTTATTAACTGAAAAAGAAGAAATCTATATTATCAATGTAGGACAAGTTCCTAATTATAGCGGGATCAATCTTGATCATCTCAAAAGGAAAGTGGTGGTTGCTGATTGGAGTAAAATCAGTTTGAATGAAAACATCAATGAAGTGTGGGAACCATTTACTTAAACATTAAACATTGTGTAACCAATTGGACGTTCGAGGTCCAATGCAAAGCCAAAATGGACGAATGAAGTGATTCATAAAGTCCCGCACACAAAAGACAAGCCTATTGTAAATTTATAACAACAAAAATTCAAACTGATAGAATACAAAAGGATTACAAAGAATTACAAAGGCGTAGCATGCCGACAGGAGACCTTTTGGTCCATATCTAGGTCGGATGCGGAAAAAAGATCATAACAATAATAAATTAATAAATAAAAACGATAATAATGTAAATAACAAATAAAATACATGAATGAATGCATGGGTATAGTTAAATAATAAATAAACAGGTAAATAGTAAATGATGATAAACTGACATAACTACAAATAAATGAAAATCAAACAGACAAATGATAACAAAACAAAAACAAATAATATAAAATAAACTATAATCATTACAGCATCTTGCTTAGGTGTTTATCTAAATAATTCTTAAAGCTTCGAACTGAACTACATTGCACTACCTGTGATGGAAGTTTATTCCATTCATTAACTACACGGTTGGCGAAGTTGTTTCTACCTACTTCCAAATTGAATCTATTTCCGGACAGTTTGAGACCATTGTTTCTTGTCTGGTTCTCATTCAATGTGAAAATTTTGTCACTTTTGATGTTGTCAATTCCCTTTAGAATTTTAAGGACCTGTATCAAGTCACCTCTGAGTCTATGCTTTTTTAGGGAAAACAGATTCATATGTTTTATTCTATTATCGTATGATTTATCTTTGATATTTGGAATCAGTTTTGTGGCTCGCCATTGTATTTTTTCCAATCTGTCAATGTCTTTAATGAGATTCGGTGACCATTCGGAAACAGCGTATTCCAAATGTGAACGAACTAACGATTTATATAGCTTGTTAATGATATGTTTACACCATCTGCATATATCATACAGCCCCGGTAAGGTGTTGTGTATCCATTTGGCACACCTCTTGCTCTTACGTTACGATTGTTGAAATCAGATAAGGAAGGAAAGTGACATCATTATATTTCTGCACGTGGTAGTTTAGAAACAAAAATGGTGTGTTATTTAGGTATAAATGAACACTGTGATTGTATACACGACTCGTATGATAGAGAAGGAAGTGTCATTATGTATTTTTTTCAATTTCATTTTAGGTTGTGCTGACTAAAAATGAAACGTACTATATACTACACCGAAGATGAGTTAGCACAGCTTGTAAACTCTGATGAGTTTCATCGTGGTTGTGATGATACGATGGAGACGTTAGATCAAAGTAATCTAACCATCGCGACTGTGAATGAGGGTTCTAGCTAGAGAGAGTGCCAAGGTGGCACAGTGCCGCATCACCACCTATCTATAGTTTTGGCGTCGCCAGAGACATTTATTGAATGCTCAGAAGGTCCTCATGGGGATCTGAGTGCTGTTATTACACCCTGCCGCCTTCCCCTCTCCCTCTCACACTCCACATCCGGTTACCCCCTTTCTCCCACACAGTCTACCATCAGTGCATAGAGGCCTACGCACCCTGCTCTCCCCCTCTCCCTCCACTTCCACGTCCTGAGGAAACTGGTCCTTAGACTAAGCACCTCTTATTACACTCCTCGAGTGTATAAAACCGGTTCTTGTTTCCTTCGCAGCAGCAGCCACCATAAATGAAGGATTCGCACTGGCCGCTCGTGTGGCACCGTTCCAGAAATGAAGGAGTTCAGAAGCTGTTTTGGGCTAGGAGCGTTTGGATGATACATAACTACTGATGGGGGGTATGAAAGATATTGTTAATATTACATGTGAACATGCCCAATACCTCCTCAAAATTGGAGTAAAGCTACCAGCAAAATAAAAATAGCCCTTGTACCTTTTAACCAGTAAAACTTTTTTTTCTTTTGGAGTTCATCATAGCTTATCACGCCAGACAGACAGACAGCCATTCAAGTGTTCTTTGGTTAATTTTGACCACCAGGTCAATGTTGTAAGCGGGCACGAGCTTAGGACATGGTCAATGTTCTGTTCAGTTTCTCGGCACTCACAGGATGGGTCGGTTTTGAGGCCCCATTTAACCAGATTGTCTTTTGGAGTTGATTGCAGCTCAGTAAGCTGGTTTGAAATCACTAATGAAATTGGGCGTGGGTTAGGTCTGCATGGTTGGGTTTATTAATTGATAGTCACCCTGTAGAGGTCATGAATTTCAATGGATTCTATAGGTAGTTAGCTACATCATGTGGATAACTTTAAGCAATAGATGCCTGGAAACTCAATTGGGACAAGCTACCTTTGAACCGGCAAACTCCGGATCAAAACCCCATTGTTCTACTAACTGAACTACAGTACCTCTTCTATTGTGTGTTTTTTAATTAAAGAGACAGTTACTAGTTTTCAATTTATCCCTATACTAGAAACACATCGAATGCTGCACCCTCATGATCGTTGACATAGTTTATGTGTGACTGTTAATGTTTCGAGCGCGCTGTGAATGCTCTCCGGTATATATATATATATATATATATATATATATATATACATGTATGTATGTATATATATATACACATATATATGTATTTATATATATATATAATACATATGTATGTATATATATATACACATATATACTTATTTATATATATATATACATATGTATATATATATATATATATATATATATATATATATATGTATATATATATATATATATATATATATATATATTGAATTTTTTTAGAAGCTCTGCCATGGGATTCGAGCCCTGACCCGTGCGTCCATAATCACGGGGTCAAGATGCTAACAACCGTGCTACATAAGAAATTGCTAAAGATATTAGAAACTGCAGGAGGAATACAGGGCAAACTGCTGAGGTGGATGGAAGACTTTTTGCATGAAAGAAAAATGAAAGTGGTGATAAGAGACAAACATTCTAATTGGGATGAAGTGATTAGTGGAGTTCCACAAGGAACAGTTCTGGCCCCAATAATGTTTGCTATATATATATATATATATTAATGATATGAGCTTCTTTGCGGCCGATGCAGAATTGTTGAGTCGCTGCAGAGTGATCTCAATAAAGTATGGGAATGGAGTAGGAAGTGGGAGATGGAGTTCAATACTAAGAAGTGTGGTATAATGGAATTTGGAAGAAGTAAAAAAAGAACAGTGGATCATATTAAATTGGGAGAGGAAGAAAAATAAAAGAAAAAGAAATGAGAAGGATCTGGGAGTCATTATTATGAATAATATGTCCCCTGAGAAACATATACACAATATCATATAATGGAAAAATTCACAAGCAATTAGGTAATAATAAAAATGTTCATGAATAAACAAATCGTGCTATAGCATTGTATCTAATGCATGGGCAATAGACTCCAGACTCAAAATGTTAACCTCTTTCCTCACTGTACTCTATTCACTTTTATATATATATATATATTTGGAAATTATTACTGAATTGTTTATACCCTTGGAATTGCACAATTTTTCTTTTATTCAGCTGATGTGGTTGTGTGACAATAAAGGGATCCTCAGACATATTGATATACCGCTGTTTATAATTTTGTTTATTATAATTACTAATGATATTATTACTTTTTTTTTTTTTATATCTAAAGAGAACAGACGTCGTCCCAGTGAGGAAGCCGTACTATTGCATGCTGGGAATTATGTCCAGCATCCTACTCCCGGATGTTATTGTGATGAGAAGACGGAGAAGACGGCGAGAAATCTGATGACTTCATCGTGTCGATGAACAACTTTCCATATTCATTGGTTGACACTTTCTTCTGATGAAGGAGGCGCAACCAATCAAACTATCATAATTTTATCTTATTTTTTACTTTATTTCCAAATGTCAACCATGGATAATTACAAAATTATTCTCCTTTTTTTTATTGATTGTCTACAAATGCTCTACAATAACAACAATAAAAAATAGAGAAAAATAAAACAGTAACACTGATACTAACAATAGGACTTTATTCTCTTATGTAAATTTCTACTTTATAACTCAGATTCAAATGATATGTTTACAGGTAACTAACTAACAAACAAACAAAAACCAAGAAACCACAACAAACTAATAGTTAATCCAAATTAAACATGATCAAAGACAAAATATACATAAATGAATGTAAGAATAAATACATTCTTGCTCCACTTTAAATATATTCACGTTGCCTTAGCATTCGGGAAAGATCACTCACAGACTTCCACGCATTCGTCAAGAGTTTTAAAGTTGTTTTCGTTGCCTTGGCAACCACCATATTCGAATTCTTCACAACGACTGGTACTACTGTTAAACCCCCACTTGTACGCCAAGGCTTCACAAGGACCTTGCACAAGATCCTGTAGACAGAGCAGTGGCTGTGAGCTTTCATCTGAAAATAAATCAATAACTTAACCCATTAAACTCCGATGACAAGATGTCTTGTCATTTGGTCAAATAAAACAAAAAATTATAAAACACCAAAATGTTTGATCCAACACACACCAGAAAAATATGACGTCAGTCCTCCTCGCTTCGCTCGCCCGCGAGCGAAGCGAGGAGGACTGACGTCATATTTTTCTGGTGTGTGTTGGATCAAACATTTTGGTGTTTTATAATTTTTTGTTTTATTTGACCAAATGACAAGACATCTTGTCATCGGAGTTTAATGGGTTAATTAAAGGGGTAATCACCATGCCCAGGCACAAATGTGTTTAAGACAAACGTCTTATTTCAAGACTAGTTTTTGAGAAACTAAAATGTTTGTCGTCTGCTCATTTTCTATTCTAAAACAAAGCTTTCATACAGCGCCATCTATCTCTTGCCATCAGTTCTGATGACGTCAAGGTGGATACCAAGGCCGCAAGCCATCTCAATTAACAATGTCGTTCTGTAGCAAATAAAGACGATTATTTTGAGAGTAGTCGCGACTCCCTAAATATCTCTAACAACAGGCAAGACGTGTGGGCAGACCGTATAATTACGGGATATCATTTAGAGCCGAAATATCTCCCTGAAGAAGTTTTCATATTGATGTGTCATTAGTGCTTACCTGTGTCTTATGTTAGTTCTGCAATGCTGTCTTAAGGTACTCAAAAAATAAGGGTTATATACGTGACGATTTCAATATTTTTGTAGTGTGCTCCTAGACAATCTTGCATCACGTTCACACTACACCTCCTGGATGCCACAAGCTTTGTAAACAATATCTCTTTATCATTTGTTTTGCATAATGACTTAAAAATATCCTTCAGTATCACTGTAAGATAATCTAGGCCATCATTTACCTCCCCGTGTATGTTCTGTACGATTATCATAAGCTTTCCTCCCCTGCCTTTCTGAGTTCTATATGTTATTAATATATTATCATCCTCTGACTCAATTCTTTTCTTTCCAATCATGTATTTCCCTCAATGGTTCTTCATTTTCATAATTCCAAAAGTTGATACTAAGTAGCCTGCGGCACTCGACACGATCACTATTCATCAAAATGCAATGACGATCCATGAAGAATGAACAGAATCTCTGACGTCACTGCGAAGCAGATGACGCCGCGGGTAGGTTTTACGAGAATGGCTGGAGCAGACAAGAATTTTAAGGCAGACGACGTGATTTCAAATAGTTCCGACTGTCGTCCCCGGATTCGATCCGGGCTCGTAAAATCACAGCGCCATCGCCTTACCGACTGTGCTATCGACCCTATAAAATTCTCCAACCTAAAAGTTAATCTACTTCCCGAGGAACTAAGTCGACTGCTAACTGCCGTCCGTGCTTATTCTTACAGAGAACCAGGCCAACTTATAGCTAGTGGTTAGACTGGTACGTTTCCTTGATGGACTTATCGTCGCTGTCATACCTCAATAGAATCACCAGTGACGGTGATGTCGATCATATATTTCCGACTGTCGTAGATTAACCTCCAGGTTGGAAAATTTATAGGCTCGATACCACAGTCGGTAAGGCAATGGTGCCGTGATTTTATGAGCCCGGTTCGAATCCGGGGACGACAGTCGGAATTAATTTATATATACGTATATATACATATACATATATATATATATATATACATATATATCATATATATACATATACATATGTATATATACATATACATATATATGTATATATACATATATATACATATACACACACATATATGAATATATATATTATATATATATACATACATATATATACATATGCAAAGTAGAACACTTGGAAAAAACTAACGAAGCAGAGGGCTTTCGTATATTACATCTTCAGTGCAAAAAGTACATAGTAATAGAAATGCATAGATTATATATACATGGAAAAAGGAACAAGGACAGCTTGAATCAGGGTAGTGGACAATTACCCCCTGGAAGGGGGAAGGTCAATGTTAATACACAAATGATGGTGGGGCGACATCAGGTCACTGTCGCAAGGGTCAATGCGTCCACTAATGATGGTAGGGCGACATTAGGTCACAGTCGCAGGGTTACATTTTACCTGATACTATTTTGCTTATTTCTTGACAGATAAAATTATCAAGTTTATATAAGCCCTTGTGTAGGTTGGTATTGTGATCACTGATGATATGGATCAAACTACACTCTATTAAGTTTCTTGTTATTATGTTGTTGGTATAATAGATTGCCTGGGCATTACCCCCAATCAACTGGATGATTATTCAATTCAATATGCTTGAATATTCCACTAGAACTATTGCCATCCCTAGCATTTTTCTTGTGTTGTTCAATTCTAATGTTTAAGTGTTTGGCAGTTTGACCTATGTAAAATTGATTACACATTTTGCAAAGAATTTTATAAATGTATCCTTTTTTTAATTTTAATACTATTGTTGATGAACTTACGTTTTACTGTACTATCATTTTTAAAAACTACCTTTACGTTAAATCTTTTTAATAATTCTGTGACACTTAAAAAAATTTCTTGAAATGGCAAAATTAAAACATTATGATAAGTAAAAGGTGATTTAGGCTGAAGAGTTAAAAATGATTTCCTTGCAAAATTGTAAGCAATATTAAGGATTTGCTTAAGGTATTTTAATTCTAGTCCAATGTTAAAAACATTTCTGATTTCGTCATCAATAAATTCAGGACTACAAATACGAAAAGCTCTTAGAAACATTGAAGAAAAAACTGAACGTTTAATATTATTTGGATGAGAATGATAATAATGGATATATGAGCTTACATTGGTTGGTTTACGATATACTTTAAATTTAAGGCTATTGTCATGACGTAGGATAGTGCAATCTAAGAAAGGTAAGGTACAATTTTTCTCAATTTAATAGAATAAACAAGGGTATCTAATTTAGTTTAAAAATCATGGACATTTTTATCTTCTGGTAAAAGACATAAAATGTCATCAATATACCTAAGCCAAGGGATGTTAGGGGGAAGATTTTGTGTAATATTTTAGTTTCGAAAAATTCCATGTATAAACTACTTAAAACTGGGGATAAAGGGTTTCCCATACTCATGCCGAATTTTTGGGAATAGAAATTACCGTTGAATTGAAACTTACAATTTTCAACACATACCTTAATTAGTTCAATCAATGTAGATAATGGCAATGGAAGAACATGTTTATTAAGTTCATCTTAAAGGTAAAATAATAAATCATTTATGGGAACTTTCGTGAATAAACTATATCAAAACTAACCGATGTAAACTTATAATTTGGTTTAATATCATGGAGTTTGTCTATTAAATCAGAAGTGTTTGTAACATGAGAAGAAGAGATTGTACCTACTAAAGGGCTAAGGATAGTAGCTAGTCATTTGGAAAGCTTGTAAGAAGCAGAACTAGTTGACGAAACAATAGGTCTAGCGGGGTTGTTACATCTACATTGATTGAACTAATTAGGGTATGTGTTAAAGATTGTAAGTTTCAATTCAATGGTAATATCTATTCCCGAAAATTCGGCATTTCTATTACTATGTACTTTTTGCACTGAAGATGTAATATACGAAAGCGCTCTGCTTCGTTAGTTTCTTTTTCCAAGTGGTCTACTTTGCATAAGTGAACACACGTACCCGTGTTCTTATTAGAATATATATATATATATATATATATATATATATATATATATATATACACATATATATACATATATGTATATATATACATATATGTATATATATACATATATCTATATATATATACATATATATATATATATATATATACACACACATATATGTGTATATATATGCATTCATATATATATATATATATAATGTACAAATATATTATATATATATATAATGTACAAATATATTATATATATATGGGGGGGGGCAAATCATTTAGCTATCATTGACTTTGGTAAGTACTAAAAAATATTCCAGTAAAATTAGACACCTTTAATTTTCAAAGTGGTTACACTTTAAATTTAAGTGTTCTAGTGTGGAAAACAAACAAATATATGAAATGAGTAAATTATTAAAAAGTAAACAAACACAAATCTAATGTTTTGACAATATCATTAGAAATCTATATGGAAAAAATAGACGATATAATGTCATAACTCCGATTTCCAAATAACACTCGGCATGACGTAATAAAAATGCGCCAATCAAACGACTCGAATATTCACGTTTGCCTTATCCCAGTGACGTGGAGCTGCCCGTTTGTTTTTATTCCTTTTTCGAATATGAATTGACCGTTGAACACTCGACGTAGTTTTCATAAGCATCGCACTTATTCTAAAAGAACAAAGGCGTATATGAACAACTACTGAAACTGTGAGAGATCATATGGATAAATTTCTTTAAGGTAGTGGACATCTGCTAAAAGAAATGAAAAAATATATAACTCACCCCTGTGGGCACATCTTATGTCCGTGCACTGTGGGAATCCATGATCACAACTGCACCAGTTACAGTTCCACCGTATTTGCCAAGACACATTCCCACGGCACAGGTGGGAAAGCTCTGGGGGACCTGTGGGGGAAGAAAGGGGGGCCATTGGGTGTGTATACACACACACACACATTATCAGTCTGCATGAGCTCTCACACGTCCAACCCGTGGTCCGAGACAAAAATGGCAAGAGACCGGACCCAAAACATATACACTATATTTGGGCGCAAAACACCCACCCATACAACTATAAACCAGTATTAACAAGAACTAACCAGTATTAACCAGTACCTACCAGTACACAATCTCCTTGTACAGGATCGCCTCCCGTCCTTACAGCTACACCAGTTGCAATTATCTTGCCATTCTCCATCGCCCTCACACTGTCGATAGACTAGAAGAAACAAGAGATGTTACGAATGAGAGACACCAGGAATATGAACATTTGACCCATTGTATTTAACCCAGAATATTTGAACCTTGACATTTGACCAACGGTATTTCAACGGCGATAGGAGAGGACAATAGAAGAGATATAGGAAAAGATGAAGGACAATGAGCTTTGAAAATTATGAGAACTGGTAAGGCACCGGGGTTGGATGAGTGTGACGCGCATTGTCTGAAGGAGGGAGGTACAGTTAGAGCGAACTGATCGTTGAGGTTTGTTTAATGCGTGTCTAAGGGAGGGTAGTGTCCCTCCCGGGGGACTGGATGAGCGTTTGTGTAGCTACACTTTACAAAGTAAAAGGTGACAAATGTGATGGTAGTATTTTTAGGGGAATCAATTTGGCGAATGTAGTTGGAGGGTTCTAATTGAGAGGCTTAGGAGAAGAACAAAGGCGAAGATCAGTGTGGATTTAGGAAAAGTAGAGGATGCGTGGATCAGATCTTTGTAGTAAGACAGACTTGTGAAAGACTTTAGCAAATAAAATAAAAATGGGGGACCTTTATGGGTTTGGAGAGTGCTTGTGACAGGGCAGATAAGAATTTGTGGGAGGTATTGCAGATATATGACATTGGGGGAATGCTGTTAAAGGCTGCCAAGAGTTTGTACGAGGGTTATAGTACTTGTGTTGGGATTGGAAATTTAAGAGCAAGCTATTTGAAGTGAAGGACGGTCCGCGTCAGTGTTGTGTGATGTTGCCATGGCTGTTCAATTTGAACGTAGATAGACAGTGACATGAGAGGTCAATTCGAGGGTGAGGGGATTGGAAATGGTTAAAGACAATGAAAGGAAGTGGGGGGTGACCAAGTTGAGAATTTATGACGGCGCAGCACGAGGGTCATGGTCGGGGGAGGGATTAAGGCAGTTATTGACGGAGTTTGGGAAGGTATGCAATAGGATAAGTTTTAAGGTAACTGTGGGTAAAAGTAAGTTGATAAGATGTACAAGGGGGAAAGAATGACAGCGAGTTAGAAGTAAGTCTTAAAGGAGAGCGGCTGAAGGAAGTGGATAGATTCAAATATTTGTGGTAGCATGTGACAGGAAATGGAGGAAAGGAGGTAGAGATAATCTGCAAAATGAGAGAAACTATTAAAAGTCTTGGTGAATTGAAAACTGTCATAAGAAATAGGTATGCTGGTATATGAAGACGTGATTGTGCCTACGACACTGTATGGGGCGGAGACTGAATTTAAGAGGCAGATGTGGAAGAAACGAACCGGGGGGGGGGGGGAGGAACCGAGAATGGGACGGATGAATGGTAGGGGCTCTGAGCAAGAGGGAAATGTCTGTTCAGCAGAAAAGGGAGAAGGTAGGGGGTAGGTGTGAATGGAGAGTAGTTGTGTATTGATGTTATTCTGACCCAGCCCGAAGGGATTTCCCAAGTCTTTTCTGTTCTCCACATGAGGGGACGTGGAGGGAGAGTAAGTGAAACAGCCCTGCTCTGGATGTGCTCCTGTGCCTTGTTGCATTGCTTCTGACCCGGGCAGTAGTAAATAAATAAATAGGGATGATCCTTCATCTATAGGTGGTGGATGGGAGTAGATTCGTGCCTCGACTAGCTACCTCCCTTATAAGGGGGAAGAGGCACTTTGTATATAGATAGATGGACATATTTGAACCCAAACATTTGACCCACGGTATTCAACCCGTGGTATGTAACCAAGGGAATTTGACTAAGAACATTTGTCCCGGGGCGTTTGGCCCACAATATTTCGCCATTGTATTTGAACATGGACATTTGATTCACCGTGTTTAACCCCCTATGGTATTTGAACCTGGACATTTTTACACAATGTATTCAACCCCCAGGGTATTTGAACCTGGGTATTTGGTCCACGGTATTTAACCCAGGAATTTGGTTCACTGTATTTAAATACCCACGGTATTCAGTTGCATTTGAATCAGGGCATTTGACCCAAGGTGTTATACCAAGGATATTTGAACAACCTGGATATATCCAGGATGTATGAACATTTGGCCCACAGTGTTTAAACCTGGACAATTGACCTGGTATTTGATCAACATGGGCATTTTACCCAGGATATCTCAGCCGAACACCTTAAACTCTCCCAGGACGGACATATGGCCCTAGCATGTGGCCTGGACACTTGATTGACTCAAATAATTATGTATCCGGGACACTGGTTACCCCCATCACTTTTTCGATCGAGTATTTAGTAGTGCACTTTTTGGGCAGTGCATTCTACAGAACCCCTCACACACACACACACGCACACACACCAGCGGATATATCTAATACAGTCTCATTTGTTTTCTGTGTCCACATATAACAACATGTCTATGTGTATTTCTGTCTGTATTTGCCTCCACCTGTGTGCACATCTGCCTGTGTGTACCCCAATTCTTACTCTTTTTATATCTTTTTTTTCGTTGACTATAATCTATTTCATTTTACAAAAACATTGATCTACGTTTTCCAGATTACCCCCAAAATATTTAGAAATGTAATATTATAAAGGGAAAGCATACGGACAGGAAACGTTTTGTTCCATAACTAGGTTGGATGATAGGAGTAGATAAACGAAGAAACTAATAAAGAAGTGAACCAAACAAATGACAAGTATTACATAATACTGCCTAGTTTTTTGTCTAATTAAATCTTAAGACTTTATGACGTGCTACGTTTCGCTACCTCTGCAGGAAGTTTATTCCATTCATTGACTACACGGTGGGTGAAATTATTTGTACCCACTTCCAATCTAAATCTACGTCCTGATAACTTGAGGCCGTTACTTCTCGTCTGATGCGTATTCTATGAAAATATTTCATAACTTTTGATGTCAATACTCTTTAACATTTTACATACATACATACATATACCAAGGCTTTTTCCCCCTTCCAAGGGAGGTAGCCAAAAAGGGAAAGGCATAAAAACACTCCCACCCATTTCATCCCTAAATACACTCCACACCCCTCCCACCCTTCCTCTCATCTGAGCACCTCCTGGATGACGGGTCATCCCTGCACCCTGCCCACCGCCCTGGGTCAGAAGCAGTGTCGCATGACACAGTACATCCACAGCGAGGCCGCTTCATTTAATCGGCGACCCCCCCTCTCCGTCCCCCTTTGCATATAAGGCGAGGACGGGGAGAAATCCCTTTCGGGCTGCGTCAAAATTTACTCACACATACTACCCCACCCCCCACTTCCCAGCCCATTCCTCCTCATGCAGTCACAACATCATCCATATACAACCATTCTCCACTCACCTCTGTCTTCCGTCCTCTCCCTTCCTTCCTCAACAGACATTCCCCTCTTCCCCAAAGCCCCCTTCACCCCATCCATCCACCTCATCCTAGGACGTCCCCTCATGTTCACTCCCTCCACATCTGCCTTCCATACCTCTTTTACTAGTCTTTCTTCACTCATTCTTTCCATGTGTCCAAACCATCCTAATATTCTTTCATCAACCCTATCTCCCAAATCCTTTTTCACACCTGTTCTCCTCCTCACCTCCTCATTTCTCACTCTATCTAGCCTAGTAACCCCCACCATACTTCTCAGACACCTCATCTCAAACACATTCAAACTCCTTCTCTCTTCTTCTCTTATGTTCCACGTTTCTGCCCCATACAGTGCTGTTGGCACAATCACTCCTTCATACAGTCTCCTCTTCGCATCCATTCCCAAATGTCTATTCCTCATTACACTCTTTAAACCACCAAGGCATTTACTCGCTTCTCTCAATCTACATTCTACCTCCATCTTCACTCCACCTTTTCCTGCTACACTTGCACCCAAGTATCTAAAACTATCCACTTCCTCCAGTCGCTCTCTCTTAATGTTCACTTCCATTTTAAAGACCTATATTAAGTTACATCTGAGTCTACGTTTTTTTTTGGGGGGGGAGTTGGTTAGGTGCATACATATCAAATGGTTTTCGTATTATCTATTACTGATATTTGGAATTAGTTTTGTGGCTCGCCGCTGTACCTGTCTATGTCTTTATTTCATTGCTGTAGTTTCTCTAAATCTTGTTGAACATCTAACTGATTCGAGTTATCATTAACTTTCCACAATTTTGTATAGCCAGCAAATTTAGAGACTGTAGATTTCAGCTCAATGACCTATATCGAATATGATAGGCTTAAAAAATCTAATGGAACAATAATATAGTTTTTTATTTCTCTCCAGATTCTTGGTTGCCGATGTCCGTCAGGACCTGGCGTTTTAAACTTTGAGCTTTCTATACATTTTTCAATCCTTTCTTTGGTTATATTCACAGAAGTAAATTTCCCCTCAATCGAACACAGGCGAACCTCATTTGTGTTTAGCATACGAAGCTAAAACAACTTTGAAATATACTTGAATATTCAAATTGACCGTTGACTAGTGAATGATTAGAGGATGAATGTGATTCCTTGCAACTTTTATTTTTTCAATCTCTAACTGGAGCGATTTATTTTTTCCCAATAAGATCAAGATGCGTTATATCAAAAAAATATCCGCTTTCACCAATTAATACGTGCTGTACGACAAATGACGATAAAGCACTGACAACATCAAATCCTTGGTGGCAAAACGGGAAACGTCAATATTTCTATCATCCCATCAGTACTTCCTACACAAAACAGGACTATTAACCCATTAAACTCCGATGACAAGATGTCTTGTCATTTGGTCAAATAAAACAAAAAATCATAAAACACCAAAATGTTTGATCAAACACCAGAAAAATATGACGTCAATCCTCGCTTCGCTCGCAGCGAAGCGAGGACTGACGTCATATTTTTCTGGTGTTTGATCAAACATTTTGGTGTTTTATGATTTTTTGTTTTATTTGACCAAATGACAAGACATCTTGTCATCGGAGTTTAATGGGTTAACTAAACTACAGCTTGTAAGGAGGTCGATTTTTGGGCTATGGAATAAGAACAGATTAGTTACCCCTTGATAGAATTTATGGATTTCCTTTTCCTTGTTCGGTTGTAAATTTTCTTTTCTTTGTGGAAGAATACATGAATGAATATTATGTAAAAGCACATGGGCTGAGAAATATGTACACGAAAGAAAAAATAACGAAAAATGGTCATAGGAAGT
Organism: Oratosquilla oratoria; assembly: GCF_046742065.1. Lineage (NCBI taxonomy): Eukaryota > Metazoa > Arthropoda > Malacostraca > Stomatopoda > Squillidae > Oratosquilla > Oratosquilla oratoria. The sequence goes on along the minus strand of NC_134788.1, from coordinate 49,190,180 downwards.
ATAAAAGAAGACTAAAGATATATAGAGAATGGAAAGAGGAAATAAAATAGGAAATTTATTACCGATCATAGTGTTAACATCGTTGCTCCGAAGTATTACGAAGAAATTCCCAGTACCCGAGATAATTCTCGTATCCTTGAGAACTCGCTCTGCTGGACGACTTATGTCCCCTTAACTCTGCTACAGACAGCCATAGCCCTTGCTGGTCTCAAAACTTGGTCTGTTCTGTAGTAGAGGGGGAACCTCCCTCCCGGTTTCGTGTCTCTTCGACACACCCGGCATAGACGCGTGCGTGCTTGGTCAGTAACCACCAGCGATAGTAGCCGCCCACCCACGACTCCCGCGCTGATACCCACTTCCCCGTCTACGCTCGCGGCAATTGTCAGTGTAGTAGTCAAGTTTTTTTCCCGCTCGCTAACCGCTAACTAACGTTTCCTGCCCCCGCCACCCGCCCCTACAACAATCGCTACACAATCACCACCCCTTTACACATCACGGGTAACACAAACATCAACACTAGAACACGAGGACACCTAACCCATTGCGCTCGGCGCAATGGGTAGAGTTAGGATCCGGGACTTACGTCCCACAGATAACAACCGAACAAAGGAACTCTGGGACACTCTGGCAAAACAAAACATTTACATACACAGACTGATTCCACAACACAAAGCATACATCTTACTCACAGACGACACAACAACAGAAACACTATGCCAAAAGAACACAAAAACATTCTTCTCCAACAACGGATACGATATACAAGACCCACCTGAACTGAACGCCAACAGAACACTAGTCATTACACACATAGACCCTTATGTTACAGAACACACAAAAGCAGAAATCCAACACGAAATAGAAAGACTGAATCCAAACACACACGTTACAGAAGTCATCACCCTTCCAAACACCAGAAACATACTCAAGATAAAGTTTGAAAACACACAAATGGTAAAAGACTGCCTCCTCCAGGGACTTAAGATGTTTTCCCAATCCTTTCCAACACATACACTGAAACAGGAAACATACACATACATCCCACAATGCACCAACTGTTACTCACTTGAACACATACGCAAACACTGCCCACAACCATCCCCATACATGGCCTGCTCCAACTGCGCATCCACACAACACCGAAGAGACAAATGCACATGTGTTATCACGAAATGCCTCCTATGTCATGGGGATCATCCAGCAGTTGCACGCCGCTGCCCCAAGAAGAAAGAAAAAGAACAGGAACTCAAACAAAAACAGCAACAGACACAAACCAATACACAAACATATGCCTCTGTCACTACATCAAAACCTGCACTCCTCCCTACACCAACAAACACGACCACATCACTTCACCACCTCACAACAATAAACACAGCCATTACCCTAGCCACCCTAATGGATACACAGGAACCAGGAACATTCCAGACCACACTTAACACAATATACCAAGCCAATGGCCTACCCACAGTCATCATCCCTCCCCAAGCCATCAACACACAATTACTAGCTAAAGCCCTTCACAACCACACAACACCTACCGATGTACAGACCACTGAGCCAATGGAAACAACAGAACAAACACTGAAGAGACCCGCACCAAACACTGATGACACTAACCCCCCACATAAACGAGCACCTAACACTGATGACACCAACCCCACACAAATACGAACACCAAACAGCCTGGGCCTTCAACTCGTAACAACAGACACGGAATAGATACCATCAGACCCCACACACGACACTCTCAAAACACTAATCACCAACCAAAAAATCAAAATAATCTACACAACACAACAACAAGAAAAGGACATAATTGAAAAAATAGCCACAGACAAAATAGACTTAACACACTATAACATTGTAAGAGTTAACAAAACAAAACAAAATTCAACAAACTCAAACAAGGACACTTCGACCTCCACGACAAGAAGACAGAGCACGAACACCACTGGACATACAACGCTGAATAAACAAATACAGTACACTTCCACCTCAACACCATGGAACAAATACACATCATACAACACAACATAATACAGTGGACATTTGACAGAAGAAACGAACTTTGTAACATATACAACATAACAACACCAGATATCATACTTTTAAATTCGATAGGTACACCAGACAGACTAAAAATATACAACTACACAGTACATCGACGAAACGACTACAATCAAACACAAGCAGGAATAGCAATAGCCATTAAACAAAACATCAAACACAAAATACTAGACGACTTTCAGGACGAAATACTAGCAATCAAGATTGACACAAACCAAGGACCCATTATTATAGCGACGTTATACTTACCCCCCAGACGCCCCCTTTTCCCTATAAATGACATACTGAGACTAACGAGAAAAAGACTACCTGTATACATAATAGGAGACATGAACGCTAAACACCCCACACTAGGACACAGCACCGCAAACATCACAGGAAGACAAATAGCACAACTAATACAAAGAGGACACTTAACACACCTAGGACCAGACTTTCATACCTTCATTGCACACAATGGACAAGGAACACCAGACATAATACTAACAAACCGACATCATCACTTAAACTACAGTATCACACCAGGCCAACTAACTACATCAGATCACATTCCAATACACTTAACACTAGCAACCAAACCCATAACAATACCAACACCAGCTAGATACACATTTCACAAAGCAGACTGGACAGAATTCAAAAACACACTAAACAAAGAAAGAACAAAATACGACAAACAAAGACAAAGACAAACACGCAACAAACAATACATAGACGACAAACTTAACACATGGTACACTATGATACAACAAGCCATGGACAAACACATTCCCCAAACAAAACAAAAAATACTACCACACCCAAGACAATCAGATACATTAAAATTACTACAGTGGCAATACCAACAACTACAAACGCGAGCACACAACAACAGCGGCACATGGACACCACAAGCGATACGAACACTACGCGACATACAAAATAAACTACTAGACGAAAACAAACAACTATACTACGAACATTGGAACATTGAAATACGTAAAATAAACCTAAAATACAATGACACCAAATATTTCTGGACACAAATTAAAAAACTAACAGGAACACCTACTAGCACCACCCCTTACATCATACACAATAACAACAAGATACATAAAGACAAAGCCAAAGAACACATATTCAGACAACACTGGAAAAACATATTCAGAATCACACCAACAGAAAATGCAACATTTGACATGGAACATGAACGAACAATCACAGCACATGTACAAGAAATACAAGACGACATCACACCTCTTAACTTAGCTGACATGAGACGACTTGACCCAGACAACACACTCACAAAACCCTTTACACTAGATAACATCAAAAGCATAATAAAAAACTTCAAAGACAAAGCACCCGGACAGTCACAAATAAACAAAATAACACTAACTAACATACCAGACTCAACACTACAATTACTCACAGAAATATTCAATGAAACATTCAGCATGGGATACTTCCCCGACACCTTCAAAACAGCCACACTAACATTCATACCCAAACACGGAAAAGACCACACAAACATAAACAACTACAGACCGATATCATTACTCGAAGTCCCAGGAAAAATACTAGAAAAACTCATACAACGAAGACTACTCAAACACTTATACAACAACAACCTAATAAACGAACACCAACATGGATTCACAAGACAAAGAGGAACACACACAGCCATAGCCACACTATACGAAACAATAGCCATAAGCCAAAGACACAACCACGGATGCAACATAATTTCACGCGACATAACAAAAGCATTTGACAAAATATGGCACACAGGACTCAAATACAAAATACACCAAACACCCCCCCCAGACATACTCACAAGAATACTCTGCAACTACATCGACAACAGACACGCACAGATACGAATACACCATTACATAGGAAGACCCTTCAACATACACAGTGGAGTCCCCCAAGGAAGCATTATTTCACCAACACTATTCAACCTTTACACATACGACACCCCCAACCCGACACACGGAGTCACACACATACAATTTGCAGACGACCTAACACAAATAATCACATATCCAAGTAAAAAAGGCAAAAACATGTTAGCACTAAAAACAAGCAGAACAATAGAAACAATAAACACATATGAACACAAATGGAAAATACAAACAAACACAGCAAAGTTCCAATTACTTAACATATCAACACATAAACCAGCAGAAATATGGGTAGGAGATACACACATACACAAACAAAGAAACATAAAAATACTAGGATTATCAGTTGGGAGAAGAGGTCTTCAAACACACACAAACAACAGAAAGCATCTAGCAGAAAAAACACTACACACACTAAAACGATTCAGAAACCTAGACACCAAACTCATACTAAGACTATACAAAGTACTCATACGTCCACAACTAGAATACATACCAATAACAGCTATCACACTAAAACCAAATCAACTCCAAAAACTACAAGCAGTACAAAACAAAACACTTCGATTCGCCACACACTCCATCCCCCCATACCTAAACACAATAGAAGAACTACATACACAACATAAACTTGAACCACTGAACACAAGACTTTACAAACTAGCATACAGAACATGGAACAGACTTACAATCATAAACCCAGAATTAGTACAAACCAGTGAAAACATAGACACAGAACACGGACACGATCACAATTGGTGGCCTAGAGTGTCCCCCATCATAAACAGCCCCCCACCCGAACCAAAATACATACTCTAATCATATACAACACTCAAAAACAAACAAAAAACAACACATATCACTTTTAATCGTTCAACTAACCCTACTAACTATTATTATTGTTACTGTTTAATATAAGATGATAGCACGTGCGAACCAATCGCACGTGATATCATCTAATCAATGTCACTATCCCCCCCCCCCACAACGTATGTAATAACAAGAAGAAATATCACTAGACGTCACCCTAATGGGAAAAGAAAAAACATACTCATTGATATATGTTTATTATGTTTACTATATACATGTACAAAAAAAAAAAAAAAATGGATACGACATATAGAATTAACCCCCCCCCGCTATCATAACACAAGAAGTGTAACAATCAAGAACTAACCCCATAGAATTCAAAACCTTTTAAGTAGGCAAGAATAGTCGTATACATTTCACACACACAAAAAAAAAAAAAAAAAAAAAAAAAAAAAAAAAAACTAACTAACAACCAACCAACAACAGTAATATTAACAAATAACAACAACAACAACAACTCAAGAAAGAAGAGACGAAGACCGAACTAAGAAGAGATGGACCAACATCCAACAAAATAACCACAAGTAGCAGTTGCTTCCATACGGCAATACCAACTTCAGAAAAAAATTATCTATAATTAAAACAGCAAGTGGGTCTGCCCCACACCTATTAATCTCCAACTTCCTTCCATTTCCTACTTTACTTCACACACACACACACACCCCTCCCCCCTCTCCTCCACCTTACCTATCATATCCTGTAGTAGTAGATCATAGACCAAAGAGAAGATAATTATGCAAACTCTGCAGTTCTAAGGAAGTGCAAGAACTACTACACTTCTTAATATATATATATATATATATATATATATATATATATATATATATATATATATATATATATATATATAATAAAACTCCATTTGCTCATGTAAACCTCCCCTTATATTGTCACACCTACTACTAGACTGCCCAATTTACACAACACTTCGTAATAACCACCTACTCCAGCCCCTCAAAGGCTTTCATTGCGGCCCTCCCTTTCTCCTAAAAATAGATAAACTATAGTGCGGCCCTCAGAGAGAGAGAGAGAGAGAGAGAGAGAGAGAGAGAGAGAGAGAGAGAGAGAGAGAGAGAGAGAGAGAGAGAGAGAGAGAGAGAGAGAGAGAGAGAGAGAGAGAGAGAGAGAGAGAGAGAGAGAGAGAGAGAGAGAGAGAGAGGAAGAGAGAGAGAGAGAGAGAGAGAGAGAGAGAGAGAGAGAGAGAGAGAGAGATAGAGAGAGAGAGAGAGAGAGAGAGAGAGAGAGAGAGAGAGAGAGAGAGAGAGAGAGAGAGAGAGAATGAGAGAGAGAGAGAGAGAGAGAGAGAGAGAGAGAGAGAGAGAGAGAGAGAGAGAGAGAGAGAGAGAGAGAGAGAGAGAGAGAGAGAGAGAGAGAGAGAGAGAGAGAGAGAGAGAGAGAGAGAGAGAGAGAGAGAGAGAGAGAGAGAGAGAGAGAGAGAGAGAGAGAGAGAGAGAGAGAGAGAGAGTTACCGACTAGAACCCACCGAAAGTTTGAATAAATTCATATTCTTGTGTACCAATTTCACCATATTTTTTTCTATTTCGTTCACTAAGGTACAGATTTTAATTATATTAGAACAGAAAATAACATATTACTTGAAATTTTAATGTATGGTACGTGTGTTAATGATCCCAGTTAACCAATATTAAGTAATTATTTATGTTTGTACATTATGATTATAATAATAAGGTACGGTAGCCTTTCATTTGCTCATTTATAGTAAGGGAAATACATTTGTTTCGGACAATTCTTATTTTTGTGATCCCAATTTAAATAAAATCAGTAACAAACTAATTATCTATCTTTATCAGACTAGTGGCCCTTAGGGAAAAATGGTTGCACACCCTTGACCTTCTCAGTCATACTACCCCAAACGGCGTTGTTCTTGGAATAAAGACAAAACGCTGAACAAAAAGGTGAAAATAAGAGATCTTGAGACGGCAACACTCACCTTGATCTGCAACTCACCACCTGAATGTTAACATTTTTCGTTTTATCCACGAAGAACGAACATACTATTGCTGGTCGACGAGAGAGGGCATTTTTTAAACTAATAACCTCATGAACATACTCGAATTATTAACTGCCAATAGTATACACTCCCCTACATGCACACATGCAAGGCGATATTAATTATTCCCCTTACCCTTTCGGGTTTAAAATTAGAATACTTACTTTTTTGTTAAAATCGTATGATTATTGGATTTTACTTACGTGAGGTATTGGCAGCGCAACACAATGCCAAAGCCAACGTAATTACGAGAGAGACCTGCATTCTGGCAAGCTAGCTATCCGAAAGCTCGATTGGGTGTAACTGTTTCTTCGAATATAAGAACGAGACGTCGTAGATCGCTAGATACCTCTTGCCAGCTCGTTTTCTATTTAATAATTCCAAAAACATTATTTCAGACTTATGAATCTGTTTTGATATAGTAGGATAGAATAGCAAATACCAAAGTCACAACGCCGGTTTATAAACATTTACGCCTTTGTACGAGTTAGGCAAAGGAAAATATTTTTGTAATGAGCATTATCGTACTTGTGACAGACGTCATCTTAGGTGGAGGATAGTAGGAAACAGGTATCTTGTTGACATTTTATTTATAAAACAATGTGTACATAAACTCTCTGGACAAAACTTAAATTATATGCATAGATACTGACTTTTTTTATTTAGTATATTGTTTGATTTTTGTCTAAGATCTTTGTGGGCGTCGACTTTGACGTTGGTAGCTGGATTTCTTGGAAACAACCTTTGATAGCTAGTCGGGGGAAACCCAACTTTGAAGGAAGAAATCTTTCTCTTTTCTCGCAAGTCTTACGATCTTGTCTCCTCAGTAGCATAGCCGTTCAGTCTGTCTTCTGTTGAGTGCACTAACTTCATAAAAACTGAAAAAGCTAAAACTAAAATAGTTCCTTCTTTTATCACAAACCATAAGAGAGAGAGAGAGAGAAAATACAACCCTCGCCCACGAAAGAATAAGACCATTTACAAACACATTACATTACTTAATGGCTTGTTGGGAACTTATTTTTCTAACCGATCTTTTAAATGAATTTTTTTTATGACAAAAATCGGTGGTATTTTCATAAATGAATAAAATTGACAGTTGCTGACAAATCTATCGAAATAAATTCCATGTGATGACGGAACCTTTATTTAGAACGACGTTTCTCTTGTTATTACAGCTTTTATCAAGAACTTGATAAACCTGAAACAAACGAAATGTACTAATAAAGGTTCCTTCATCACATGGAATTTGTTATTTCCAAATAATCCCAACCAATGTGGCGGTATTCCTTAAAAAAAAAAAAAAACAATCAACAAAGCGACATTTATCCAAGCTTAATTTGATCTAACGTAACCTAATATTCTTTGAAAAAAAAAAAACAAGAAAAAAAAACGGGAAACTATGGACAAGGAAATATAATACAAAAACAAATAAGATAAAATAGAATAAGATCAAATAAAATGAAGTGAAATAAAACAAAATAGGATAAATAATAAGTTAAATTAAACAAAATAAAACAACATAAAAATAAACCAAACGTGTCGTTACACGAAAGTACATGTATTCAAGTATCCGAAGCGTTGGAAAATTATTTTATCTTTTACTGAATTGCCTACATCACTTCACTGGACGCTCAATCAGTTTTGTAAAGGAATACGAATAATTACGTCGGTCAAATTGAAAAAAAAAACGAATAAATGAAGAAATAAACTAACTACATTGATAATCAAATAAATCAGTCTATAAACAAATAAACGAAATAAAATATATAAAATAAATAGGTAGACAGATAAATAGATAGATAAATAAATGGACAGTAAATAAATCGATAAATAAATAGATAGATGAAGAGATAAATTGATAAACAAATATACACCTAAATAAATAGAGAAATAAAGATATATTAATCAACAAAAATATAGATAGATAAATACACAAATGAATAAATAAATAAATAAGCAAATTAATAAATAGGTAAATAAATAAGTATGCAAGTGAATATGTATATATATATATATATATATATATATATATATATATATATATGTATATATATATATATATGTATGAATAAATAAAAATAGATAATTAAGTAGACAAACAAATGAATAAAATATTTATAAATAACCATAAATAGAAAAATAAATAGATAAATAGATAAACAAACAGGCAAAGAAATAAATAAATAAGTGAATAAACTAATAAACTATTGAATTACAAACAAATAAATAAATAGATACATAAATAAAAATAAATAAAGATAAAGAAATGAACAAATGAATAAGTAAATGGTCAAATAATTAAGTAAAGATATGAATAAATTAAAATAGATAGCTAACAAATAAACGAAATAAATAAATGCTAGCCACCGGCTGTGTCAGTCCCTGCTTTGCAGGGTGCACGGCCTTCGGCCTTTAACGCACCAACAGATCTAATGGATCTATAAGAAGATAAGAGTGGAAGGGGCTACATGAGGCCATAAGGCCTACACTAGACACTTCCATGTTACTACCACCTTTCATTCCTATCCATAAAATGATCAAACCTCGTCCTAAAACAACCAACAGTTTCAGCGCTCACTACTACATCAAGGTTACTCATTCTTTTCCATTCGTTAAACCACTCCATTGATAAATCAGTTCTTGCCTATTTCCTTTTTTGATCTAAAATTGTCCAATCTTAATCCACTCAAGATACTACGAGTCCTGTCCTGTTGTCTTAGTATGGTGACTGTCACGCCATTGCGTGAATGAAATACATATCTAATCATCTTATGATGATTCATGTCATCCATTGCAAATAACATGTAAATTCATTTGGTAGTGAAGAATATTTACTTTGTGTAAAATTGTAAATATAAATGGCTTCGTTACTTCTGCGCAATGACCTCAAATCGTTTCTCCAAATAACGCAAGGCTCCCAAAACCTATTCCTCACCGGCTGTCAAAATGCGCTTGCTCGCTCATTGGCCAGAGCTCAAACTACCTTACCTTTTGGTACAAAACTTACGTTTCTCTTAG
>NC_134788.1:49102822-49172822 GCF_046742065.1 Oratosquilla oratoria | reverse complement strand
CTCAACACAAGCAGATGAGTGTGGAAGTGCAAGCAGGCCAGTCATGAATTTAGAAAACAGTTCAAATTTCATCATATAATTATTACCATCTTTAACTTACAGCAACTCATGATGATGCCAGAAGGAAGTTGGACTAGAACTAACTGGCTCTGCAAACTTTCTTTTGAGTACAACAGGACTTTTCACTGATCCTCCAACTCTTCAAGACCATCTTCTTTAACAAGAGAAGGAAAATGTACCATGGTTTTGCAAATTACTCATCCTGAAGAAATGTTACAGTGACATAATTTGCAGTGAGTATGTATGCTGCTTCAGTACCATCATGATGATCATCATAAGAAGTTTTCCATTTCTTCGATGACATGGCTAGGTTGCTTAAGTATCTATATAAACCACAAAAAAGAATCAGTATCACAGAATCTATAAAGTATAACTACAATACTGATCTCCTTTAATAGGAGATCATGAAGCGAAAAAATTCCTAGATGTGGTGCAGGATAATTTCCTAAAACAAATGATTACCGATCCTACGAGGGGACAAAATACCCTGGACTTAATTCTAACAAATAATGAGCACCAAATTAGAAGCATAATAGTGGGCGATAGTCTAGGCTTTAGCGATCATCAAGAAATAAGATTTAATATTATTTGGGAAAAAATAAAAAGTACAAATAACGTTCAAGTACCAGACTTCAGGAAAGCAAACTTTGACAATATAAAAACCTATTTGAAATTGAATACGAAAAACAATCCGGACGTTTCAAACATTCTTGATTCTCGTTGCGGGGCTGATAGTCAGAAGTGGGTCAAGGAGGATACGCGTACCTTGGGTCAGGTCTGGGTCAAGGAGAGAAATACGCATACCTTAGGTCAGGTCTGGGTCAAAGAGAGTGATGCGCGTGCCTTGGGTCAGGTCGATTCGGGGCGACGGCCCAAAAATCAGGTCAGTACTTTGGATGAGATGTATAGCAATCTGGCAGATCTAATTATTAATGCACAAAACACATTTATCCCCCTAAAGTCAATACGAAAAAATAGTAATACTCCCAAATGGATGACGGACAGATTGAAACATGAGATCGGAATTAAAAGAGGACTTTACGTAAAAATAAAAAACGGGGAATCACACCTTAGATCAAGATATAACGAAATGGCAAAGCTGGTTAAAAGGAATACACGTTCAGCGAAACGTAATTATGAAATCAAGGTTGCCAGTCAAGCAAAATCCAACCCAAAGGGTTTCTTTCACCTCTATAGAACAAAAAATAAAGAAAGAATAGGACCAATTAAAAACGATGAAAATGTCATGATAGAATCGGAAGAAAAAATGAGTGAGGAGTTCAACAATTATTTTCTATCGGTGTTTACTAATGAGAGGTTAGATAAAGTACCTGACTGCGATCCGATTTTCAGAGGGGATGAAGAAAATAGCCTAACTAATATCAGCATTAGTAAAGAAGAAGTTATCAAGCAGATTGACAGACTTAAAGCTACAAAATCTCCGGGTCCGGACGAAATTTTTCCAAGAATGCTTAAAGAGTGTAAATTTGAAATCTGCGACCAGTTAACTGAAATATTCAATAAATCGGTAGACACTGGTTCTGTTCCAACTGCTTGGAGGCAGGCAAACGTTGTTCCTGTTTTTAAGAAGGGAGATAGATCGACCATATGCAACTACAGGCCAATCAGTTTGACATCGGTTATAGGAAAAATGCTTGAATCAATAATAGTAAATAGACTCAGAGAACACATTGAAGGGCATAATTTAATTCGTGATTCACAGCATGGTTTCTCCAAAGGTAAGTCATGCGTGACTAATCTTCTATCATTTTACACTAAGGTATATAAGGCGTCAGACAACAATGAAAATTACGATGTTATTTACCTTGACTTTAGCAAAGCGTTCGACAAAGTGCCACACCAGAGACTACTAAATAAAATCAAAGCCCATGGCATAGGAGGAAAAGTGTTAGAATGGATTAAAGCTTGGATTAGTAACAGAAAACAGCGGGTCACCATAAATGGAATAAAATCTAGGTGGGGCAATGTTACTAGCGGGGTCCCCCAGGGCTCGGTTTTGGGTCCCTTATTGTTCATTATGTATATAAACGACTTAGACGATGGGTTAAATAGTGATGTTAGTAAGTTTGCGGACTATACTAAAATAGGACGCCTAATTAGGTCAGGAGAAGACGCCCAGATTCTGCAGGATGATCTTAATAAACTGTTAACATGGTCGGTGAAATGGCAAATGAACTTCAATATCTCTAAGTGTAGCGTGTTAAACGTAGGGCTACACAACCCCGAAAATAGATACAACTTAGATGACACGTTTTTAGAAAAATCTGAGTGCGAGAGGGACTTGGGAGTTCTGGTGAGTCCGGACCTTAAAACCAGGAAGCAGTGCATTAGCGCCAGAAATAAAGCAAACAGGGCATTAGGCTTCATTGCTAGGACGGTAACGAATAGAAGTGCAGAGGTAATTATTAAACTCTATCTAGCGATAGTTAGACCCATCCTTGACTATGCGGTACAGTTTTGGTCTCCGTCCTACAAAATGGACATAAATTCACTAGAATCAGTACAGAGAAGAATGACCAAAATGATACAAGGACTCGGAAATTTGCCTTACGAAGAGAGGCTTAGGCACCTAAACTTACACTCTCTGGAAAGACGCAGAGTGCGGGGTGATCTAATAGAAGTGTTCAAGTGGATCAAAGGCTATAACAAGGGTGATGCAAACAAGGTCATCATAATAAAACAACAGGGCAGGACTCGCAGTATTGGGTATAAACTGGACAAATTTAGATTTAAGAAGGCAATAGGCAAGAATTGGTTTACAAATAGGGTGGTCGATGAATGGAATAAACTTAGTAACCACGTAGTAAGCGCTGAAACTATCAGTTGTTTTAAAAAACGATTAGACAACTTTATGGATGGGGACGACAGGTGGTGATGGATACGGAGCTGCCTTGTGAAGGCCTTATGGTCTTTTGCAGTCTCCTTTATTTCTTATGTTCTTATGTTCTTATGAACATTTCACATATAGTTTTCTAATCCCGTGTACAAAATCTCAACAATGAATGTACACTTTCAAGATTGCAGACCAACTAAAAATTAAACTCGAATCACCAATTTGAAGCATGTACACTGCTTGCATTGCAGAAATACTGATATATTGGTATCTTCGCAATAACACATATATTTCTATCACGTTAAAGGCATTGTGCAATCCAAGTATCAACTATTGCATCGAAAATAAGCACAAGAAAACTAACCTTAACCAAATCCGTAAACACAACGTCAATCCCGCTCGGCTTATTTAAAATGGCTGTCAATTTAAGTAGAATCATATACTCAATTTATTATCATTTATTATTATCATTTCAATTTATTATAGATTTTGCAAAAATTGAACTAAATACCACTCTAATACACCCAAACGCGTGTAACCGCAAACTATATTTATGGTCACTGTAATTGTGCTAAATTCAAAGCTTCATCGCAATAACTTTGGTCAACACTGTTCACCAAAGAAGGAATTTTTTTTATAGCCAAGTAAATTGGGAAAAGAAATCAAAACAAAGTAAATATGCATAAGAAGACCAAATGAAAAAGTCTTGTCTCTAAAAAATGTATAAAAATCAAACAAATTACTGCCCAACGCTAATTCAGAATAAGCCAAGAAAAAAGCCAAAATGCTAAGTATTTTTTCCCACGCCAAACGGCTTTAAAATAAGCCAGAATGGCAAAATCTGGCGTCAAAAAAAACAATCTGGCAACACGGCAAGGAGCCCCACCTGGGCTGGTCGGGTCGCTAAAATATCCATCAGCACATCTGTGAGCATTAAATAACAGCATAATTAATTCGTTGTTAAGGGATGGCGTGGGATGGATTTTAAGGATAATAACGAAAATATAGAAAGTAAAGGATTTGGAAATCCAGGTGGTTTCGTATTGTCGACATTATTGTATGAATTTACAAATTCGTCTATATAAAAACTCGGTGAATAGCCAGTTTCTCTAGCATAAGATATATTATAATTTTCTGATGATACATGCATAATATGGGGTAAATTTTAATGACAACATATATACAGAACGCAAAGGATTTTGTATTGCAGGCGGTTTTGTATTGTCGACATTATGGCATAAAATTATCAACTCCTCTGTTTAATATAAATCCGGTGAATAGCGTTGAGCATTTCTAGTCTAAAATGAATTATATATTTCTACTAATACCTTTTTGGTGTGGGGTGAATCTGAACGAAAAGAAATACAGAACGCAAAGGCTTAGAAATTCCAGGCGGTTTCGTGTTGTCGACATTATGGCATAAATGTGTCAAATCGTTTGTTCAATATAAAATCAGTGAATAGCGACTATCTCTAGTATAAAATAAACTATATTTTTCTGCTAATACTGATGACCTGGAACTATCGAGTCACTTTTTTTTATATATTCACAAGTCTTATCCGAGATATTTCTCGAATCTGTTTAAGGGACTGTGGGAAGTGCTTATAGGTGAACGTGTCATAAAAGTTGTTCAATTTCTTTGGTGAACTTATGTATACTTACTCTATCGGAAAGAGTATTATTGCATACTAAATTGTTTTAGTAACATGTATATATTACGTGTAGTTAATTTTTTTCTTTCTTTTTTTTATGATAGTATCTGTAATAATTAAAGTATCCACAGGCATAGGTAATCAGCCTACTATGTAGGAAATGAAAGATTAGAGTCTTGGAAACAACTTCATCAAGTTAGATTTTTTCCTACTCTCTTTTATTTTTTTTTTATAATTTTTTTATTTTGAATAGTAGAAATTTCAGTGAAAATCTGCTATGATAAATTAAAAAAAAAATAAGTTACAGTTTCCTTTGTTTTTTCCTGATCAAATTAAAGAATTACTCTTTCTCTTTACAAATTCGAAAGAATGAATGAAATCGGACAAAAAGAAACAGAGATATGGCTATTTAAATATAAAAAACATAAACTTTTCAGGAGAGGCATTTAAAGTTTAAAGGAGCGCACCGGCATTTAAAATCCTCCGGCCGCGTACTCACTCGTGACATTGTCTATTTTTTTACGTTTCCGTTTAAAACTTTAAACAAAACTGAACTGGCTATCGAAAATTTGACTTAATTTCAATATACAGAATGTTTTTTCATGCAATGGGGTTGCCAGATGTCGCCAATAATTTATCTATTTCATTTTATATATAAGAACAGAAACGGAATTGAGCTGTAATATTTGGTCGAAGTGTTACAGCCATCATAGAGAATATTTTGAATACCTGTTGGTAGAAAAAAAGATAATACGATCGCATGCATGACTGGTAGGCTAACAGATACGCGACAGGGCGACATCCTTTCTCCTTTAGCTTTGAAGAGATACTGAGATCCTTGTGGTGATTGACGATTAGTGTTGGGCAAGTTGCCAGATATCTCCATATATATTAATTATAGTAAACAAAACAGAACTGGGTATCAAAATTTTGACTTTATTTCAATATACAGAATGTTTTTTCATGCAATAGGGTTGCCAGAGGTTGCCAAAAATTTATCTATTTTATTTTATATATAAGAAAAGAAACTGAATTGAGCTGTAATATTTGGCTAAAGTGTTACCACCATCATAGAGAATCTTTTGAAATGTTTACCTAAAATTCGTTGATTTTCCAGAATTTTTCGTGTTTTCGCGCCCTACAGTCCCTTAAGATGGAAAACGATTATGAAGAACTGTGTGAAACATTACCAGTGGAAAGGCCAATATCTAATATCAATAGAGGGGAAATGGTTAAAGCTACAAAGAAGAGAAAGAATATCAAGGCAGGAGGGAAATCTGAAGTAGAAATAGAAATGATTAAAGGACAAGTAAAATAGTTAAGTTGTATAAGAGGAATAGAGATGTATTGAGTTGTGAGAACTGCAGAGGTGAAGCTGTTGGAGGACATCAAGAACATTCTTGAGAGAGAGAGAGAGAGAGAGAGAGAGAGAGAGAGATGGTCAGAATTCGCAACCACCAATCAGACAAGAAACAATGGTCTCAAACTGTCCGGAAATAGATTCAATTTGGAAGTGGGTAGAAACAACTTTGCCAACCGTGTAGTTAATGAATGGAATAAACTTCCTGCACAGGTAGTGCAATGTAGTTCAGTTCGAAGCTTTAAGAATCATTTACTAAGTATTTCAGCGGCTTTGACCCATCGTTTTTCGCTCATATTTCCGAAATAACCATTCACATCAGTATGATATATTAGCACAGCCTAATTCACACCCGGCCATAAATTTTGACGTTAGAGTGCATTTACAAGTGTATTTAATTACGGCGTTTACTCTTGATATTAAGTGTGTCGTAGCCGACACCCGTGAAGTAAATCGAACAGGTGAAGTCGTGACGTCATCACAAACTACCTCGTTATCCCAACTTCACTTGTTCGATTTACTTCACGGGTGTCGGCTACGACACACACAATATCAAGAGTAAACACCGTAATTAAATACACTTGTGAATACACTATAACGTCAAAAATTATGGCCGGGTGTGAATTAGGTTGTGCTAATATACCATGCTGATGTGAATGATTATTTCGGAAATATGAGCGAAAAACGATGGGTCAAAGCCGCTGAAATACTTAGTAGACAAATACCTAATTAAGATGCTGTAATGATTATAATTTATCTTATATTATTTGTTTTTTCATCTTTTGTCTGTCTGATTTTCATTTATTATTAGTTATATGTCAATTTATTATTATTTACTATTTACCTATTTGTTTATTATTTAACTATACCTATGCATTTATTTATGTATTTTATTTGTTATTTACATTATTATAGTTTTTATTTATTATTTTATTATTAATATGATTTTTTTTTCGCATCCGACCTAGATATGAATCAAAAGGTCCCCTGTCGGTATGCTCCGCCTTTGTAATTCTTTGTAATCCTTTGTAGATGCAACGTTTATTGCAAGGCAGATCATACAGGAAAAATGAATGTCTGGGAGGAAACAGGAAGACATGTTTGTTGGTGTTTTGTGGATTTGGAGAAGGCGTAGTACGATAGGGTCGACCCTAGAGAAGTATAAGGGTTGATTCACACTATCGGTCCGGTCGCGCTCCAGTCCCGCTCCGCTCTCGGTCCGGTCCAATATTGTCTCATTAATTTCAATGGAAGCATTCACACTGGCGCTCTCGCTCCAGTCTCGCTCCGGTCACGGTTCCGTCAAAAGATATTTTTACTGGAGCGAGACTGGACCGTGAGCGCCAGTGTGAACTCAGTTGCCACGGTCCTGCTCCACTCCAGTCGAGATTCAGCCTTCATATAAGCAAGTAGTGTTACCCTCTGTCCTACCAAACCATGGATAATCCAAAGGAAACACCACAATGGGATCATGAGAATGTTAGAAAAATGATAAAAATACATTTTCTTTTTATTTATCACTGATACAATGACAATGCGTACAGCGAGGATATTCATAAGCACCAACTGAATACAATATAACCTACAAAACTTACTTTAATTTTGTGGATTTAGATGAAATGCTAATAGAATTAGTCAAAAGGTAAACCAGAGCTGTATGACCTGACTTCGCTGCACTACAGTGATAATGTTTGCATACTTATCATATTGCCAAGGTACTGAGAGAAAAAAATACACATTATTAACCGAAGAAAGAAATTCCATGTGGATAATAACAGCCTATTATCCACTGCGGAAATGCATCTCCTTAGCTCACTCAACAAATATTCCTACACAAGTTTGTTTGTCTACTTATATTTTATCATTTTGCCAAGGCATTGAACCAGCTGGGGAGCTGAAATAATCTTTCAGTGTTTCTCTCGCGCCAAAAGCCTCCTTTGTAGCATTTCCCCCTCTTCCTCTCATTGGACGTACTGTGTTTGATGGAGGCATGACAACAGTATCTGGCAATGCAACAGCATTTGGGTGTATCAGATTGTGAAGTATGCATGTTGTTGTAATGATTGCATTAGCGTTAGAAGGCAAAGCTTTAAATTTCCTTAAATATATTCTGAAGGTTTGCACTAGAATACCAAATGTGCACTCAACTATCCTCCTGGCTCTAGATAATCTATAATTAAAAATCCTCTTCTCTATCTTATGTTCAGTCTGTGAACCTGGGTAGGGCCTCATCAAATTTCTCTTTAGCGGGAAAGCCTCATCTCCCACTATAACGTATGGTGCAAGCACATCAGTGCCAGGAAGTGCAGCATCTTCTTGTACATTTCAAGTCATCCTCAATTTTGGATAGTATTTTCTCAAATGTTCCTTTGTTCATTCTGAAATAGCTGTGGAATTTACTCTCATCATCAATAAGACGAGGATACAGAGTATGAAAATCTCCTTCAGTCTTCCTATCTTGCAACATAGGATGAACCCACAATCTCTTTCTTTTTCTATTTTGTTTTCCTTCTTCTTCTTCTTCATCAAGTGCAATAGCGAATATTGCCAACTCGGCGTCAGAAAAGTCACACTTCCTTCGTAACTGATGGTAAGACTTCTACTGGTATCGAGGGAGGGGCGATGACGGGAGCGAGAGCGGACCGTACGTGTGAATGCCTCAGAACCGAGAGCAGACCGAGAGTGGAGCGCGACCGGACCGATAGTGTGAATCAACCCTAATAGCACTGGAGCTTAATTAAGAAAGAGAGGAGTGACGGAGAAGATGAAAAGATGGGGGGCGAAAATGATGACATTATGAAGGATCAAAAACAACAACAGGAGTGCGGACAAAATATGGGGGAAACTGAATTATTTCCAGTTGAAGTAGGACTCCACCAAGGATCAGCTCTGAGCCCACGTCTCTTTCTTATATTATATAGCGCTGGAGGACACAATGACGACGATGGACGTCGTAATTAAGAGATCATAATGATGACCGGTGGGGGTTGCTCTTCCCTGATGACGATCTACGTCATGATCGCAGATCCGGAGGAGGAGGAGGAAGTACCACAGGTCAGTCAGTCAGACTCAGGTAGTCGTCGTCGATAGGGAAAGGCAACCAGCCAGCTGGAGAGTCAATAAGGGAACGGAAGTGAACACACAAAAGACAGACGGAATGATGATATGTTTTAACGTCACAAACTCCCTCCTATCAGAAGGCTAGGACGGTGCCCCTCACAGAGAACTTTGTAGCGTGAAAATTAATGAACCACCATGCCCTTGGTACCTCTTCGCCGGTGGCAGGATTCGAACCGCTATCCCCTACACCATCGCCGCAAGTAACGACGCCCTAACCCGCTCAGCCAGCGAGCTACATGAAGTGCTGATAAGCAGCATAAAAGCGTTAGGTGAGGAAATCAATGTAACATCGGAGGTCGGCAGAAGACTGAAGCAGAAACTAGGAGTGCAAGAGGAGGATTGCAATGGATAGGATAACGAATGGAGATGGGTAATTCGAGCAGCCGACCCTGCAATACAGTGGGATTAAGGTCTTACCTGAAATGCCCGAATGCGCCTCACTAATGACGTCATGTCGACAGAGCGCGGGAAAATACAAAATAGAAATCATAACTTTCCCATAAGAATCTGTTCAACCACTGATGTGTAAATTATCTCAGTTGATAATTCACGAGATACATTATCCTTTTCGTATATGAATTATTCGAATCTCTACACGATCGAGGAAATAAACTATACTTTTTTTCCTTGCGAAGGAGCATCAAATTATTGTGTCGCTGCCATATTGCTCTTTGCAGTCTATCAAATCCGTTAATTAAGGTCTGCATCCATATTTACTTATTTATTTGTTTGTTCGTTTATTCATTTATCTGTTTATTTATTTATCTATTTGTTTATCTATTCACTTGTTGCTAACGTAATGGAATCTGTGTGAAAGAGAGAGAACTGAGCACCATACACCAGATTGCCATACGTACGATAATTATCGTATATATACGATTATTTAGCCCTCTTTACGATGTACTAGTGTCTACGCCCGAAAATAACAGGATTTAGTATCACACGATTGAATGTCATATAATGGTATAGATTAAATTTCCGATCATTAAGTGTAGAAAATATAAGAAAATTCAGTTATCAACACCAAAATATCTATTCCAGTAAAAAACAAAGCAAATATGTCCAAAATATATACACAAAGCATTATATGAATACAAAATCTTTTATTGCAAAAGTTCTTGCAAAACAATATTTTTTATCAAAGTGCAGAAAATATAAGAAAAATCAGGTTATGAACACAAAAATATTTATTCCATTAAAAAAAATATGTACAGAATATATACACAAATCATTAAATGAACACAAAATCCTTTATTGCAAAAGTTCTTGCAAAACAATATCTTTTATCAAAACTATCTCCGACTATAGAATTTTCTGCTAAAATTTTGAGATTATTTATGTTGCGCGTTCTGCTGAGTGCAGCAACGTACAACTGGCCATGACTAAAGACAAGTGAAGGTGGTGAGTAGAGGCCAACATTGTTGAAACTTTGTCCTTGTGAGTGACTTGTTTATCGTCATAATAAAAGCTGTGATCACTGGAAATTGTCGGCGGGTCGTTTTGAAAGGAAGAGATGTATCACTTGGGGTTAAATCAATTCTAGGTATGAATGCTTCTTCTCCTTTCTTGCTCCCACTTATTATTTTGCCATGAATGTACAGGTCATTTAGTGATATACTAATCAGACGTGTTCCATTTAGTAATCCCTTTCTTGGATTGAAATGACGTAGAAGCATTATGATTGCACCTTTTCTTCAATTTGAGTACACGTGGAGGCATTCCAGAAGGCGTTTGAGAATTTAGGAATTCCACGGGGTAATTAGCTTCACTTTCTATGTTATCATATGCTATTGAATCCACACTTGTATAGAGTGTGCTTTCCCCCTGAAGTAAGTCCAAAACATTGTTGTTCCACTGAAGAGCATCATCATTTTTTTGGAGTAAGAAAGATTTTCCCACTAACGGGTTCGATTTCTTCATTAGTATGAACAATAAGCGAATTGCCGAAGATGTCTTGCGCAATATTGCCTGCCTGATGAATGCATTTGTTGCGGGATCTCAATGAAGTCATTACCGTGCTCTTCACCATCAGATATTGTCCCATTTCCTATTGCAATAAGCCATCTGTTGAACTCCTGTTGGCCTTCAATACGCATATTTTCTGTTAACGAGAGCAGCTTTGTTACAAATCTCCAAAGATTTGATTGTTTAATTAATAGAAGATTCAATGATTGCTTGCTGCATCCGATGCTGCTCTGGGAATAACTGGAGCTGTTTGCTTGCTGAAATCACCTCCCAAGAGAAAGACTTTCCCACCAAACGGCCTTTGCAAATTCATTATTTCTTTAAGTAGATTATTTGTCACTCTGAGAGCATTGCCTGACGGCATTGAAGCCTCGTCAATGATGACTGGAGACGCTTTCTTTATTTTCTCAGACTCCGGTGAGGGTATTCTCATGCTTGATGTTGAAGTCTCCAACAATGGGATAGGGAGCTTAAATCCCCTGTGGGCAGTTCGTCCATTTGTTAGTAGATCAGCAGCAATTCCTGTAGTAGCATAAGTTAAAACACATTTGTTTTGTGAATTTAGGTATCCGATAACTACATTGTAGAGATAAGTTTTCCCTGTGCCTCCAGGTCCATCGAGAAAGAAAAAAATCTTTCCTGTCCCTTCATTCTTTATGGCCAATACTATTTCATCAAATGCTACTCGTTGCCCATTGTTCAAAGTAGTAATCAGAATATGTTTGAAAGGGAATCTCCTGCCACACTTCACGAATATGTACATACACACACACACACACACACACACACACACACACACACACACACACACACACACACACACACACACACACACACACACACACACACACACACACACACACACACACACACACACACACACACACACAAAGAGCAATGATAAAGATGGCACTAACACTTTGCAAGCTGACATATGAACAAAGATTGGACAAACTAAACTTATCAACTCAGAGTAATAGATACATAGAACAAATTGAAAGAGGAAACAGTGAGTGCTAAAACTATACATGATTTTAAGAAAGAACTGGGTGCAGAAAGATACAACTGCAGGTCACTACAAGCATAGATATCCTTCTGCAAAATACAACTAGGTAAATACAGTAGAAGCCTGATTTAACGAACTAATTCAGCCAAGGTCCAGTCCGCTAAATTGAATTTTCCATTAAATTGAGCGAGTGAGCGTTGGTGTAACAGTGTTGCCAGAGCGGATTATAAAAATGATACGTACCTAAAAATTTCCTAGTGTACACACACACACACACACACATACAGTATATATATTAGTGTAAGTGAATTATCGGCAGCACAATCGTGAATTGCAAACGAACAGCAACGTGTGTGTATTTACCTAGTTGTATTTTATGGGAAGGGGAACTATGCTCGTGGTCTCCTGTCTTCATATCTCATTTTATGTAAACTATTTTTAAATTCATGTATTGTTTTTGCACACACCACTTTCTCATCTAACTTGTTCCAACTGTTTATTACTCTGTGAGGAAAACTGTTCTTTTTCAGATCTTTTCTAAAGCTGTCTTTCTTGATTTTCTTTCCGTGTCCTCTTGTATTTCTATCATCCCATTTTATCAGATCGTGTGTGTGTGTGTGTGTGTGTGTGTGTGTGTGTGTGTATCATGTAACAATGATATGAGCTGTCTGAATTTCGCGAAATATTAGTCATAGCTTCGTGTATGGTTTGATGTACATAATTCTAGCGATTAATAAGACTGGGCAATTGGTTTTTGGATAGTGAGCGTTATTGTTGTGTTGTTGCAGAAAACGTAGTTCGTTGTTATAGAAGTTTTTTCCTTGTGATTACTCTCGCGTACTGATTTTGAATTTTCCCATCAATGTACTGTTTCATTATTTTGTTTTCCTATTATACTGTCTATTTCTACTTGAATATATTTCTGCTACAATTACACTTTATACATATACTGAATTATATATTGTATATATATTATAGTACATATATATATATATATATATACATATATATATATATATATATATATATATATATATATATATATATATATATATATATATATTTGCCTCCAAAATACTAAATCATAAATTTTTCCTTGACTCTACCACCACAATCTGGTAACACTGGACTCTGAGACACGCATGTGGCCAGTTGACGGAAAATGCTCAATTTAGTTTACCGTTCCTGCTAAATTGAGCTATTTCCATAGACACGCGTCGCCAGCTAGCGGAAAATGGTACAACATTCAAATGGCATTTAAGAACTCCATTACAGTTAGAAGTCTTTTAATTAAAAAATCTCCTTGTAAGGTAGAAGGATGCATCTATTCAATTCCATGTAAAAATTGCGGCAAATGCTATATTGGTCAGACTGAAAAAGAATAAAAAGTAAGGTTAAAATAATATCAGTATAGCGTCAAGAGTGGGCAGATTTCTAATGCATTATTTATTCGCCTACGGGACTTTAATCATTAAATAATTTGGGAGGGTGCTAAAGAAATTGTTAAAAATAAGTCATATTTGACTAGAAATATAATAGAATCCAGTCTGATCAAAGATACATTTGTCAATAACTTAGATTTAAATCATGGTATGTACAAGCTGGACAATTCTATTATGAAAAAGGTAGTGGCCCAAACGTCCGCTGCCACGAATGGGTCAGGTCGACAATAGAGCCTCACAACCTTCCCCGGTTCCCTTCCTGACCTTATACTCTGTGTATATATTCTTGTGTCCTTTTTCATTTCTATGTACCCTAAGGATGTCTGAATAGACAAAAACGCTTGGTCATCAGTTTATTTTTTTCCTTGGCGGTTTTTCCGCATATATATATGTATATATATATATATGTATATATATATATATATATACACATATACATATATATATATATATATATATATATATATATATATATATATATACACACACACACATATACATATATATATATATATATATATATATATATATATACACGCACACACATATACATATATATATGTATATATATCTTTTTGACATCAATGAAAATAAGCCCCCTTATTTGGCTGTTTTGATTTATTCCTAGTATATCATTATATTCTTACCTGTAACTCTGTCTAGATTCTTTATGTTTGTTGGTTATCCCATTTGTATTAGTATTGGTTTGAAATGTTTGTGAAATTATATCGTACTGAAATAAATGAACTCAAGTCAAATTAAATAATTTTGAGCATACATGTTTCACGCTATAATTTGTATACATACATATACTGTACACATACCAACGGCTTTTTCCCCCTTATAAGGGAGGTAGCCAAAAGTCAAAGGCATAGATCCATTCCCACCCATTTCATCCCTACATACTCCACTCCCATTCACCACCCCTCCCTCCCTCTTTTCTTGGCTCCTCCTGTATGAAATGCACAATCGTTCCAAATGGATTCATGTAGTAGCTTGGCCGCAAGTAGAGTAAAAAAAAAAAAAAAAAAAAAGTACCCATTAGGACGGAGGGACTGGTTAGTTAGTTTAATTATATATGTGTACAGACACACACACACACACACACACACACACACACATATATATATATATATATATATATATATATATATATATACATGAAACTTGTTAACCCACTGTCAGAGAAAAGGAATCAGAAATACTAATTATCTGTATATTTCGACCACTGACTGTGGTCCTCTTCAGCAGAATGATACAAAGGAATAGAGTTATCAAGTATAAATATGGACAGGGAGAGAACAATTAGGAGACGCGGGCAAGGGGACTCAAGTTACTTGGGGTTGGTATGTGGGATTCTGTCCTGCCGCTTTCATAATCAATTTGTTTGCTGCCATCCATGTGATCCAGTCTGGTGACCATTGACCTTTCGATAAGTTAAAATTGGGCAGGTGTTTAATGAGAGAGGATTCAATAATTTTTCTTCGAAAACTACACTGGGATTTATAAATAATTTCAGCCTTTTCCCAATCCATGCGGTGGTCCTCCTTACTGGTGTGGAGAAACACAGCTGAATTTTCTTGTCCGTACTTAACGGAATTTTTATGCTCCTTTATTCTCGTGGTTAAGTCTCTTCCTGTTTGGCCCCAGTATACTTCATCACATTCTTTGCAGGGAAGTTTGTACACACCGGGGCTGTTTTCTACGTTGGTGCGTCGGTGTACATTCACTACTTTCCTGAATAAACTGTTTGGGTAATTAAAAATTAGTTTGACATCATCATTGGTCAAAAGTTTGAAAGCTGCATTAATGGAATCACTATATGGTAATAACAAGTTATTCTTGCTCCATTTGAATTTATCATCAAGGTTGGATGTTTTATAAAAATTGTGTTTTGCTTTCCTCAGGGCTTTGGACAAAAACCACCCTGGGTATCCTAGCTTTGAAAGCTGTGATTGAATTAATGTTAATTCTGCATCCAGATGTTGTGGGCTGCATATCCTGTATGCTCTAAGAAACAGGCCCGACGCTACACTACATTTGATATTATCCGGGTGATGACTAAAGAAATGTAGGTAGCTGCCGGTGTGTGTGGGCTTCCTGTACACTGAAAAGGACAATTGGTCCGGACCTCTCATGACCAAAGTGTCAAGAAATGGGATTTTTCCTTCTTCCCATTCTACTTTGAAACTTAAATGACTTGCTAGGTTGTTTAATTCTATGAAGAAGTCATTAAAAGAACCCCATTTTTCATCCCATATAGTAAAAATATCATCTACATATCTGTACCAAAACATCTCCGCTGGTTTAATTTTTGGTAACAAGGTACATTCAAACCACTCCATGTAGATGTTGGCAAGCACTGGAGAGATGTTGGAACCCATGCTGCATCCGTTTTTCTGTCTGAAGAATGAGTCTTTAAAAGAAAAAAACATTAGTATTAATACACAGACGTGTCAAACTGATTATTTTTGAAACTGAGATAGGAAGTCGCCGATCCTCCTGGGGGCGCCCCGCCGATCCTCCTGCTGGGGGCGCCCCGCCGATCCTCCTGCTGGGGGCGCCCCGCCGATCCTCCTGCTGGGGGCGCCCCGCCGATCCTCCTGCTGGGGGCGCCCCGCCGATCCTCCTGCTGGGGGCGCCCCGCCGATCCTCCTGCTGGGGGCGCCCCGCCGATCCTCCTGCTGGGGGCGCCCCGCCGATCCTCCTGCTGGGGGCGCCCCGCCGATCTTCCTGCTGGGGGCGCCCCGCCGATCCTGCTGCTGGGGGCGCCCCGCCGATCCTCCTGCTGGGGGCGCCCCGCCGATCCTGCTGCTGGGGGCGCCCCGCCGATCCTGCTGCTGGGGGCGCCCCGCCGATCCTGCTGCTGGGGGCGCCCCGCCGATCCTGCTGCTGGGGGCGCCCCGCCGATCCTCCTGCTGGGGGCGCCCCGCCGATCCTCCTGCTGGGGGCGCCCCGCCGCTCCTCCTGCTGGGGGCGCCCCGCCGATCCTCCTGCTGGGGGCGCCCCGCCGATCCTCCTGCTGGGGGCGCCCCGCCGATCCTGCTGCTGGGGGCGCCCCGCCGATCCTGCTGGGGGCGCCCCGCCGATCCTCCTGGTGGGGGCGCCCCGCCTATCCTGCTGCTGGGGGCGCCCCGCCGATCCTCCTGCTGGGGGCGCCCCGCCGATCCTGCTGCTGGGGGCGCCCCGCCGATCCTCCTGGTGGGGGCGCCCCGCCGATCCTGCTGCTGGGGGCGCCCCGCCGATCCTGCTGCTGGGGGCGCCCCGCCGATCCTCCTGGTGGGGGCGCCCCGCCGATCCTGCTGCTGGGGGCGCCCCGCCGATTCTGCTGCTGGGGGCGCCCCGCCGATTCTGCTGCTGGGGGCGCCCCGCCGATCCTGCTGCTGGGGGCGCCCCGCCGATCCTGCTGCTGGGGGCGCCCCGCCGATCCTGCTGCTGGGGGCGCCCCGCCGATCCTGCTGCTGGGGGCGCCCCGCCGATCCAGCTGCTGGGGGCGCCCCGCCGATCCTCCTGCTGGGGGCGCCCCGCCGATCCTCCTGGTGGGGGCGCCCCACCGATCCTCCTGCTGGGGGCGCCCCGCCGATCCTCCTGCTGGGGGCGCCCCGCCGATCCTCCTGCTGGGGGCGCCCCGCCGATCCTGCTGCTGGGGGCGCCCCGCCGATCCTGCTGCTGGGGGCGCCCCGCCGATCCAGCTGCTGGGGGCGCCCCGCCGATCCTCCTGCTGGGGGCGCCCCGCCGATCCTCCTGCTGGGGGCGCCCCACCGATCCTCCTGCTGGGGGCGCCCCGCCGATCCTCCTGCTGGGGGCGCCCCGCCGATCCTGCTGCTGGGGGCGCCCCGCCGATCCTGCTGCTGGGGGCGCCCCGCCGATCCTCCTGCTGGGGGCGCCCCGCCGATCCTGCTGCTGGGGGCGCCCCGCCGATCCTGCTGCTGGGGGCGCCCCGCCGATCCTGCTGCTGGGGGCGCCCCGCCGATCCTCCTGGTGGGGGCGCCCCGCCGATCCTGCTGCTGGGGGCGCCCCGCCGATCCTGCTGCTGGGGGCGCCCCGCCGATCCTGCTGCTGGGGGCGCCCCGCCGATCCTCCTGGTGGGGGCGCCCCGCCGATCCTGCTGCTGGGGGCGCCCCGCCGATTCTGCTGCTGGGGGCGCCCCGCCGATTCTGCTGCTGGGGGCGCCCCGCCGATCCTGCTGCTGGGGGCGCCCCGCCGATCCTGCTGCTGGGGGCGCCCCGCCGATCCTGCTGCTGGGGGCGCCCCGCCGATCCTGCTGCTGGGGGCGCCCCGCCGATCCAGCTGCTGGGGGCGCCCCGCCGATCCTCCTGCTGGGGGCGCCCCGCCGATCCTCCTGGTGGGGGCGCCCCACCGATCCTCCTGCTGGGGGCGCCCCGCCGATCCTCCTGCTGGGGGCGCCCCGCCGATCCTCCTGCTGGGGGCGCCCCGCCGATCCTGCTGCTGGGGGCGCCCCGCCGATCCTGCTGCTGGGGGCGCCCCGCCGATCCAGCTGCTGGGGGCGCCCCGCCGATCCTCCTGCTGGGGGCGCCCCGCCGATCCTCCTGCTGGGGGCGCCCCACCGATCCTCCTGCTGGGGGCGCCCCGCCGATCCTGCTGCTGGGGGCGCCCCGCCGATCCTGCTGCTGGGGGCGCCCCGCCGATCCTGCTGCTGGGGGCGCCCCGCCGATCCTGCTGCTGGGGGCGCCCCGCCGATCCTGCTGCTGGGGGCGCCCCGACGATCCTGCTGCTGGGGGCGCCCCGCCGATCCTCCTGCTGGGGGCGCCCCGCCGATCCTCCTGGTGGGGGCGCCCCGCCGATCCTCCTGCTGGGGGCGCCCCGCCGATCCTGCTGCTGGGGGCGCCCCGCCGATCCTGCAGCTGGGGGCGCCCCGCCGATCCTGCTGCTGGGGGCGCCCCGCCGATCCTGCTGCTGGGGGCGCCCCGCCGATCCTGCTGCTGGGGGCGCCCCGCCGATCCTCCTGCTGGGGGCGCCCCGCCGCTCCTCCTGCTGGGGGCGCCCCGCCGATCCTCCTGCTGGGGGCGCCCCGCCGATCCTCCTGCTGGGGGCGCCCCGCCGATCCTGCTGCTGGGGGCGCCCCGCCGATCCTGCTGCTGGGGGCGCCCCGCCGATCCTCCTGGTGGGGGCGCCCCGCCTATCCTGCTGCTGGGGGCGCCCCGCCGATCCTGCTGCTGGGGGCGCCCCGCCGATCCTGCTGCTGGGGGCGCCCCGCCGATCCTCCTGGTGGGGGCGCCCCGCCGATCCTGCTGCTGGGGGCGCCCCGCCGATCCTGCTGCTGGGGGCGCCCCGCCGATCCTGCTGCTGGGGGCGCCCCGCCGATCCTCCTGGTGGGGGCGCCCCGCCGATCCTGCTGCTGGGGGCGCCCCGCCGATCCTGCTGCTGGGGGCGCCCCGCCGATCCTGCTGCTGGGGGCGCCCCGCCGATCCTGCTGCTGGGGGCGCCCCGCCGATCCTGCTGCTGGGGGCGCCCCGCCGATCCTGCTGCTGGGGGCGCCCCGCCGATCCTGCTGGGGGGCGCCCCGCCGATCCTCCTGCTGGGGGCGCCCCGCCGATCCTCCTGCTGGGGGCGCCCCGCCGATCCTCCTGCTGGGGGCGCCCCGCCGATCCTCCTGCTGGGGGCGCCCCGCCGATCCTGCTGCTGGGGGCACCCCGCCGATCCTGCTGCTGGGGGCGCCCCGCCGATCCTGCTGCTGGGGGCGCCCCGCCGATCCTCCTGCTGGGGGCGCCCCGCCGATCCTCCTGCTGGGGGCGCCCCACCGATCCTCCTGCTGGGGGCGCCCCGCCGATCCTCCTGCTGCTGGGGGCGCCCCGACGATCCTGCTGGGGGCGCCCCGCCGATCCTCCTGCTGGGGGCGCCCCGCCGATCCTCCTGGTGGGGGCGCCCCGCCGATCCTCCTGCTGGGGGCGCCCCGCCGATCCTGCTGCTGGGGGCGCCCCGC
This sequence comes from Oratosquilla oratoria, assembly GCF_046742065.1. Classification (NCBI taxonomy): domain Eukaryota; kingdom Metazoa; phylum Arthropoda; class Malacostraca; order Stomatopoda; family Squillidae; genus Oratosquilla; species Oratosquilla oratoria. Next base: position 49,153,419 of record NC_134788.1, on the reverse strand, counting down.
CGATCCTGCAGCTGGGGGCGCCCCGCCGATCCTGCTGCTGGGGGCGCCCCGCCGATCCTGCTGCTGGGGGCGCCCCGCCGATCCTGCTGCTGGGGGCGCCCCGCCGATCCTGCTGCTGGGGGCGCCCCGCCGCTCCTCCTGCTGGGGGCGCCCCGCCGATCCTCCTGGTGGGGGCGCCCCGCCGATCCTGCTGCTGGGGGCGCCCCGCCGATCCTCCTGCTGGAGGCGCCCCGCCGATCCTGCTGCTGGGGGCGCCCCGCCGATCCTGCTGCTGGGGGCGCCCCGCCGATCCTGCTGCTGGGGGCGCCCCGCCGATCCTGCTGCTGGGGGCGCCCCGCCGATCCTGCTGCTGGGGGCGCCCCGCCGATCCTGCTGCTGGGGGCGCCCCGCCGATCCTGCTGCTGGGGGCGCCCCGCCGATCCTCCTGCTGGGGGAGCCCCGCCGATCCTCCTGGTGGGGGCGCCCCGCCGATCCTCCTGCTGGGGCTCCCCGCCGATCCTATGGAAGCCCTTCGGCTCCTCAGGGAGCCCCCGTGGTTCTTCTGGGGGCCCCCGTGGTTCCTTTGGGGGCCCCAGGTTGAGAACCACTGGCCCACACAAATTAGTCATCCTTATTTCCTCCCCTCCCTCTCAGATTACCTAACTTCAATGTGGCGCGTATGTGTATATGTATATGTGTGTGTATGTGTACATATGTTTTTGGACATGTGCGTGTGTATATGTGTGTATATGTCTATGCACATGTGTATGTGTACATGTCTGTTTGGACATGTGTGTTTTTACGTGTCCGTGTACGTGTGTACATGTGCATGTGTTTTACGTGTGTTTGTCTGTTCATATGTGTGTAAAAGTGTGTGTGTGTACATGTGTGTATGTGCACATGTTTGTGTGTGTACATGTGTGTATATATATGTGTGTGTATGTGTACATGTGAGTTAGTCTACATATGTATGCACATGTGTGTGTGGACATGTGTATGTATATACATGTGTGTCTGTGTACATGTATGTGTGTGTACTTGGTGCGTGTTCATGTGTGTGTGTACATATGTGCATGTATATGTGTGTGTATACATATGTGTGTACATGTGTGTGTACGCATATGTGTTTGTGTGCGTACATATGTGTGTATATATATTTGTGTGTGTACATACAAAAGTACATGGGTGTGTTTGTGTGTACATGTATGTTTCTGTATATGTGTGTTTGTGTACCGATGTGTGTACATTTGTGTATATATGTGTACGTGTGTATATATGTGTTTGTGTATATGTTTCTTTTTGTACTTGTTCTTGTGTGCGTCTGTAAGTATATGTCTGTGTGTGTGTATGTGTGTGTGTATTTACCTAATTGTATTTACCTAGTGGTATTTTACGGGAAGGGGAGCTATGCTCGTGGTGTCCCGTCTTTATATCTCATTTTATCTAAATTATTTTTGAATTCATATATTGTTTTTCCACACACTACTTTCTCATCTAACTTGTTCCAAATGTCTATTACTCTGTGAGGAAATCTATTCTTTTTCAGATATCTTCTATAGCTGTCTTTCTTTCCGTGTCCTCTTGTATTTCTTTCATCCCATTTTAATGTGTGTGTGTGTGTGTGTGTGTATTCACCTCGGATCTGCTGCAGTCTCTGTCGAGACAGCCAGACACCACCCTACGGCAGTGAGCTCAGAGCTCCTTATTAGCCGATCTCTGGGTAGGCCTGAGACCACTCACACACCACACACCGGGACAGCAAGGTCACAACTCCTTGACTAACGTCCCGTACCTACTCGCTGCAAGGTGAACAGGGGCTACACGTGGAAGGAGACAAACCCAACTTATCTCCGCCCGACCGGGGAATCGAACCCCCGGTTCTCTGGCGTGTGTGTGTGTGTGTGTGTGTGTGTGTGTGTGTGTGTGTGTGTGTGTGTGTGTGTGTGTGTGTGTGTGTGTGTGTGTGTGTGTGTGTGTGTGTGTGTGTGTGTGTGTATTTATATGAGTGTGTTTGTGTCTGAGTGTGTGTATATGTGTGTATGTGTATGTGTTTTATGCGTGTGTATGTCAGTATGTATGTATGTGTATATGCGTGCCTGTGTCTGTGTCTGTGTGTCTGTACGTGTGCGTATGTGTGTGTGTTTGTGTGTGTGTGTGTATGTATGTGTGTGTGTGTGTGTGTGTGTGTGTGTGTGTGTGTGTGTGTGTGTGTGTGTGTGTGTGTGTGTGTGTGTGTTTTATACGTGTGTATGTCAGTATGTATGTGTGTGTATATGTGTGTGGCTGTGTGTCTGTACGTGTGCGTATGTGTGTGTGTTTGTGTGTGTGTGTGTATGTGTGTGTGTGTGTGTGTGTGTGTGTGTGTGTGTGCGCGTGTGTGTGTGTGTGTGTGATTCATTGTGTGTGTGTGTATGTGTATGTGTTTTAATACGTGTGTATGTAAGTATGTACGTGTGTGTATATGTGTGTGTCTGTGTCTGTTTTTGTGTACCTGTACGTCTACGTATGTGTGTGTGTTTGTGTGTGTGTGTGTGAGGTGTGTGTGTGTGTATGTGTGTGTGTGAAAGTGTGTGTGTGTGTGTTTGTTTGATTGTGCGTGTGTGTATGTGTGTGTGTATTTAATACATGTGTATGTCAGTATGTACGTGTGTGTATATGTGTCTGTCTGTGTCTGTGTCTGTGTGCCTGTACGGGTACGTATGTGTGTGTGTTTGTGTGTGTGTGTGTGTGTGTGTGTGTGTGTGTGTGTGTGTGTGTGTATGTGTGTGTGTATGTATGTGTGTGTATCTGTGTGTGTGTTTATATGTCTCTATACGTCTGTGTACGTGTGTATACGTGTAATTGTGTATATGTTTGTGAACGTGAGCGTACGTGCGTGTATATGTGTGTATATGTGTATAGTTAGTATATATGGTTATACGTGTCTCTGTACATGTGTGTGTATGTTTACGCAAGTATTTGTGTTTATGTGTCTTGCACTATGTGTGTGTGTGTGTGTTTGTGTGTGTGTATGTTTTGTGTGTGTGTGTGTGTGTGTGTGTGTGTGTGTGTGTGTGTGTGTGTGTGTGTGTGTGTGTGTGTGTGTGTGTGTGTGTGTGTGTGTTTAATGTATCTAGACTTTGCAAAAGCTTTTGATACCGTCCCACACGAAACACTAATTACTAAATTAGCTTTACACGGAATAAGTGGTAGCCTATTAGGTTGGACTAGTAATTGGTTGAATGGTCGAAAACAGAGAGTTGTTTTAAATGGAAAAACTTCTGGATGGAAAAGTGTTGCAAGTGGAGTTCCTCAGGGTTCCGTTCTTGGACCACTTCTATTCATAGTATATATAAATGATATAGACCATGGACTAAAATCTACTGTTTCCAAATTTGCTGATGATACAAAACTGTGCGGAGTGGCAAAAGATCACTCAAACCAATTATATATTCAAGTAGATTTAGATCAATTACAGCAATGATCTGAAAAGTGGCTAATGAATTTTAACACGAGTAAATGCAAGGTAATGCACATAGGTAAAAATAACAGTAAGTACGATTACAAGTTATTTGGTAATTCGTTAACAAAAGTGGATGGTGAAAAAGATCTCGGCGTAATTATCAGTAACGACCTCAAATCATCCAAGCAGCGTATTTCAGCCTCTGAGAAAGCAAATAAGATTCTAGGACTGATTGCGCGATCTTTTGATTTCAAAAGTCCATCACTCATTAACAAGCTATATAAATCGTTAGTTCGTCCACATTTGGAATATGCTGTTTCTGTATGGTCACCGAATCTCATTAAAGACATTGACAGACTGGAAAAAGTACAACGGCGAGCCACAAAACTGATTCCAAATATCAGAAATAAATCATACGAAAATCGAATGAAACACATGAATCTGTTTTCCCTAAAAAAGCGTAGACTCAGAGGTGACTTGATACAGGTCTTTAAGATTTTAAAGGGAATTGACAACATCAAAAGTGACCAAATTTTCACATTGAATGAGAATCAGACAAGAAACAATGGTCTCAAACTGTCCGGAAATAGATTCAATTTGGAAGTAGGTAGAAACAACTTTGCCAACCGTGTAGTAAATGAATGGAATAAACTTCCTGCACATGTAGTGCAATGTAGTTCAGTTCGAAGCTTTAAGAATCATTTAGATAAATACCTAAGTAAGATGCTGTAATGATTATAATTTATCTTATATTATTTGTTTTTGTTTTGTTATCATTTGTCTGTCTGATTTTCATTTATTATTAGTTATATGTCAATTTATTATTTTTACTATTTACCTGTTTGTTTATTGTTTAACTATACCTATGCATCTATTTATGTATTTTATTTGTTATTTACATTATTATAGTTTTTATTTATTGTTTTATTATTAATATGATTTTTTTTCAGCATCCGACCTAGATATGGATCAAAAGGTCTCCTGTCGGCATGCTCCGCCTTTGTAATCCTTTGCAATCCTTTGTAATAATAATAATTATAATAATAATAATGATAATTCACACATATATAATGATACTACTACTACTATTCTACTGTCATTCTTTGTTACACTATCAATCTGTGTCGTGAGGAAGCTTGGGCCCAGGAGTGGTCTTGCCCCGCGGAAGAGGAAGGAAGTTGGGCCACGAAGAAGATTTTTATTTAGTTTTGGTCCTAGAAGAAAGCTGTAGGACCTCATGGGGATAAGACGCCACCGAAGAAGGTCCCTTCGAAGAATGGCTTGGGAAGCCATGCAGTGACTGGCGCTCCCCCGAACTCCTCAAAGTCCCTTCAAGACGACGCGACGCCATGGCCCGGGCAGCCGACGCGTCATTGTCAAGACCTTTATGGACATTGAGGAACTTATGGGCTTTTTCAAACGGGCTAAGAAAAAGGGCCAAAAGGTCATTGAAGAGACTATACGGTCCTCGAGGAGAAAATCAAAGGCTTTTTCCAACAGGCTTCCGCATTACGAGCCAAAGTTGATGTCAAAAGGTCATTACAAAGACCTTATAGGCTCTGAAGATTGATTATGGGCTTTTTTGAATGGGCTTAGTAAATGGACAGACTCGGTGCGAAAAAAGACATTGAAGTCTTGATGTGCAAATCTTTTGGGCTTTATGATTGGGCTTCATAATAAGATGATATAATTGGGCAAACCACAAGGAAAACGATCACGAAAAACGATCTTTTGTTCTTTGGAAAGAAATTTCGGGCTTTTCGAATAAGCCTCGCGAGGCTGGAGCATTTTGACTTGGGCTAAAAGAAGCTTTTAGTTGCTTGCAGGCCAGCAGGAGCCATAAGACAACAAATCGACACAAGTTACTTGGGCGAATTGGGCTAGCCCTCAGCTGAATAAAATCCTTTGGTTTTATATTGGACAAAATTCCTACATTGTTATTAGTTCAGTGACATTGGCAGTATTCTTTATCATATTATTTTGTCTAAAGGCACAGTTACACTGCTTGAATGAACATATTTCTATTTTTCTGGGAATAAATAATATTCATAGTGATGGACATGTCTGAATAAAATACAATTATCTATAAAGACAGAGTGCTCGTGTATTTGACTGGTAGATCGCATTAGGGTAACTGTGGAAAAAGTAGATCATATCTTGCAAAAGGTTCACCTGGTTTGTGTGTGTATGTATATATATATATATATATATATATATATATATATATATATATATATATATATATGTGTGTGTGTGTGTGTGTGTGTGTATGTATGTATGTATATATATATATACATTAAATTGCACTAATGTCGTAACACATTGGTAAAATTTAAACTTAGAACCATGTGTCTTCCCATGTCCCCCTTCATGTACCTCATTACTAGGTATATATTATTGTACTATACCTTTGTAATCATTCTGCTGAAGAGGACCACAGAGAGTGGTCGAAATATACAGGAACAATCATCTCACTTTTTATCTTTTTCCACCGACAGTGGGTTCTAAGTTTAAATGTATATATATATATATATATATATATATATATATATATATATGTATATATATGTATATATATGTATATATATATATATATATATGTATATATAAATTTTGCAGAAATCCACTCGGGAAATATACACTATGATCCAAACGTTTTCGTTTCTTTAGACATCTTCAGATATTCCCTGAAGATGTCTGAATAGACGAAAACGTTCGGATCATAGTGTCATATTTCCTGAGTGGTTTTCTCCGAACTTTTACATTTACCTGTTTTAGTGTATTGTGTTGCATATATACATATATATATACATATATATATATATATATATATATATACATATATATATGTAATATCTTTTTAAGGTGGCCCAGTTCCTATATACTTAAGGTGACCTCGTTCCTACATGCTCTATCCTAGATGCTCTCTTCATTTACTCTTTATCCTTCTTTTCTCCTTTTCTATCTTGTTCTCTTCCTACTCCCTTTCTCTTCTCTCTTAATAGAATAGGTTGGCGTCAACCAGGATAGAAGGGAAAAGGACTACAATGTACAGAAGGTATTACAACCTCAGGGAGGCTGTCACACACCCCTGGGGGGACGGGGGGTCAGGTTGCATGTCCTGGGGGTCCTATGAAAGAAATGGGGTGTTGAGGGAGCCTACAGGAATAGTCTCCCCTCCCCCCCCCAACAATTTTGGTAATTGATGTCCTTCTGAGCATTTGAGATTTTTTTTTATTTTTTTTTATTTTTTTATCTATTTTTTTTTTCTGTAAGTGAAAGTAGTATATTTTTATATGTTGGCTGTGTCCACAGGACTAAGCTAAAAATCAGAAAGAACATTGGCAAAAAAAAAAAAAAAATCTTATCGTTACCAGAAAAGGGGCCACATGTGACTGAATGAAATAGCCTAACAGCAGCAGGCTCATACGAAGGACAAGTACCACCCAGTACTCAGAATAAAACAAATAAATGGATAAACCAATAAGATAAGATAAAGAAACATAAAGAAGATCAAGTTCACTCTAAGTGCACTTGGTTAAACACAGCCATCCACACAAATAGCAAGGAGATAAACACAGTCATCTACATAAACGGGAGAGAGATAAACACAGCCATCTACATAAACGGGAGAGAGATAAACACAGCCATCTACATAAATGGGAGAGAGATAAACACAGCCATCTACATAAATGGGAGAGAGATAAACACAGACATCTACATAAACGGGAGAGAAATAAACAAAGCAATCTACATAAATGTTAGAGATAAACACAGCCATCTACATAAATGTTAGAGATAAACACAGCCATCTACATAAATGGGAGAGAGATAAACACAGCCATCTACATAAATGTTAGAGATAAACACAGCCATCTACATAAATGTTAGAGATAAACACAGCCATCTACATAAATGGGAGAGAGATAAACACAGACATCTACATAAATGTTAGAGATAAACCCAGCCATCTACATAAATGGGAGAGAGATAAACACAGACATCTACATAAACGGGAGAGAAATAAACAAAGCAATCTACATAAATGTTAGAGATAAACACAGACATCTACATAAATGGGAGAGAGATAAACACAGCCATCTACATAAATGGGAGAGAGATAAACACAGCCATCTACACAAATGCTAGAGATAAACCCAGCCATCTACATAAATGGGAGAGAGATAAACACGGCCATCTACATAAATGGGAGAGAAATAAGCACAGCCATCTACGGAAACGAGAAGAAGCCTATACATTGCATCAAGGTATATATACATGAAAGAGGAAGGTTGCTGAGTCGACATCCACATGCGTCAATGAAGAAGAAGCAGGCAATCCTCAGGAGTGAATATGGTGGCACACTGAGGTAATACTCGTAGGGTCCCGTCGACAAAAAGCCCGGGAGGTACTTAAAGTGAGCGTCGTCGTCGTCGTCGTCGTCATCATCATCATCATCATCATCATCATCATCATCATCATCATCATCATCATCATCATCATCATCATCATCATCATCATCATCATCATCATCATCATCATCATCATCATCATCATTTTCATCATCATCATCATCATCATCTTTCTAGAAAAAGGTGTCCGGTCGAAACGTTAGATCTTTGAGTCCAGTTCTTTTCTGGGTTCATTCTTGACATGCGAATTCTGTCAAAATGGAATGCCCTCACGCACGCGTACACGCACACACACACAGCCCACATATATGTAATATATGTATACATATATATATATATATATATATATATATATATATATATATATATATATATATATATATATATATATATACATGTGTGTGTGTGTGTGTGTGTGTGTATTTACCTAGTTGTATTTACCTAGTTGTATTTTACGGGAAGGGGAGCTATGCTCGTGGGGTCCCGTCTTCATATCTCATTTTATCTAAACTATTTTTAAATTCATGTATTGTTTTTGCACACACCACTTTCTCATCTAACTTGTTCCAACTGTCTATTGCTCTGTGAGGAAAGCTGTTCTTTTTAAAATCTCTTCTATAGCTGTCTTTTTTTATTTTCTTTCCGTGTCCTCTTGTATTTCTGTCATCCCATTTTATCAGATTCTCTCTATCAGTAATTTCTATGCCTTTCATGATTCTGTAAATAGCTATCAAATCTCCTCTCTCTCTTCTTTGCTCTAGTGTCTGTAGTTTAAGTTTTTGTAGTCTCTCTTCATATGATAGTTTTGAGAGTGTTGGTGCCAGTTTTGTAATTGCTCTTTGTATTCTTTCAAGTTTTTTTATACATTTTTTTGTACTTGGTGACCATATCGTTGCTGCATATTCCAATCTTGGTCTTATCAGGGTGATTAGGATTTTCCTCACCATTTCTTCATCCAGGTATGTAAATGCCACTTTGATTGTTCTTATTAAATTATAAGTTTCTCCAAAAATCTTATTTATATGTTTCTCAGGTGACATATTATTCATAACAATGACTCCCAGGTCCTTCTCATTTTCTACTTTTTTTATTCCTTCTTCTCCCAAATTATATGATCCTGTTATTCTGTTTTTGCTTTTTCCAAATTCCATTATACTACACTTTTTTGTATTGAACTCCATCTCCCACTTCCTACTCCATTCTTGTACTTTATTTAGATCTCTCTGTAGTGATTCACAATCTTCTTCAGTTTTCACTCTTTTCAGTAATTTTGCATCATCTGCAAAGAAGCTCATATAGCTTTCAATTCCTTCATCCATATCATTAATATATATAGCAAACATTATTGGGGCCAGAACTGATCCCTGCGGGACACCGCTTATTACTTCATTCCATTTTGAGTGCTGATCTCTTATCACTACTCTCATTTTTCTTTCTTGCAAAAAGTCTTCCATCCAATTTAGCAATTTACCTTGTATTCCTCCTTCATATTCTAATTTCTTAAGCAACTTCTTATGTGGTACTTTGTCAAAAGCTTTTTTTAGGTCTAGAAATGCACAATCAGCCCATCCATCTCTTTCTTGTATTATATCTATTAGCCTTGAATAGAAACATATTAAATTGGTGACGCATGATCGTCCTTGTCTGAATCCAAATTGCCTTGGATTTAGTACGTTGTTTTTTTCCAAGTATTTTACCCATCTACTTTTGATAATTCTTTCACATATTTTTGCTATTGTACTTGTTAGAGAGACTGGTCTATAGTTGGTAGGTTCTTCTTTATTTCCTCCTTTATATATAGGTACTATATTTGCTTTTTTCCAATCTTCTGGAACTTTTCCTTCTTTTAAGGAACTGCTTATTATGCTATGTATTTTGTCTGCCAGTTCATTCCTGCATTCTTTCAGAATCCAGTTTGCTATTTCATCTGGCCCATGCGATTTTCTGACATCAAAATTACCCAAGTGTGTCAATATTTCATTCTTTGTTACTTCTATTTCTTCCATAGGGGGGACTTTTTCCTTCCACTCAATCTCTTCAGGTTGTATATTTTCCCTTGTAAACACTGATTTAAAATGTTTGTTCATAATTTCTGCCATTTCCATTTCCTCAGTGTATTCAACTCCTCCTTGTCTTAATTTCTCTAAGTCTTGTTTGTTTTTCAGTTTATTGTTTACAAATCTGTAGAATAGTTTTGGTTGATCTTTACACTTTTCTATAACATCTTTTTCATATTTTCTTTTTTCCTCTCTGCACTTTTGTACATATTCATTTCTATAACCAGTATATATTTTCCATTTTTCAGGTCTTCTGTCTTTTTTCCATCTGTTCCAGGCTTTGTCTCTTTTGTCCTTTAACTCCCTACAACTTTTGTTGTACCAGCATTTTACATATTCTTTTTCTTGTTTTTGTCTTGGGACATACTTTTCCACTCCTTTTTTGTAAATTTTTGTCAAAATATTCCATTTCTCTTCCACTGTTGTTTCTTCTTTGTATATTTCTTCCCAGTTTTCTTGTTGGAAGAATTCTCTTATTTTATCAAAGTTTGTTTTTTCATACATCATTCTTCCTTTTCTATATTGTTCATTTCTTTTCATATATTTTTCTTCATTAAGTTCCAGTTCAATCAATATGTGGTCACTTTTACCTATTGGTGTTTTATATTCAATCTTGTCCACTATTCTAGGTTCAGATGTAATTATTAAGTCTAGCCTCGATGGTTCTTCTTCATTTCTATACCTAGTGTTCTCTTGTATCCATTGTGTCATTGAATGGTCAGTAATCATCTCAAGTAGAGCATTTCCCCATGAGTCATCACCACTCTTTACTGTCATTTCTTCCCAGCAGATTTCTTTGCAATTAAAGTCGCCCATCATAACTATTCTTCCTCCGTCTTCCATTATTTTAGTTAATGCTATCTTTGTGTCCTCTAACATACTTTTATGTTCACTCTCCTCCCATGAGGCTGTTTTCGGAGGCACATAATTGATCACAAATTTTCTGCTCTTCTTATCTCGGTCTTCCACTTCTATCATAATCATCTCTACTGTATTCTTTCCATATATGACACCTTTCACGTTTATATCCTTCTTAGTCAGGAACATAACTCCACCCCCTTGTTTTTTTCTCTCTGTTTCTAATCCAATAATTGTATGTATCATGTCCTACACTGTTGGGTGGTAGTGGGCCTTTTAATTTTGTTTCTACAATTCCCATTATGTCCGGTTCTTTTTCTTTCAAATAATCATTCAGTTCATTCAATCCTGTTATCAATCCATCTATATTTGTGTAAGACACTCTTAGTTTTCTGCCACTTCCATTGTATTCTCAGTTTCCCTTATGTTTTTCTTTAGTATGTCGAACTGCTTTATTTTCATGTTCACTACTCTCCAATAGAATCTCTCTTTCTCTGACTCCGTTCTTTCCTCGTTTTTTGCCTTAGCTTCAATTCTTTTCTGCTTTTCTGCCTCTCTTTCCTCCTTATTCATTTCTCTTTTTATCCATACCTTTTTATATTGATCATTTGTTGCTAGTTTCCCTGTCTTGGATAGAATTTTCTCTGCTGTTGTTTGTGACCTGAATTTAATCTTAATTGGTCTGGTCTTATCTGTACTATATTTTCCGAGTCTGAATTTTTCCTCAATTTCCTTTATAATTTCTGGTTCATCTTCCTGGACTAATTTTAATAAACTGCTTACTCTTTCATTTTCCTCCTTGATTCTTGCGGTTCTATCTGGGTTATGTTTCTCTTCCATTCCTAATATAATTATACATTTCTTTTTGTCAGCTAATTCTCTTACTATATTCTCCTTCTGTCTCATCACTTTAATAACTGAGTCTTCATTATGTTCTTTCAATTGCTGTTTGACTATGTCAGTGAATGAAACCTTATTCCCTTCTTGAGTTATTCTCCAATTTTTAGCTTCTGTAGCTATTTTCTCACTGTTTTCATTACTATTCTTCTTCAATTTCTCATTCTCCTCCTTTACATTTCCTAACTGTCTTTTTAGGTCCTCTATTTCTTCAGTTAAGTTTCTGTTAGCCTTCTCTAGTTGTTCCAACCTTTCAATTCTTTGGAAAATGGAGTCTACGTTACCTAACTTACGCTCCAAGTCCTCGATCACCTTATCAACTCTCTCCTCTAGTCTTATCAGTCGGGGGGGGGGGTTGTGTCCCCCCCACCCTCTTTAAATCCCTGGAACATATTCTCGTCACTTTCTTCTGTATTGCTCCTCTCTATACTTCTAATCTTTACATTTTTATTAGACATTTGATTCTCGCTAAGTCTTTTGTTTACCTTCCGCTTGTCTGGCTGGGCAAAGTCTACTCCCTCCTCATTTCCTTCCATTTCCCTCAGTAATCCCTCCCCTTTTCCTCTTTCCCTACGTTCCCACTACTCCACGAGCAATTTCCCCCCCACCCTGCAAAAACACTAGGCACTTCTCTTTGCGTTGGGATCCACAGACTTCACTTTTCTTCAGAACGTCTTCTAAGCCGTCCATTCGTTGAAGTGTGTGTGTGTGTGTGTGTGTGTGTGTGTGTGTGTGTGCGCGCGCGTGTTAACTGAAAGGTTTCAAGAGGACTCCCTGTTGCTCTCATTGTGTTATTTCTCCGTTTGTAAAATTCTAGAATTCCTTCTTCATTACCAATACTGTCAAGGCCTGGTGCCAATAGAAAATATTGTATATTCTACTACATTTCTCATGAATTACATTAACTTGTAAAAACTTCTAAATTGATCCTATTATCAGCTTCATCCTTATGTAACACCCTCTTCTGATGGTATATTACTTATTCTAAGTTTATTTCGAAAACAACTTACGGTAGTATTCTTAAAAGAAAATCTTCCCTCGTATAAATCTTATATATATCCTTGGAAGGGAAAGGTTTTTTTCTTAAGAATACCACCGTGAGAATCTTACGGTGTTATTCATAAAAAAGAAATTCCTTACATATATCTTTCCTTATATAAATCCTTGGAAGGGAAAGAATTTTTTTTAAGAATACCACCGATAATCATTTTCACTGTCTTTGCCGAAGCCTTCGCCTCCATGACATTCTTGGACAAGTTTCGCTTTACGTAAGAGTCTTCTCACGCCAATGTCTCAAGTCCCTCGTGATTTAATCATTGCTAAACCTTGACTTAAGCTTCTCTTATAGCGCGCACAAGCGCTAAATATGTAATTGGGAGGGTAAGGTTCTCGTTGTATGTGAAAACAGTTTTTGTTTTTGTTTTGATCTGTCCATGCACGGTATTAGGTTACCTTGAAGTCTCCTAAAGCATTGATATATAATTATTCATGCTAATGTGAGTTCCCAGTGACATTTAGCATTCGTTCATGGTCAAATAACTTTACTTCTTTTTCAAAATTCATGTTCCTTTTTTATGTCCATCTCAATAACATTCACCATCATTCTTTCAGGGTCCAACATTTTCATTTCTCTCCCAAAATTCAGTCTTTTTATGGAAAAACTTCTTCAGCAGTTTGTTTCAGTATTCATTCCTATCTTCCATGTCCCTTTTTCTATGAATTTCTTCATGACATTGAACATCATGACCTCAGGGTCCAATAATTTTACTCCTCTCTCAAAATGAATATTCCTTTTCTCTGAAGACCTCTCCAGTAGCTCGTTTCTGTATCCATTCCTATCCCCCTCGAACTCTTTCCAGCGCTTGCGAACGAACAAAACTTATGGTCTTCCGGAAGGACGGAATACGACGCAAAGCGACACAATGAATCCCTTGCAAGGTCACTGGCGACCGGCGGAGTGCCCCCCCAGGGAGGGTGTGTGAGAGGCGCCAGGCACCGCTTATAAAAGGGTGGCACTCCTGTGGCCTCGCAGTGTGAGTCTCTCTACCCAGTCTGGCAACATCAAAGTCCTGGTGAGCAAATATCCTTTGCCTGTCCATATTTACCACATACATCTATATACACTATGTATCTATCTATATATATATTTATGTACATATACTAATAGTATATACGGGCAGGAGATTTTCTCTTATACATACTTCATTGAAAGTGATGGCTAATTGTGCATTTATTATTTTCATATATTTATATTCCATATGTCTTACTATGGACTTATGTTCCTTTGAAAGGAGGTTTATGACTTCATTGTAGATGGTCATGTTTGCTATATCGCAATAAGTCCATAGTAAAACAAATGGAAAATACATTTAAGAAAATAATAAATGCACAATTAGCCATCACTTTCAACGGATATGAATATATATATATATATATATATATATATATATATATATATATATATATATATATATATATATATATATACATACATATACATATATATATATATATATACATACATATACATATGTATATATATATATATACACATACATATACATATGTATATGTATATATATATATATATATCCATATATATATATATATTTATGCATGTACACATGTATAAAAATATAACTGTAACCATGTTTAACAATAACGAGAGCCAAGACTGAGATCGCTCATGTCTCCTTCAGGTTCTTTTGGTTCTTGGCGCCATGGCGGCCTGCGAGGCCAAGCCTGCGGCCGACCCTCAGCTCCTCCTCCTCCTCCACGCCCTTCGCCCCCGTCAGGTCCGAGGAAGTGGAGTCCCTCACTTACACCGTCCCGTCCGCTTACTCCGGAGGATTCCCCCACTACGGCGCCCTGCCCCACGCTGCTGGCCTCCCCTGGGGCGGCTACAACGCTTTCCCTTACTACAACAACAACAACCCCTACTACTACAACCCCTACTTCAACAACCCCTTCCTGACGCCGGCCAAGGCCGCAGAGGAGCCCGCCGCCGCCGCTCCTGCCGAAGAGGAGGAACATTTATTTGCTCTACTGTAACAAAATCTTTGTTGCCCAGTGTAATTGGTAAGCGAAACTGTGAGTCCTACTTTGTGTCAGCACATCAGCGACGTGTCGATTTCAAAACAGAAGAAGAAAAAGAATCCAGACAGAAAGGACTCCGCGAGATGAGACACAAGTGGGCAAGATAGACAAGCGATGGAGGTCTGGGTGTCAATCACGCTGATTTCACTTGCAATAGAAACAGTGCTAGCTACGAGCAAAGTGAAAATTGATTTGAGATTGAGAGTTGTATGGAGCACTAATGTGCAACTGCCTATGTGCTCGACTGCTCGTCAGTATGGCTTGAGCGGTGTGAGTGGAAGGTTGTGCTGGCGGTCGCTTTGGATACGTTGTAAATAATGTTTGTGCGTTTACTGTAATGATTTACATTAAGTTGTGCTTTTTTTGCGCCAATGAACTAACAGTGTGCTGTGCAGTCTGAGATTGTGAGTGCGGTTGTAGTAACCACCGCCTGCTTGTAATCAACATTGGCTGTTGTTACGTTCAACGTTGTACACTGGTTCCGAAAGGTAAGTTCGGCAGGTACATAGTTTCTGGACGGCACGCGAAGGGACCCTTCCGATTTTTTTTTCCAGAAGTGCACACCTACGCGATTATTATTTAATTATATTTTTATATTGAAGTTATTTATTAAATATTGGTTGTCCCATGCTTTATCAAACTTACTCTCAAATTTTATAACTGATTTTGAGTCTGACATACTTAGGTAGTGCATTCCATTTGTTTGGTGCTACAAAATGAGTTCTTCCTTTTATCCAGTTTTGGTCTTTACTATTTTCATAGGATGTCCATTTTCCCATAGATCCAAAATGTCATGGCATACGTCCTCATCGTAGACTCCTGTCAGGATATTAAGTGATTCAATTGTATCGCCTCGTGCACGTGTACATGCTAGGTGTGGGTTTCCTCAGTCTCTCCTCACAGTTTCTGTTTTGGCACCAGCTTGGTCGCTCTCCGCTGCACTCCTTCGACAGCTCCAGTGTCCTTCAGCAGACCTGAAGCCCATACTTGGTTTGCATACATACTCCAAATGGGGGCCGAGTAGCGCCACCTAAAAGAGAAACCTAAAAATTTCTTCATCCAAAGAGACAAAGGTTCTTCTGATAAGTCCTACAAGTCTGTTAGCTTTATTTATCTTTTCTGCAAGATGATTTGAGAACTGGAGTTTACTATCGATTATTACCCCTATATCCTTCTCTGTACTTATTTTTGTCATCTTTTCATTCATGTTATATCCATAGTTTCTTCCATTGCAATTTCCAGTGTGCATGAATTTACACTTTTTTTTTATCAAGCAGCAATGTCCTGGAGGGTTTTAATTCACCATTAAATTTTTGTATTCTCTGCATACAATTATATTTCACTTCCATCTCTTAAAACTTCTGGTAAACCATTTATTTAAAGGACGAACAATAATGGTCCCATCACAGATCCCTGAGTGACACCACTTTCCACATCATGCCATTCTGATTTATAGATTATGTCCACTGCAGCATTCCCAGCTGTCCAATACCCTTATTAATTGAAGAACTGTAGATCACTCTGGTAAGAATCCAAATTGCCTGTTACTAAATAGTTTATTTGATTTCATGCGTTTCATAACTTTCTCTCTGACTAGTGATTCCATTAGTTTATGCACAATACTTGTGAGACTTATTGGTCTGTAGTTTGTCGGGTCACAACTGCTTCCTTGTTTAAATATGGCAGTTTATTTGCAATTTTCCAGTCCATCAGTAATTGTACAGTATTGTACTGTAAGACTTTTCAAATACTATTTTAAGAGGTTCTGCCAGTTGCTCTCCTCCTTCCTTCATTATCCTAGGATATATTCCGTCCGGTCCAGGTGATTTTTTTTTCATGGCATTTTTAATGTTCTGTAATGAGAACTCCATATTTGACATTTGAGGCACATGTTTAAATGAAAGATTTAGCACATCTCCGTCTGGTTCCTCTGTGAATACTTTGTTGAACTGATTAGCCAGTATGTCTGCCTTTTCATGTGTAGTTCTGGTATACCAATTCTTTTTGTTAACTTTTCTTGTACACATTTCCAAAATTATTTGGATTTTCTTTTGCCTTTCAATTAGCTGTTCTCTATTTTTTCTGTTTTCTTGTTTCATTCCTCACCTGGTTGTACACCTGTATTCTTTCTCAACCTGTTGAAATTCCTGACAAGTTGTATTTACACAGGTTTTTAGTTGTATTAGTCGTGACCAAGGCATTTTTTCTTATTTTTGACCAAAGCATCCTATTCATTAGTAGTTCCTTCATCTGGGATTTGTTCTTTTTCTCTGACAAAATGTGTCTTTTACTACTTTAATTGGCACACATTTGTTTATAGTATCTGTAAGTTTAATTCTAAAAAAAAAAAAAAAATCAACATTTCCTCAATATTTGGTTTACCCAAGTATTGCTCCCATTTGATGTCCAACTTTTATTTCTCAACTCTTTAAAGTCTGTTCTCTTGTACAGCTGCACAGAAAACTATTGTAAGTAAATCACGCTAATCATTTTGACACAAAACAACGAAACTATTTGAGACAAGTTGAAGTCTCCATCGGAAATAAGATTATCATGTCATAGTGAATCCATATGAACTCCGGAACTATTATTCGATTCATATTCATTCAGAAGGAATTCGAACAATTCGAACCCCAGAAATATCAACCCTTCGGTATCATAAGGTTATGTTCATTAGCGAATGTTTCGACACCCCTACTAACGATAGTTTTCTGTGTAGCTGTACAAGAATATTTTCTTTGTATTGCATGTGAAAGTAATGGTAGAATGATCACTTCATCCTAGGGAACTTTCTGCTTCTATTTCCTCTACTATTTCTTCTTCCCTACTAAATATTAAGTCTGACACCCTCTTACCTCTCCTCTGTGGCTTGTGATTTATTACATATGATGATAGCAAATACAGTGTTTAGGAAGAAAGTCAAGTATAAGTACACATGGGAGAGGGTGGTGGATGGAAGGGTGGTAGATAGAGCATTAATGGATTATAGTGGTAACCAGGAGTATAGTAGGAAGAGTTAAGGGTGCCGGTTTAGTATGTGGCCTACCTTTTTGAAACTGGTTTCGTATGTATTTACCTAGTTGTATGTGGTTGGTCTACCCCATTTGAATATGTCCTACCTCAGGACAAATTTAAAACAATACTTTAAAAATGTTTTCATTTGAACCTAACCTCTCCTAACCTAACTTGTAGAGCTGGGTGCATTCCTTGGTGCATTGAATAGGTAGCCCACATACTGTAATAGAGAAAAAATTTCATAGGCCACATCCAAAAGGTAGGCCACATACTAAACCGGCACCGAGTTAAGGATATACATATTCAAAGGGGAGAGAGTAGGGGAATATCAGATAATTTTTTGGTGGAAGGTAAGTTAAGAGTGGAGGATAGATTGAGAAAAAGGAAAAAGACAGAAGGTAGGGAGGTGTTTAAAGTGAACTGCTTAAATGAGAAAGAAAGGGAGGAGTACAAGAAGAAACTGAGAGAGGAGTGGGAGGGAGCGAAGGATAGAGTAGAACTAGGAGTGGAGGAGGAAGTTGCAAGGTGTGCAAAGATGGTGTGTGGAAAAAGGAGGATGGGAGAAATAGAAGGAAGGGTAGTGAGTGGTGGGATGAGGAAACAAAGAAGGTTGTAGAAGAGAAGAAGCGAGCTTTCACAGATTGGTTACAAATAGGACGAGAGAATCATATGAGAGGTACAAAGAAATGAGAAGACAAGTAAAGCATAAGATAAAGGAAGCAAAGAGGAGAGCAGATGTAAAATGAGGTAAGAGTACAACAGAAAATTTTGAAAGTAATAAAAAGATGATTTGCAAAGAAACTAAGACAGGAAGAGAAGGGAAATCAAATAGAGAGGAAAAAAAATGTGCAGATGGAAAGTTGATAATGGAAGAGAAGGCAATAAGAGGAAGATGGGTAGAGTATTTTAGAGAGTTGCTAAAGGTAAAGGAGGATAAGGAGGGAAAGGTGGATGCCGTGGTAAGCGCTAAGAAAATGACAGTGGTGAATGAAGAAAATGGAGGAGAAATAAGGAAAGAGGAGGTGAAGGCAGTTGTTAATATGACGAGAGCAGGTAAGGCACCTGGGTTACAAGGGTATCATGGAGAATGTCTAAAACAAAAAGGAGGTACAGTGATGGTGGACTGGGTGTTGACATTATTTAATGCTTGTTTAAGAGAGGGTAGAGTGCCGGAGGACTGGAGGAGTGCCTGTATAGTTCCACTTTACAAGGGAAAAAGGGGACAAGTGTGAGTGTAGTAGTTTCAGAGGGATCAGTTTGTTAAGTGTAGTTGGGAAGGCTTATGGGAGGGTCTTGGTTGAGAGGATTAGGAAAGGAAGAGAGAGAGAGTAATTGGTGAGGAACAGTGTGGGTTTAGGACAGGTAGGGGTTGAGTGGATCAGATTTTTGTGGTAAGAGAGATGTGAGAAAGCTTTAGGATAAGGTAAGGATGTTTTTTTTGGGCTTATATGGATTTGGGAAAGGCTTATGACAGGGTAAACAGGAAGGCACTGTGGGAAATATTGCAGATACATGAGATAGGAGAAAAGCTTTTAAGGGCAGTCAAGAGTTTTTACGAGAGTAGCAGAACTTGTGTTAGAATCGGAAATAGGTCGGTGAGTGAGTGGTTTGAGGTAAAGGTGGGACTTTGTCAGGTATGTGTTCTGTCACCTTGGCTGTTCAATTTATACATGGATAGGGTGATGGTGTGAGAGGTAAATGCAAGGGTAGTGGGCTGGGGATTGGAGATGGTTAAAGAAAATGGAGGAAAGTGGGAAGTAAGCCAGTTGTTGTTTGTTGATGGCACTGCAATTGTAGCAGGATCATAGGAGGGATTGAGGAAGTTAGTTACAGAGTTTGGGAAGGTGTGCGAAAGAAGTAAGTTAAAGATAAATGTGGGTAAATATAAGGTACAGTAATGAGATGTACAAGGGAGAAATTGGCAGCAGACTAGAGGTGAGTATTAAGGGAGAGAGAATGGAGGAAGTGGATAGTTTTAGGTACTTGGGTGTGAATGTGGCAGGAAAGGGAGCAATGGAGGTGGAGATAGTATGTAGATTGAGAGAAGGAATGTATGGCAAGAGTGGTATAGGTAAATTCCAGGAAGGAGCAGAAGTATTTTATTCTCTAACATTTCGACAGAGTCTTCTTCAGAGAGATAATAGTACAGGCAAATTGGAATACATTGTCTATGTACTAAGCGGGTCATCTCACAGGTCGCCTTGGGATAGAGTCCGCCGTTTGTGCCCCCTCGATGATTAATCTTGCTGTTGTGTGCCAAATTTACAAATCCTTCTCTATGATTGGTTGATTTAAAAGTATTAATATATGCAGCTTAAATTTTTTTTTTTTTTTTTTTTTTTTTTTTTTTTTTTTTACTGGTGTGTAGGATTTTGGTGTTGTTCCAATTAGGCATATGTCCGTGTTGTGTAGCGTGTACTACTAGCGAATTAGATGTCCTGTGGTGTCGCATGTCATTCTTGTGTTCGTATAATCTTTTTGTTATTCCTCTTGAAGTTTCTCCAAAATAAACTGCATCACATCCACCACATGGAATCTTGTAAACCACGCTCTTTTCATTTTTCTCTTCCGTGTGTTGTTTCCTGGATAAAATGTCCCGTGTTTTCTGTCCTGAGGAGTGTACGACTTCCATCCCTATTCTCGCTAGAAATTTGGAAATTAATTCGCCTCTCGAGGAGTAAGGAACCACTAAAAAATCTTTTTCTTTCCTCTGTTCTTCTGTAACTGTGTTTTTTCATCTCCATATTTGTTTGGCTTTATTTTTCAGTTTTTGTATGAGACCCGGTGGATATTTTAGGCGGTTGAACGTCTCTGTAATGTGTTTACATTTGTCGTGTAAAAATTCTTCGCTACAATTTCTAAATGCTCTAAGGAAAAAGCCAATTATTATGCCAGATTTCGTTCTTGTGTCGTGTCGTGATAAGTAATGAATAAAATCTTCTTTGTTGGTTTCCTATATACTGAAAATTTGGCACTTCCGTCAATACGATGAATTATTGTGTCTAAAAATGGCAGTTTCTTGCCTATCTCCTTTTCCACTGTGAATTCTATGTACTTATTTACACTATTGAGCCTACGAAGTTTGTTATCCAAATTGGTATTTTCTGGTACTATAACTAATACGTTGTCTACGTAGCGAAACCAGGATGCTCCTCCTCCCATGATATGTATGTACTTATCTACTTCAGGTGACTCCATGTAAAGGTTTGCCATAATGGCACTGAGAGGAGATCCCATAGCTAAGCCTCGGAATTGTATATATTCATGGTTGTTAAAAGTGAAGCAGTTGAATTTTACACATAATGAAATTAATTTCACAAAGTCTGTTTTTTTAACCGGTAAATCACTGTCTTTTACTTGATTTAGCACCTTTGTTACTGCTTCCATTGCTCCTTCAATCTCTACGTTTGTGAATAAAGCTTTTACATCATAGCTAGCCATCTTCTTTTTGTTTAAATCTAAGTGTTTCAATCTATTGATTAAATCAGTGGAGTTGTGTAAATGTGCACTGCTGATTGTGCCTATTGCTGCTGATAGCGGTTTCGCTAGATGTTTTGCGAGTCGATGAGGTGCACTTCCTATTCCTGAGGTAATGGGTCTCATCGGGATTCCTGGTTTGTGTACTTTGGGAATCCCTCTCATCCTTGGTGTTTTTGGGGCTTCTTCGAGTAGGTATAGTAGTTTATCTCCTCTAGCTGAGCTGGATAAAATCTTCCTTGCTTCTTTCTTGAACTCCTCCGCTTTCCTACTTGTGTAACCTATTTCTACATTCTTGTACGTATTTCTGTCATCTAGAAGCTCCTGCATTTTTTCATTATAGTCTGTTTTCTTCATAATCACTATTCCACCACCATTGTCAGCTTGTGTTATGACAAGGTCTGTGCGTTCTTGTAATCTTATTAATACCTCTCTAAATCTCCTTGGTATGCCACATTCTTCTCCTTCCGCTAGTGCCTGGTAGCATGCAATTATTCCTTGTTTGAAGCCTTTGTCGACGTCCTTTTCGTTCCATTGGTAATTCTTGACTAAAAAGTTATTAAAATTAAGCTTAGGTATACCGGTGTCAAATTTAAATCCTAGCGATAGTGCTTGTAGCTCGGTGTCGCTTAGTTGTTCATTGGTGAGATTATTGACGAGGTCTTTGCATCCCACGAGGTTCCATTCACTGTAGCGGCACAGTTCATCCAGTTTCTTGATTAGTTTATCTTTCTATTTTAGTTCTTCGGATTTTAGCTTTTCTAACCAGTGTAGAGGTAACGTAATTGTTTTAAGGCTATGGCTACATAAGTCATAGATTCTGTCAGTTAATGTATCACACGCTTCCTTAAGATAAGCTCGGGCACTGGATTCAAAAGTGTGATGAGAAATAGACATTTTGGAATGGATGCCGAGAGGAGATTGTATGAAGGAGTGATTGTGCCAACAGCACTGTATGGGGCAGAAACATGGAACATAAGAGTAGTCTGAATGTGTTTGAGATGAGATCTAGGGTTACTAGGCTGGATAGAGTGAGAAACGAGGTTAGGAGGAGAACGGGGGTGGAAAGGGATTTGGGAAGTAGGGTTGATGTTTGGGATGGTTTGGACACATGGAAAGAATGAGTGAAGAAAGATTAGTAAAAGAAGTGTGGAAGGCAGAGTGGAAGGAGTGAACATAAGAGAGCAACCAATGATGAGATGGATGGATGGGGTAAAAGGGGGCATTGGGAAAGAGGGGAATGTCTGCTGAGGAAGGATGGGAGAAGACAGATGGCAGGGGTAAGTGGAGAATAGTTGTATTTACCTAATTGTAGTTTGCAATTGTATATGGATGATGCTGTGATATATGGAAGGGAGTGGGTAGGGGATGGGTGTGGGTGAGGAAGTATGTGCAAATGATATTTTGATGCAGCCCAAAGGGTTGTCTCCCCATCTTCTCTTTTTCTGCATGAGGGGACAGAGACGGGGGTCGCTAATTAAATGAAGCGGCCTTGCTGTGGAGGTGCTGTGTCTTGCTTTTGACCCAGGGCAGTGGGCGAGATGCAGAGATGACCCATCATCCAGGAGGAACCAAGAAAAAAGCAAGGGAGGGGTGGTGAATGGAAGTGAAGTATGTGGGGATGAAATGGATGGGAGTGGATTTATACCTTTGACTTTGGCCCACCTCCCTTGTGAGGGGGGAAAAGCCCCTGATATATGTATGTATTTTGTGTTGATGTGTTATATCATTCTGGCTACAGAATTTGTGTCAATGCAATTTTTGTTGTTCAGAATGGCTGTTGTGGTTCACTATATGATTTGAATTATTTTTTGATGTAGCTTTTGTGTGCTTTGGCAAAAAATGATGCTATTGTATTTGTTGGTCAGTGGTTGACATAAGTTAACATCAAGGATAATGTGGATACAAATGAGATTGGGATGGAAGATAATGGGTATTTGTGAGTGGATTTGACCTTAGTTTTAATTCTTCCAGCTAATGGTCATTTGAGATAGATTTTATAGATTTAGCTGATAACATTTGATATATTTATTTCAGTTTGATAATGCAATTGCCTGTGCAGCTGCAGATGGCATCTCCAGCTGCAAAGGAGTGGCTGCAGAAGAGAAGAGAAGATGTTCAACCCTGGACACACTTTGTTAATACAAGCAAATTCAAGGTGAGTGAGAAATATTTTGTATAGAAAGACATGTTAAAAAAATCATATATTACCTCTCTCATGTGTATTTACCCACAAGAAATGAGCTATGCTCATGGGGTCCTGTTATGTATGCATTTCCCTAATTGTAGTATGTAGGAAAATAGCAATGCTTGTTGGGTCCCATCTCCTACTCACCAATATGACATAATACCTATTCTCAAAACCATGTACAGTTCCAACTTAATCTATATCCTTAATTTCAATATTCATATTTTTGAATTCATGTTTGCCTGTCAGTCTTGTGTGCACAGCCTCCCAAGTAGTTCTGCCATATCAGTTCTTTCTTCTCCCTGGTTCCATGTGGGTGGGGGTGGGGAGTTAGCTCCTTGTTAGTTGGTATGCCTTATAAGAGTATTTCTACTGCAGTCCTTGGACCAACAATTCTGTTCAGGGTTTTAACAGGATGGAACATAGAGGAAGGGGGTACTGAGGTAGCCATCAGACAAGAACACAACATAGCAAGTGGAAACTCTGTTGAGAGCCTGTGAAGGTGATCATGTTCCTCTATTGCTATTTTGTTATGATTAACACAAGGCAACAACAACTGGTAATGTGTTCCACTTGTTCTCTGCTTTGTTTAGGAAGCTGAACATTTTAAAAAGTTCTTTTACTATTTGATGTGTCTGTGATGACATGTATATATATCAAAGGCTTTTCCCCCCTTACAAGGGAGGTAGCCAAAAACAAAGGCATAAGATCCACCCCCACCTATTCCATCCACACTTACTCCAGTCCCATTCACCCCCCCCCTTCCTCCCTCTTATCTTGCCTCCTCCTGGATGACAGGTTATGCCTGCATCTCACCCACTGCCCTGGGTTAGAAGCAGTGTTGCAAGATGCAGCACATCCACAGCAAGGCTGCTTTATTAAATCGGCAACCCCCCCCCTCTGACCCCTCCTGCAGGAGTGGAGAAGATGGGGAGAAATCCCTTCAGGCTGCATCAATTTATTTTTCACACATACTGTACTCCCTCACCCCCATCTCCCACCCACTCCCTGCCATGCATCACAGCATCATCCATACACAACCATTCTCCATTCAACCCCTATCTTCTGTCCTCTCCCATTCTTCCTCAACAGACACCTTCCACCTTTGCCCTCCACATCTCTGTTACTAATCTTTCTTCACTCATTCTTTCATTCCATGTGTCCAAACCAAAGGATTACAATGGAAGAGCATGCCGGCAGGAGAACTTTTGGTTCATGTGAAAAAAATAAGTAGACAAACAGGTAGATAAAAGAATAAAATGAGTAGATAATGAAAAATGATAAACAAAAATAAAAATAAATGATAAGAAATGAATAACAAAAAATAAACTGTTAATGATAACAAATAAAATAAAAAAGCCAGGCATTACAGTATATTTCTTAGGTGGTTATCTAAATAAATCTTAACTTCAAACCGTACTACATTGCACTGCCTCTGCAGGAAGTTTGTCCCATTAATTTACTACACGGTTGGTGAAATTGTTTGTACCCACTTCCAAATTAAATCATGTTCCTGACAATTTGCGACCATTACATCATGTCTTATTCGTATTCAGGGTGAAAATATTGTTACTCGTGATGTTAATTTTCTTTGAATCTTAAACATCTCTATCAAATCACCCCCAGAGTCTTCTTTTTTATTGGGAAAAATAGATTCAATACTCTTTCATCAACCCTATCTCCCAACTCCCTCACACCAGATATTCCCCTTGCTGAATCACAACACAGGTTTAAGCCACTACACTCCACAAACATTCTTTTAATAAATCTCACACAAAGAATGTTAGATGGCATCAATTTAGATAGGTCCCATCACAGAACACTTCTTATAACATTAGACATTAGTAAAGCTTTTGATACTATCCCCCCTCCACAAACTAACAAAAAATATATAACACTCCTAAAATCAATAAAAGTGACATTTGCATACTTGGACGAAAACATAATAAAAAAAATATTGGTTACATTGATAAGGCCTAGACTAGAATATGTGGTGACATTGTGGTCACCCAGTACCAAAAAGAATATAAAGAAAATAGAAAGGATCCAGAGAGCAGCAACAAAAATGGCACCTGCACTTGCAAACCTATCATATGAGGAGAGATTGGCTAAACTGGAGTTACCGACGCTGGAGCAAAGAAGAGAGAGAGGTGATCTACTGACCATCTACAGAATCATGAAAGGCACAGAGATACTCGATAGAGAGGACTTACTAAACTGGGACAAGAGAAACACAAGAGGACATGGAAAGAAAAAAAAAACATAGCTACAGAAGAGAACTGAAGAAAAACAGTTTTCCACATAGAGTAGTGGACACTTAGAACAAACTGGACAATGAAATAGTATGTGCAAAAACCATTTATGAGTTTAAAAGCAAACTAGACACTGCAAGATGCATAGCTCCCCTTCCCGCAAAATAAAACTAGGTAAATACAGACATGCACAATAACACTAAAAGATGGTTGGCCAATTATCTGGCAGGCAAAAATGCTTATGTGTCATATAATGGCCAATTATCGCACAACAGAAACGTTAAGAATGGAGTACCACAGGACTCAGTTCTATTCCCCACACTCTTTAATCTATACATGCGTGATATACCCACACCAGACACCTCAGAAATACAAATCTCTTCCTGTGCAGACAACATGACAATCACAATAAAACAACCATACTTTGATACGCTCAACACATGGTTTATTACAGACTCAAAATAGCCCCAGCCAAATCTACAGCAACACTTCTCACCAACTGGACAAAAAAACACAAATACATTCCTCATCTCTATATCAACAACACTCTAATATCACACACACACACTTCAACGAACGGACGGCTTAGAAGAACGTTCTGAAGAAAAGTGAAGTCTGTGGATCCCAACGCAAAGAGAAGTGCCTAGTGTTTTTGCAGGGTGGGGGGGAAATTGCTCGTGGTGTAGTGGGAAGGTGAAGAAAAAGGAGAAGGGGAGGGATTACTGAGGGAAATGGAAGGAAATGAGGAGGGAGTAGACTTTGACCAGCCAGACAAGCGGAAGGTAAACAAAAGACTTAGCGAGGATCAAATGTCTAATAAAAATGTAAAGATTAGAAGTATAGAGAGGAGCAATACAGAAGAAAGTGACGAGAATATGTTCCAGGGATTTAAAGAGGGTGGGGGGGACACAAACCCCCCCCCCCCCCCCCCCCCCCCCGACTGATAAGACTAGAGGAGAGAGTTGATAAGGTGATCGAGGACTTGGAGCGTAAGTTAGGTAACGTAGACTCCATTTTTCAAAGAATTGAAAGGTTGGAACAACTAGAGAAGGCTAACAGAAACTTAACTGAAGAAATAGAAGACCTAAAAAGACAGTTAAGAGAAGTAAAGGTGGAGAATGAGGAATTGAAGAAGAATAGTAAAGAAAACAGAGAGACAATAGCTAAAGAAACTAAGAATTGGAAAACAACCCAAGAAGGAAATAAGGTTTCATTCACTGACATAGTCAAACAGCAATTGAAAGAACATACTGAAGACTCAGTTATTAAAGTGATGAGACAAAAGGAGAATATAGTAAGAGATTTAGCAGACAAGAAGAAATGTATAATTATATTAGGAATGGAAGAGAAACACAACACAGATAGAACCACAAGAATCAAAGAGGAAAATGAAAAAGTAAGCAGTTTATTAAAATTAGTCCAGGAAGATGAACCAGAAATTATAAAGGAAATTGAGGAAAAATTCAGACTC
The DNA here is from genome assembly GCF_046742065.1 of Oratosquilla oratoria. Classification (NCBI taxonomy): domain Eukaryota; kingdom Metazoa; phylum Arthropoda; class Malacostraca; order Stomatopoda; family Squillidae; genus Oratosquilla; species Oratosquilla oratoria. Next base: position 49,126,275 of record NC_134788.1, on the reverse strand, counting down.
GGAAAATATAGCACAGACAAGACCAGACCAATTAAGATTAAATTCAAGTCACAAACAACGGCAGAGAATATCTTATCCAAAACAGGGAAACTAGCAACAAATGAACAATACAAAAAGATATGGATAAAAAGAGAAATGAATAAAGAGGAAAGAGAGGAAGAAAAGCAGAAAAGACTGGAAGCTAAGGCAAAAAACGAGAACAGAACGGAGTCAGAGAAAGAGAGATTCTATTGGAGAGTAGTGAACATGAAACTAAGGAAGTTCGACATACAAAAGAAAAACATAAGGGAAACAGAGAACACAATGGAAGTGGCAGAAAACTAAGAGTGTCTTACACAAATATAGATGGATTAATAACAGGATTGAATGAACTGAATGATTATTTGAAAGAAAAAGAACCGGACATAATGGGAATTGTAGAAACAAAATTAAAAGGCCCACTACCACCCAACAGTGTAGGACATGATGCATACAATTATTGGATTAGAAACAGAGAGAAAAAGCAAGGGGGTGGAGTTATGTTCCTGACTAAGAAGGATATAAACGTGAAAGGTGTCATATATGGAAAGAATACAGTAGAGATGATTATGATAGAAGTGGAAGACAGAGATAAGAAGAGCAGAAAATTTGTGATAAATTATGTGCCTCCAAAAACAGCCTCATGGGAGGAGAGTGAACATAAAAGTATGTTAGAGGACACAAAGATAACATTAACTAAAATAATGGAAGATGGAGGAAGAATAGTTATGATGGGCGACTTTAATTGCAAAGAAATCTGCTGGGAAGAAATGACAGTAAAGGGTGGAGACGACTCATGGGGAAACGATCTACTTGAGATGATTACTGACCATTCAATGACACAATGGATACAGGAGAACACTAGGTATAGAAATGAAGAAGAACCATCGAGACTAGACTTATTAATTACATCTGAACCTAGAATAGTAGACAAGATTGAATATAAAACACCAATAGGTAAAAGTGACCACATATTGATTGAACTGGAACTTAATGAAGAAAAATATATGAAAAGAAATGAACAATATAGAAAAGGAAGAATGATGTATGAAAAAACAAACTTTGATAAAATAAGAGAGTTCTTTCAACAAGAAAACTGGGAAGAAATATACAAAGAAGAAACATCAGTGGAAAAGAAATGGAATATTTTGACAAAAATTTACAAAAAAGGAGTGGAAAAGTATGTCCCAAGACAAAAACAAGAAAAAGAATATGTAAAATGCTGGTACAACAAAAGTTGTAGGGAGTTAAAAGACAAAAGAGACAAAGCCTGGACCAGATGGAAAAAAGACAGACCTGAAAAATGGAAAATATATACCAGTTATAGAAATGAATATGTACAAACGTGCAGAGAGGAAAAGAGAAAATATGAAAAAGACGTCATAGAAAAATGTAAAGATCAACCAAAACTATTCTACAGATTTGTAAACAATAAACTGAAAAACAAACAGGACTTGGAGAAATTAAGACAAGGGGGAGTTGAATACACTGAGGAAATGGAAATGGCGGAAATTATGAACAAACATTTTAAATCAGTGTTTACAAGGGAGAACATACAACCTGAAGAGATTGAATGGAAAGAGAAAGTCCCCCCTATAGAAAAAAATAGAAGTATCAAAGAATGAAATATTGATACACTTGAGTAATCTTGATGTCAGAAAATCACATGGACCAGATGAAATAGCAAACTGGATTCTGAAAGAATACAGGAATGAACTGGCAGACAAAATACATAGCATAATAAGCAGTTCCTTGAAAGAAGGAAAAGTTCCAGAAGATTGGAAAAAAGCAAATATAGTACCCATATATAAAGGAGGAAATAAAGAAGAACCTACCAACTATAGACCAGTCTCTCTAACAAGTACAATAGCAAAAATTTGTGAAAGAATTATCAAAAATAGATGGGTAAAATACTTGGAAAAAAACAACGTGCTAAATCCAAGGCAATTTGGATTCAGACAAGGACGATCATGCGTCACCAATTTAATATGCTTCTATTCAAGGCTAATAGATATAATACAAGAAAGAGATGGATGGGCTGATTGTGCATTTCTAGACCTAAAAAAAGCTTTTGACAAAGTACCACATAAGAAGTTGCTTAAGAAACTAGAATCTGAAGGAGGAATACAAGGTAAATTACTAAATTGGATGGAAGACTTTTTGCAAGAAAGAAAAATGAGAGTAGTGATAAGAAACCAGCACTCAAAATGGAATGAAGTAATAAGCGGAGTCCCGCAGGGAACAGTCCTGGCCCCAATAATGTTTGCTATATATATTAATGATATGGATGAAGGAATTGAAAGCTATATGAGCTTCTTTGCAGACGATGCAAAACTACTGAAAAGAGTGAAAACTGAAGAAGATTGTGAATCACTATAGAGAGATCTAAATAAAGTACAGGAATGGAGTAGGAAGTGGGAGATGGAGTTCAATACAAAAGAGTGCAGTATAATGGAATTTGGAAAAAGCAAAAACAGAATAACAGGATCATATAATTTGGGAGAAGAGGGAATAAAAAAAGTAGAAAATGAAAAGGACCTGGGAGTCATTGTTATGAATAATATGTCACCTGAAAAACATATAAATAAGATTTTTGGAGAAACTTATAATTTAATAAGAACAATCAAAGTGGCATTTACATACCTGGATGAAGAAATGGTGAGGAAAATCCTAATCACCCTGATAAGACCAAGATTAGAATATGCAGCAACAATATGGTCACCAAGTACAAAAAAATGTATAAAAAAACTTGAAAGAATACAAAGAGCAATTACAAAACTGGCACCAACACTCTCAAAACTATCATATGAAGAGAGACTACAAAAACTTGAACTACAGACACTAGAGCAAAGAAGAGAGAGAGGAGATTTGATAGCTATTTACAGAATCATGAAAGGCATAGAAATTACTGATAGAGAGAATCTGATAAAATGGGATGACAGAAATACAAGAGGACACGGAAAGAAAATAAAAAAAGACAGCTATAGAAGAGATTTGAAAAAGAACAGCTTTCCACACAGAGTAATAGACAGTTGGAACAAGTTAGATGAGAAAGTGGTGTGTGCAAAAACAATACATGAATTTAAATATTGTTTAGATAAAATGAGAAATGAAGACGGGACCCCACGAGCATAGCTCCCCTTCCCGTAAAATACAACTAGGTAAATACAACTAGGTAAATACACACCAAAAATTCTTGGTGTAACACATGATGCATCCGTGTCATTTAAACAGCATATCACAAACATAGAAAATAAATGCACACTTAGACTCAATGCACTTGAATCAATCACTGGAACAACATTTGGACAAAACAAAGAAACTAACACTACCTTATATAAACAATGCATACGCTCAGTGATGAACTATGCGAGTCCAGCATGGGCACCTAATCTCAGTGAGACACACCTCAACACCCTTCAGACCATACAAAACAAAGCATTAAAAGCAATTACAGGCTGCACATATACAACACCTACAGACCACCTACACTATGAAACAAAAGTCCTCAAAGCCAAAGATCACCTTGACATGAGAGGCACACAAACACTGCAGCCTCCACAAACACAACACACCCGCTACACTACATAGCAGAACACCCACACACACCAAGAAAAAAAAAACACCCAAATATCTATATCACATACAAATACCAGCCTCCAGAAACATATTCATAATCATATCACTCACTGCTCCATTAATACAATAAAGGACAAGACATTGCTGCATGCCAGACCCCCTGATAGCCATCCCTCTGAATCCTCTCTCCCACAAAAGGACAGAGTCCACCTTGCCAGACTGTGGTGCGGACACCACCCAGCAGCCCTTCTAAGCTACTGGAAAAGACTAGATGACTGCATTGTGGACAACTGCCCTGGATGTAACACTTCATCCCATACTATTCAACACGTCATGGAAGATTGCATTATAGACAATCATGCACGCAAACAAGACAACATACACTCCATAGAGGATTTGTGGGAAAACCCCGTTCCGGCCGTGGCATTCCATGGGGAGACAGGATTGCCCAGACACACAGTCTAGGGAACAACAACAATGACAACTCCCTTTCTACCCCATTCTCCTCCTCACTTCCTTGTTTCTCACTCTATCCAGCCTAGTAACCCATATCATTCTTCTCAGGCACCTCATCTCAAACACATTCAAACTCCTCTCTTCCTCTCTTATGTTCCATGTTTTTGCCCCATACAGTGCTGTTGGCACAATCACTCCTTCATACAATCTCCTTTTAGTATCCATTCCCAAAAGTTTATTTCTCATTGCACTTTTCAATCCACCAAGGCATTTACTCGCTTCTCTCAATCTACATTCTACCTCCACCTCCACTTCTCCCTTTCCCACCACATTCACACTCAAGTATCTAAAGCTATCCACTTCCTCCAGTCTCTCTCCCTTAATACTCATTTCCAGATTCTGCCACTTTCTCCCCTTGTTCGTCTCATCACTTTACTTTTACCCACGTTCATTTTGAACTTCCTTCTTTCGCACACCTTCCCAAACTCTGTCACTAACTTCCTCAATCCCTCCTCTGATCCTGCTACAAGCGCAGTGTCATCAGGAAACAACAACTGGCTTATCTCCCACATTTCTCCATTTTCTTTAACCATCTCCAATCCCTGACCCACTACCCTTGCATTGACCTCTCACACCACCCCATTCATGTATAAATTGAACAGCCAGGGTGACATAACACATCCCTCACTCTCCATTTCTGATTTGAACACAAGCTCTACCACTCTCATAAAAACTCTTGACTGCTCTTAACTGTTTTCTTCCTACCCCGTTGTCATGTTCCATGATGTGTCACTGACATGAAGGGATGTGGGTATGGCACCATAACCCACACTCTAGCAAGAGCCATAGTGCTCGCCATTCTTAGTACATACATACATATTCCAAAGGCTTTTTCCCCCTTATAAGGGAGGTAGCAAAAAAACAAAGGCATAAAAACCACTCTCACCCATTCCATCCCTAACATACTCCACTCTCCTCCACCCTCTTCCCTCCCTCTTATCTTGGCATCTCCTAGTAAATTGATTATAATATTTAATCCATCAAAGTAGTAGGTTACCTTAAATTAAATAGATACATACATATACCAAAGGCTTTTTCCCCCTTACACAGGGGGTAGCCACAAAGAAAAAGGCATAGAAATAACTCCCACACATTTCATTTCCCATATATTCCACTTCCCTCCACCCTCCTCCCTCCCTTCCATCTTGTCACCTCCTGGATGATGGGTCATCCCTGCATCCTGTCCACTGCCCTGGGTCAGAAGCAGTGTTGCAAGACACAGCACATCCACAGCAAGGCCGCTTCATAAATTCGGCGACCCCTCCTCTCCGTCCCCTCATGCAGAAAAGGAGAAGACGGGGAGAAATCCCTTTGGGCTGCATCAAATTTTTTCTCATACATACTTCCTCACCCCCCATCCCCCACCCACTCCCCCTCATGCAGCACAGCCTCATCTATACACAACCCTTCTCCATTCACCCCTATCTTCTGTCCCCTCCTGTCCTTCCTCTACAGACATTCCTCTCTTTTGTAAAGCCCCTTTCACCCCATCCATCCATCTCATCCTAGGACGCCCCCTCATATTCACTCCTTCCACCTCCGCCTTCCACACTTCTTTTACAAATCTTTCTTCACTCATTCTTTCCATGTATCCAAACCATCCTAATACTCTTTCATCAACCCTATCTCTCAGCTCCCTTTCCACCCCTGTTCTCCTCCTCACCTCCTCATTTCTCACTCTATCTAGCCTAGTAACCCCTATCATACTTCTCAGACATTTCATCTCAAACACATTCAAACTCCTTCTCTTCCTCTCTTATATTCCATGTTTCTGCCCCATACAGTGCTGTTGGCACAATCACTCCTTCATACAATCTCCTCTTAGCATCCATTCCCAAATGTCTATTTCTCATTACACTTTTCAATCCACCAAGGCATTTACTCACTTCTCTCAATCTACATTCTACCTCCACCCCCACTCCTCCCCTTTCCTGTCACATTTGCACCCAAGTATCTGAAACTATCCACTTCCTCCAGTGTCTCACCCTTAGTGCTCACTTCCAGCCTACTGTCACTCTCTCCCCTCGTACATCTCATCACCTTACTTTTACCCACATTTATCTTCAGCTTTCTTCTTTCACACACCTTCTCAAACTCTGTCACTAACTTCCTCAATCCCTCCTCTGATCCTGCTACAAGCGCAGTGTTGTCAGCAAACAACAGCTGGCTCACCTCCCACTTTTCTCCATTTTCTTTAATCATTTCCAACCCTTGACCCACTACCCTTGCATTCACTTCTTGCACCACCCCATCCATGTAAAGATTGAACAGCCAGGGCGACAACACACCCCAGATGAAGTCCCACCTTTACCTCAAACCATTCACTCTCTCCATTTCTAATCCTAACGCAAGCTCTACTACTCTCATAAAAACTCTTGAGTGCCCTTGACATACATATACCAAAGGCTTTTTCCCTCTTATAAGTGCTTAAATTAAATAATAATATAAAACGAATTAGGTTTTTTCTTGTGATGAATGACTAGTTGCAGGAGATCTGGAAGCCAGTGGCGGAGGAGTACAAAATTGAAGCCTTCTCCCCTCGGAGGTCAGAGGGCATGTAAACAAGATGACACTATGAAGTAGTGTCCTCGTATATGTACGTACCTTTCCCCATTTGATTAGTTAGATAATAATTGAAATTTTATAAGCCTTCTTTACGCACAAATAAAAAAGTAGAAAGATTGTATGGAGCTGGGCATAGTGATAGAATAGGCTAGGCACACATACCTGTCCTTGGCACTGATGTTGTGTGGTCATAGTATAAATTAAGATGCATGGGCATTGAATTTCTGACTCCCGCACTCATACTCTGTTCATACCCAACTTCATTGTAAGTCAAAATATTATTTTATTAGATAATGTTAACGAAATAAGTTTTGCACATAACCACTTTTACTATCCAAGTGAAGTTAAATTTTTTTATAAATAGGCTAAATATCACCCTGGTCATTGGATTGAAGGAACTGTTCAAATCACAGCCAAGATTCAATACATCAATTCAATACCTCTCTACCCTGTTGTAAGCCTTTTCCAAATCCATAAAAGCCCAAAAAAACATCCATCTCACAAATCTGTCTTACCACAGAAATCTGATCCATGCAACCCCCACTTGTCCTAAACCCACACTGTTCCTCATCAATTACACTTCTGTTCCTCCTAATCCTCTCAATGAAGACCCTCCCATAAGCCTTCCCAACTACACTTAACAAACTGATCCCTCTGAAACTACTACATTCACACATGTCCCCTTTTCCCTTGTAAAGTGGAACTATACAGGCACCCACCCAGTCCACCATCACTGTACCTCTTTTTTGTTTTAGACATTCTCCATGACATCCATCCAACCCAGGTGCTTTACCTGCTCTCATCATCTTAACAACTTCCTTCACCTCATCTTTCCTTATTTCTCCTCTATTTTCCTCTCTCATCACTGTCCTTTTCTTAGCACTACCCACTGCAACTACCTTTCCCTCCCTATCCTCCTTCACATTGAGCAACTCCCTAAAATACTTTCCAATCTTCCTCTTATTGCCATCTCTTCCATTATCATCTCTCCATCTGCACCTTTTACCTTTTCTTCTCTATTTGATTCACCTCCTCCTCCTCTTAATTTAGAATTTTTATTTTAATGAAAAAAATAAAGCACATCTCTAGGCTATTATAAACAGCCATATAAGGTTGTTTATCTTGGTAATTTTCATGTAATTAACTTATAAGTAAACACCATGTATTTACAAAATGTTTGTCAATTCATAAAGTACTGAATGATCTGGCAATTTTTGGAACATGTTGCTATTTGTACAGAATCAGTACAGATAGTTGTAGTTTAGATCTACAAGTTAGTACAGTTTCAGCCAGAAATGTGTGTGTGGTTGGTTGTTATGCTTTTCTAATGAGCCTCATAGAATATTTAAGAATTCAAATATAATCTATAACTGGATTAAAAAATGTGTCACCTTATTGTATTCTTTTTTTTTTTACAGATTTATAGAAATTACTCATAGTGATATCTACATCTTGGCTATTAGGCCTTTTCAGCAAAATGCAATGGTTCGGCACTTGAAATACTGCCAAGACCCTACTACTAAAAACATAAGTGCATAACAATCAATCTTAGAAAATTGACTGATGTGCTTATTGAAAAGTGTGATGGAAGATGGAAAAAAGACTCATTGTTGTGTGTGAACTGTTGGACACTAATAATGAATAACCCCACAATAATTAGAACCATTGAAAACTATGAAAACCATTGAACCATTGAAAACTTCAAGCAGTGATTTGAGTGATATAATATCTTCAAATCGAGATCTGTACAGTGAATACCCAGCCGAAGAAAATCCTTTAACTTCAATTGAAAATCCTTTAACTTCAATTGAACCATTTCTAGCACTTCTGGACCAAACACCAGTAAAAAAAAAAGAGTAAAAAGAAAATTATTTGGTTTTTGTCTGCATGGTATACAATTTTCCTTTATATAAGCATTCTAAATCAGTTTGCATTCTTAATCACTAGATATTTTTTATTTCAATGCCATTTTTGTTTAATTGGTAATTTTTTGCATAGCAATGTATGCATTTAATTGTTTAGCATTTCTAAAAATAAATGGATAACTCATAAGTAATATTTATTTCTCTCTCTCTCTCTCTCTATATATATATATATATATATATATATATATATATGTATGCATATATATGTATATGTATATGCTAACCTAATTTATGTTTGTTGCAATTATTATTTCGAACTGTGTTCCTGTCATTTTCTGCATTTCATGTATATTGATTCTTTGCCAAATAAACTTATTATTATTATTATTTTTATATATGTGGAGAGAGAGAGGGGAAATATTCCTTATAAGTTATCCATTTATTTTTAAAAATGCTAAACAATTAAATCATATATTGTAATGACAACTATGACATTATTTTGTATCAAATTTTACTCTGTATATTAATGTAAATGTACAAATTTTTATTTCTTTTCAGAAGGGTTATCATTGAGCCAGAAGAAGTGCAAAGCTCATGGTAAGCTATCAGATGCCAGAAAAACATTTGAAGGAAAGCCTAGAGGTTAGTTATGGTGTTCATGTTAATAGCGAGGCAGAAAGTGAGGCTTCAAAACCTGAAACACAATCTGAGAAAATGAGAAAATCATTCCTGGATAGCAAATAATCATAAACTACATGTATTAACTCTCTCCCCATACTAAATTAAAGAAACCACTTTTTTATTTTTTTTTTTCCAAACTACAACATATATGGTGAGAGAGAGCCATTTACTAAAATCAGAATTTGGAATCTTTTTCTAAAGATTCCAATCATGAGCAAAGGAAAAGTGGCATCAGAAGAGCACAAAGATTTAGTTTGAAGATTCTATAAGTCAGATGAGGTTAGTCATATGTGTCCTGGCCAAAAGGATTGTGTGAAAATCACCAGTGCTGAAGGTGCAAAAGCAGCTGGTTCTTGGGAATTTAAGAGAGATATTTGAACTATATAAAAATGATAAAAAGAATATTAAAATAGGATTCTCCACATTTGGTAAATTACAGCCATCATGTTGTGTGCTTGCTGGTAGTGGTGGGACCCGTTCTCTCTGTGTCTGTACACATCATCAGAACCCAAAATTACAGTTGGCTGCATTGGGAAAATAAGGTCACTCATACAAAGATCCTATGGATTATAGTGTCTGCAGTAAAGAAAAAGAAGCTTGCATGATGCAAATTTACAAAGACTGCCCAAGAGAAGAAGGTGTTCTGAACTTTCTCGACTTGCTTGACAATGTTGAATCAGCTCCAAATGAAACATCTTGCAAGCAATGGGTGACTGTGGACTGTTGTACATTGGTAGACAAAGTGGAGCCACTTCATGAATACAGTATAAGCTCTTTTAACCAGCATGAGTGGGACCAAAGACGTGCCGGAAAGGGGAAATCCCGGTTACGAGAAGGAATGTAAAGAAAATACATTTATTGCCTTTATTCATAGAGTACTTAAATAAAATTCATTCGATGGCTTCACTTTTGTTGTTTATTTATTTACCAGTATATTCATATTTATTTATCTTGATTTATTTTCATGAAATCACGTATGTCACTTTGTTTAGAATGTTTGTCTCTCTGCATTAAAAATTCATTTTGAAGACAGTGAAGAGACATCATTTCGTGAGTCCCCATGTAGGTGCACTGCTCCGCAAACTTGAAAAGTGTTGCCAATCTTTAGCGGCATCCTTCCACGTTACTCTTGGCTCTAGGTCATCTTCCTCTTCACTATCAGCCTCTGTTTCCTTACCATGCTTCTCCTCAATCACTGCCTGAATGATTTCATCGTCAGTTAGTGTGGGGGTGATAGCTTCATCTTTGTCGACCTCCATCCACTCCTGAAGAGCTTCATCAGTGACGCTAAGCTTAGCACTACCACACATATCCTTCAATTCAGCCATCATTACCTTCCTTTGCTGTCGGTATGTGTTTGTGTGTTGAGAGAGTTGCTAATAGACAGTCGCACGCTTAACATCAGGCGTCTTATTACAGTGGGCACTGGGCCTGACGGAGCGGCGGGATTTGTGGGAGATGGCGGGAAAGATGCGCTCTACCTCTGGCTGCGGCGGGAGTGGCGCGAGAATTTAACATTTTATTTTTTCAAATTTTTACATTTTTATACAAAATTGTTATTTCCTCATGAATAATGTGCCAGTTATAAGAAGGAGCCGGATACGAGAATAATAAATAAAAGAGCTTTTACTGTTCTTATCATCACTAAGCAAGAAAATATCCTGCATGTTTTGTCATCATTTTGTTACACAGCAGCAATCACAGTACTTAAAACAGTTGAAAGAAACAGTACACCTCTGAAGGAGGCAGTTATAGTAGGAGGTGATTTTTCAGAAGGTTATTCTTTCATTGCCCAAGATGCTGCTAAGGGTTTCACTGGGACAACTCACAATGTACAGTTCACCCTTTTGTCGCCTATTAATTATATAGATCATCTGAAGACCAAGAACCTAACCTTTTCACTGACTGTTTGTTATCTCCATCACTAAAACACAACACTAATGGTTTACTCATTTATAGAACAGCTTATGGGCTATGTCAAATTCAAGTGCCCACAACTGAAAATAGTTGTACTATTTTTCGGATGGATGAAGAAAATTTTGGTTTGTCTTGTGAATGGCATTTTTTTTGGTACATCTCATGGCAAAGATGCATAAAATGATCACTTAAACCAATTATTCAAGAAGATTTAGATAAATTACAGCAATGGTCTGAAAAGTGGTTAATGAAATTTAACAAAAGTAAATGCAAGGTAATGCACATAGGTAAAAATAACAGTAAGTACGATTACAAATTATTTGGAAATTCGTTAACAAAAGTGAATACCTGTAGTGAAAAATATCTCGGCATAATTATCATTAACGATCTCAAATCATCCAAGCAGTGTATTTCAGCCTCTGAGAAAGCAAATAAGATTCTAGGACTGATTGTGCGATCTTTTGACTTTAAAAGTCCATCACTCATTAACAAGCTATATAAATTGATAGTTCGTCCACATTTGGAATATGCTATTTCTGTATGGTCACCGAATCTCATTAAAGACATTGACAGATTGGAAAAAGTACAATGGTGAGCCACAAAACTGATTCCAAATATCAAAAATAAATAATACAAAAGTCGACTGAAACACATGAATCTGTTTTCCCTAAAAAAGCATAGACTCAGAGGTGACTTGATACAGGTCCTTAAAATTCTAAAGGGAATTGACAACATCAAAAGTGACAAAATTTTCACACTGAATGAGAATCCGACAAGAAACAGTGGTCTCAAACTGTCCGGAAATAGATTTAATTTGGAAGTGGGTAGAAACAACTTTACCAACCATGTAGTTAATGAATGGCATAAACTTCCTGCAGAGACAGTGCAATGTAGTTCAGTTCGAAGCTTTAAGAATCATTTTGATAAACACCTAAGCAAGATGCTGTAATGATTATAATTTATTTTATATATTTATTTGTTTAGTTATCATTTGTCTATTTGTTTATCATTATTTGGTTGATTCTCCTTTATTATTAGTTATATGTCAATTTATTATTATTTATTATTTACCTGTTTGTTTATTATTTAACTATACCTATGTATTTATTTACATATTTTATTTATTATGCTCCGCCTTTGTAATTCTTTGTGATGGGATTGGCAGAACAGTGAAGGGAGCTACTGCTCGGGTCAGTTTGCAGAGAGGCAAATTCTTACACCAGAAAACTTGAACAAGACAATAAAAATGTTCATTGTAACCATGTCTGATTTGAAAGATGCAGAACAACTGATGGAATATCAATTCCACAACAGTGTGGATATTCAGGGAACTCAGAAATATCATACATTTGTTCCTATAAACAAGGAGGAACTGAATATGATGTGTCTCATTTCAAGTGGCATTGGAGAGAAGAAACGAATAAGAAAGGTCATATGACTAATGAACCTGCAATGGTTGATACCATAAAATGTGTCAGACCAGGAGAGTATGTTAGCAAGTACATATCATTATCCACCAAATAAAGATTCATGTTCAGTGCCAGAACATCATATATTATCTGCCATGAGTTATCCTAGACTAAGAGGAGGCAGCCAAATTAACTATATTTTACTTCAGAAAGAAATTCACGAAAGTATTGAATATGCCAAAATTGTATCCAGTACAATTTTATGCTGACCTTATATTTGTTGTAATTGTGCTTATGCTTGTGCAGTATATAATGCTTATGATTGTATGCAGTTTGTAAGTACATGGTGTTCACTTGTAAGGTTTTTTTTTATTAGAATAAATGTAATTAATTAGATAAAGGCCTAAGTATGAAAAATTTGTACAGTTGACAGACAATATATAAGTAAGGCGGTCACTTGTGTTAATTATATGAAAAATACCAGCATAATTTTTTTTTTACTGATTGTAATAGCCAAAGCTTATGCCTTCATTTTCTCACACACACACATACATATATATATGATTTTTTTCTTCTTTCAATTTTGATACCCCAGGGGTCAAATCATGACTTCAGATTTTTGCTAAAGTGGATTTTTTTTTTCAACCTAGAGTTCAAAAACACTGATATTTGGATTTCTTGTCTGATTCTAAATATATATACATTTATGTAACTATGACTTTTATCAGCCTAGTTATTGGCCTAGTTATGACGTCAAAATTTCTGAAGCCACATCTCCTGAACAGTTGTTTGGATTAACCTTAGAATTTCAGCAAAATCTGATAGGTGAGGGTGCTAGGCACTTGTTGATCTGACTGAGAATGCCCCAGAAGTGGAATTGCTCATTTTGACTTTGACTGGCTCCCTTGTAAGGGGGAAAATGCCCTTGGTATACAGTAAAAACCCTCTTATCCAGCATTCATGTATCCGGCAACTTAGTATCCAGCAGAAAAATACTCATGGACGAATTCGGCATAGGCTCCTCAGCCATCTACGATATCAAGGCCCAATCAAAGAAGTTATATGAGTTTATGAAGGGGACAGATACCCCAAAAGCTGTTGAAAACTGTCACACTTTACAATATCAGCGTGGGGACAAGATTGACAAAGTGTTGTTGTACGAGCGGTTTTGCCTGAAAAGATCCGAAGGAGTATCAATGACAGGCCCCACCCATGCTGCAAGAAAAAGGATGCGACCTAGCAAAGAAGATGGGTGTAAGGGAAAGAAAGAGCGGCAAACAAGTACAGAGGATAGTGATAAACTGGAGTGATGAACTAGATGTTGGCGAGTGAGGTGGTTTTGTTTGTTTGTTTGTTTATGTGCTTTTTTATGTTAAGTTAAATGTTTATGTTATGTTAAATGTTGTTAATAGTGAATAAAATGAGTTGATTGTAGACATAGTGTTTTTGTGACCCTTCACTTCTTTTAGTAACCCCTTCAGAAAAGTACAGAGAAGGTTAGTGTCTAGTGATGAACTGCATGTTGACAAGTGAGGTGGTGACACCGCAATCATGTGATGCTTTGTTTATGTTGCGGTATGTGATACTATATGTTCACTGACATTAATAGTGAGTTGATTAAGGGGGCGATTGTAGACATATTTCTGTACCCCTTCACTTACTTTAGCAACCCCTTCAAGTATCTGGAATTTTCGAGTATCCGGCATGCCTTTGGCCCCAGTGATGCTGGATAAGAGAGCTTTTACTGTATGTGTATGTATACATTTGTATGTATGTGCATTTATGGTTTTTCATTAAACATCTTATTATCTGTATGGTCTGTTTTTACCTTGACCCATTTTCGAGATTCATAGAATACTGCATTTAGCTACAGGAAGACCCAAAAGGCCCTTTCCCCCCCTTGTACAGTAATTGCAAGGGTGGCTGCTGAGTCAAAAGATACACCCATCCCACTCCCTTCAAAAAGACATTGTCCCTTCCATATAAGCTCCTCATTGTTACCTGACAATTTTTTTTCTTTTCTTTGAATACTATGTAATTACTGTTCTGTATGTTGAATACTAAAACTATTTTTTTTTTCTTTTTTGCAGCATTAGATCTCTACTCTAAATTGGTTTAGCTGCTGCTTTGGGTGGATGCCATATTATATCCATGAAGAATGCTGAGAAAATTTTGGTTATTGGTGGCCATGAAGTCCCCCTTGTCCACCAGTATGCCATTATGGGAATCGTGTCCCTTCCCATTTTTTAGTGGGCTGGAGCTGGGGTCATCCTCTTGTGGGTTCTTGGTAAGATGGAAAGGAATTTGACATTTTAGTATTCATAAACCAAAGAAATGTATGTAGATATCATTTACAGGATTAAGTTTCTCTCTCTTCTTGAATTTATAGCTTTAACCATATAGTGTCGCTCTATTTTTGCTTTCCAAACTTTTTTTGCAAATCTTTCCATTCTTATTTTCTCCATATGCCCAAATCACCTTTGCACTCTATTTTTCCTATCCAATAGCTCTCTTGCCATCCACATTTAAGAGGAAGACCAAGAAGGAGGTGGATGGATGGATGGATGGGAGTGAAAGGAGTGTTGGATGCAAGAAGAATGTGTACTACTTAGCAAGGAAGACAGAATGCCATAAGTAGGAGTAAAGTGAGAGAGAGAGACTGTAGGTGGATGATGAAGGAATGGCATGGCTCCAAGGGATGTTCTTGTCTGATCCATTGATTTTCTGAGTGGATGAGGAGAGGGGGGGGGGAGGTCATATAATATAGTGCTGTGGGTAAACTAGGTTTGGTTGTTAACCCCTGCCGTGGAAGTTCTGTCTTGCTGCATTGCCTTTGACCTGAGCATGAGAGCCTAAGGTAGAAGATGTAATGAGTGGGCTTCGGATGTGTGTGGGGCAGGTATTTGATTTTACACAGCCACCATTGTAAGGGAAGGAAGGTCCATTGGTATGTGTAGATATGAAGTTGTTTTATATTATCTGTCTAACAGATGCTCACTAACCGAGCAAGAGAGAGCGTCACTACTTGTGACAGAGGAGGTCAAGGTCAAGGTGATGGCAATTCAAACCCTGCCACCCGTGAGTTGTACCAAGGGTGTGCTACATTAAATACCGCCATACTGTACTACAAAGTCTTCTTTAAGGAGCACCATCCTAGCTTCCCAATATGGGGGGAGTTCACAAAGTTAAACCAAATCAATCATCAGTCATCTATTTCTCTACCAAGGGCCCCACCCTCTTATATGGAAAGTAGCCAGCCAGGGCATGCACCCACTCTCACTCATTCCACTCCCATCCACCACCCATATTTTGGTTGGAATGTGGTCAAGTACTGAGATGTTATTAACTGCCAGGATGAAATTCTATCACTAAATATTCTCAGATAACAAAGAAATAATGATGTATGTAGGTTTTTTTTTTTTTTTTTTTTTTTTTTTTAATGGCAATGCCGATTCCTATTCACTCTTAGATGCCGATACCGATGCCGATTCCTATTCACTTTTTTAGTTGCCGATGCCAATTCCACTTTATATGATTGTGGTATATCAGTTTTTAATATGAAGTAATAAAAATATGATTTTTACTTGCTTCATAATCTCTGTAGATTTATACCTGCCAGTTGTTGAGCTGTTGGATGCTGATGATTGAATGAAGTTAATGAAGTGCTTATTGATTGACCATTTTATGATTATCAATGTATGGTTGTATTATTTTCTATCGGTTGAAAAAGAGGTAGACATTACCTGTTTCATATATTTTGATGTAACTGCTAACTTCAAGTAACTTGAATCATTTAATGCATGGTTTTGATAAAGCACATGTACAGAGTGTAAATTGCATCAATCCATTTCTTAATCCTAATTTAATAGTAAAGACTAAACCTAGCTCAGTCTCTAATAATTGATACATGGAATGCGGGAACGCTAAAAACAAATCTTCCTTTTTTTTTTTTTTTTTTTTTTTTGAAAAGCCGTGTCTGTTTTGTTCCATAAAGGATTTTTTTTTTCTCTGCATCAGCTCAAGGAATCCAAGTCACGTGGTTCCAGTGGGAGGGAGCAAAATTGATCAACTTTGTAATGTCAGAAGAGATGAGGATATTCTTATTTTTTTTCGTTGAAATTTAGCTATGTCCAAATTTGACTCGTGTGTTTGTGATTTTGACAATAAATCATCTAAACATGAGTCAAAGTCATAGCTGTTATTGTCAAAAAGAATAAAGATGTATTGTTATGTGTTTACATGTCAAAATACTTAAAAAAAAATTCTTTATCAATTATTCATTTGGCAATAAATTGCTGTAAAGCGGGAGTAAATCTGTCCGTTAATTTTTCTAATGTTTAAGCGGGTGCCTGGATGATTTTCTCCCATATTACTCTCACTTAATTTATTTTGTGGAAACATTGCTGTTTAAAAAAAATGTATATATATATATATATATATATATATATATATATATATATATATATATATATATATATATATATATATATATATATATATATTAGTTTAATTTTATATAAGAAATACAAAAATAAAATATAGAATTAATATATTTTGCTCTAATATTTACTGCCATCTTAAAAGTTTCTCTGGTCGTATGCCTTCCTGTTTGCAGATTTGATCACCTCTGCATACTATATTTTTGAAACATGTGTTATGGCAGTAGTGTAGGTTTACACTACCACAACATATTCCTAGCCACCTCAATCCCTACAGTTGTGATGCTATGTGCTAAAGCCTTGATTATTTGGTAGTGGTATCTCGTATAGCACATAATATGCTGCATGGCCCTATGCAACCACCAGAACAATGAATGATAGGTGAATTACTGAATTGGCATCATCATCGGCAAAATATTGCCAATGCCGAATCCCTTTCTAAAAAATGCAGATTTTTGCATATGCTGATTCACCAAAAAAGTGACTATTCTTGCCTATGCCGATTAATCAGCACACCCCTAGATGTATGTAGCAGTATCAGCTGATGAGTAAAGAAAATCAATATCTGTGTATTGCTGCAACAGAAATAATTTATGTCTACAGGAGTATTAGCTGAAGTAATTTTTTTTTATCAAACAGGAGCCAGCTTCATGCATCATTGTACAACATTGCACAACATAGAAAGTATTTTAGGTTCCAAGGATGAACCATTTAAACTGCAATTGGAACAGGTATGTATGCATCCCTTCACTCACATTATAGCCAGCTCATCTTTTGTAATTAAACAGAATGAATAGAGAGAAGAAAAAAAAAGTATCTAATGCTAGATTATTCTCCCCAGGTTTGAGGCAGTCAGGAATCCTTTTCACCACATTTGGTAAACTCAAGAGGGTTGGTGCATCACATCTCAGTTTGACTGGATGGGGTGGTGCGAGAGGTAAATGCAAGGGTGGTGGGTCAGGGATTGGAGATGGTTAAAGAAAATGGAGAAAAGTGGGAGGTGAGCCAGCTGTTGTTTGCGGACGACACTGCGCTTGTAGTAGAATCAGAGGAGTAATTGAGGAAGTTGGTGACAGTTTGGTAGAATGTGTGAAAGAAGAAAGCTGAAGATAAATGTGGGTAAAAGTAAGGTGATGAGATGTACAAGGGGTGAAAGTGGCAGCAGACTGGAAGTGAGCATTAAGGGAGAGCGACTGGAGGAAGTGGATAGTTTTAGATACTTGGGTGCAAATATGGTAGGAAAGGGTGGAGTGGAGGTGGAGGTAGAATGTAGATTGAGAGAAGCAAGTAAATGCCTTGGTGGATTAAAAAGTGTAATGAGAAATAGACATTTGGGAATGGATACTAAGAGGAGATTGTATGAAGGAGTGATTGTGCCAACAGCACTGTATGGGGCAGAAACATGGAACATAGAGAGGAAGAGAGAAGGAGTTTGAATGTGTTTGAGATGAGGTGTCTGAGAAGTATGATAGGGGTTATTAGTCTGGATAGAGTGAGAAATGAGGAGGTGAGGAGGAGAACAGGGGTGGTAAGGGAGTTGGGAGATAGGGTTGATGAAAGAGTATTAGGATGGTTTGGACACATGGAAAGAATAAGTAAAGAAAGACTAGTAAAAGAGGTACGGAAGGCAGATGTGGAGGGAGTGAACATGAGGGGGCGATCTAGGATGAGATGGATGGATGGGGTGAAGGGGGCTTTGGGGAAGAGGGGAATGTCTGTTGAGGAAGGATGGGAGAGGACAGAAGACAGGGGTGAATGGAGAATGGTTGTATATGGATGATATTGTGATGCATGAGGTGGAATGGGTGGAGGGATGGGGGGTGAGGTAGTAGGTGTGAGAAAAATTTGACGCAGCCCGGAGGGATTTCTCCCCATGTCCTTTTCTGCATGGGGGGACGGGTGGGGGGTGGAGGGGGCGCCGATTTAATGAAGTGGCCTTACTGTGGATGTGCTGTGTCTTGCGACTGCCTCTGACCCAGGGCAGTGGACAGGATGCAGGGAAGACCCATCATCATATGTGGAGGGATGAATCAAGTACTTACCTGTTTTCATATACTTGATATTTAATATCTGAACAAATTTGGACATGTAAAAAAATAAAATAAAATGAATTATAATTTTTTTTAATAAAACTTGCTATTAAAAAAAAAGTTTTTTTTGTATCACTAATCTCAATACAGTGTACACACGACGCCCATCAACGTGGAATTCATGAGAGTAATTTCAAAGCAACGAACAAATAAAGGTAATGTATTATCATTTGAAGGGGCCAAATCAATTTTCAACACCCCCTAAAGAAACAAAAATCATTTAAAAGAAATTATTTTCGACACAAAATGCGGAACTGTTACATCTACGAGTATGCAGTTGTGGAACAGCGTGTATGGGGGTGTGTGTGTCACCTTTACATGCAGCCTTTAGTTTGATTTTCTTTATTATTTTAACATTTGTAAGAAGCAGAACAAAACTGAGATGGGCTGCAGGGCATGTGGCACGTATGGAGGACCATAGAACTCCAAAACGATCAGTTATGATGGGTAGAATGCCTGGAGAGAAGAATTATATTGAACATATACATATCCATCACTATGTAATGAATTAGTCAAAACTTACAAGAATGTTAAAATGGATCTTGTGTCATTACTTTTCATTTATTTGACAAACTGTTTGTCAAACATTTCCACGGTCTGACATCACTTCAAACACGTTTGACGAATCGTTTGACTTTCACACGGTCAAATGTCACTTCAAACACGTTTGTCAAACGTGTTTGACAAACCGTTTGACTAAACGTGACGACTAAACGTATCGACGTGAAATGTTTGTGTACAAATCGACATGTCGAAGAGAGATATTCACGTATAAAGGACCATTCACACGGTCAAACGGTTTGTCAAACATTCCCACGGTCAATCATAACTTCAAACACGTTTGACAAACCGTTAGACAACCATTCACACGGTCAAACATCACTTCATACACGTTTGACAAACATGTTTGCCCGAAAATAATCAACGACGTTGCTATATGAAGGATATCTTTCTACAATGTTTTTTTTTTATCCGTTCAGAAGAGTCACGATATTTCTTTCTTTGTGGTCGAAATGATGTAGCAGCCAAGTATTGATCGATTTTGACTTCATTATAGTTTTGTTCTTTCTTCAGGCAGTCGAAAAACTTCCAAATATTAGGGTGGTGTCCAGCAACCTGTCTCAAATGTCCTATGCCATAGTTTTAAGTACTAATTTGTCATTTTTGATAGTTCTGTCATTAAAGAATTTGAACTATATGAAAAGAAATTCTACCTTGCTTTTGTAGTATCCTAGATAAAGGCTATGAAAGTAACTATTTCATTATCAAAGGTAAAGTGTGCTAAATCAAGGAACAAAACTATAATGAAGTCAAAGTCGATCAATACTTGGCTGGTAGTACTTCATCTCAACTACAAAGAAAGAAATATCGTGACTTCTGAACGGATAAAAAAAGACATTGTAGAAATTAGATATCCTTCATACAGCAATGTCGTTGATTATTTGCTGGCAATAGCCCATAACCTAGCTTTATAATTTTAAGTAAACCAATTTATAGTTCTGAGTTTAGTTTAAACTGATTTGTCATTTTCAATAGTTCTGTCAGTAAATTTTTTAAACTATTCTTGATAAATACTACGAAAAGAAATTCTTCATCCTGAATAAAGGTTATGAAAGTAATTATTTCATTATCATAGGTAAAAGTATGCTAAATCAAGGATGAAAACACAACCTAGTTATATATTTTAAATTAGAATATCTTAATTTTTCGATGAATTGTGTGTATCGATGAATTGTTGTCGGTGAATTCGCCGGATCCCAAAATATATATAATTATTTTCATTATTTTATATTTCTTATCGTTAAGGAAATTTTCGTAACAAATAGTCTGATCTTAATAATTGTCGTCAAACTTGCGTAGCATCTAGGTGCAAACTTGCAAATCCAATATGGCTGACCTCCAGGAGGGTTATCAATCACACTGGGCTATTTTTCCTCCGACATCCTCCTACCTCCAACCTCCAACATTTGAATACAACTAGAATATGACTTCGCTTATTACAGAAACCTAGACACCCCAAGCACAAT
The DNA here is from genome assembly GCF_046742065.1 of Oratosquilla oratoria. NCBI lineage: Eukaryota > Metazoa > Arthropoda > Malacostraca > Stomatopoda > Squillidae > Oratosquilla > Oratosquilla oratoria. The sequence goes on along the minus strand of NC_134788.1, from coordinate 49,105,169 downwards.
TCAACAGTATGTCTAACATCCGTATCTAGATTTACACAATTTCGTAGTTCATCCTTCATCTTTGGTAGATGTAACGGAAATATCATTTGAAAATTTGAATTTTGTAACCAACGTCGTTTTTGACTCGAACAAACTCTCAACGGTCGTCGACGCCCAGTGGGAGAAGAACATAAGAACAAAGGAGATTGCAAGAGGCCATGTGGCCTACAATATTCAGTTCCATGTCCATTACCACTTGTCATCCCCGTGCATAAAGTTCTCTAACCGTTTCTTGAAAAAACTTAATCTAAATTTGTCCAGTTTAAATCCATAACTGCGAGTCCTGACCTGTTGTCTTGATATAATGACCTTGCCTGTGTCGAATCCATGACAGAGTCCCATAAGATCATAATCCCATTGGTAAAAATCCCACGCCAATTAACCTAGGCCTATATTCATTAATGAGTTTATCAAATGAAATTATACTTTAACATGTAGTGTTTATTGATATTATCAACATCCTGGAATATTATGTGTGGGATTATGAGCAATGGGATAATATTGACTATGACATTTTGATTCGTGGGATTTTGATATATGGTTACAAATTTTAATTGTTCAAATTTCCAAACAACAAATTATCTTTCCGTCATATGCTGTTGAATATGTCCCTGGAGACGTCTAGATGTCTGCAACGGAAGTCATATTGTCGTTATTCAAATGGAGGTTGGAGGTATGAGTACATTTGCTATTGTGTTTGCGAATTTTGATGATTAACATTATATCATCTTGATACTTGGTATCTTTATAATTACTTTTGTCGATTAATTTGCAATATTAGGTTCTTTAAGGAAGAAGGAATGAAATGAAGACATTGTATTTGATGTAGATACTTTGCAGTAAATGAAATGCGCCAAAAAGGGTGAGTTTGGAAAAGAAATATTTACATTTTGGTGGAAATATGTTGTTGTCAGAAATATAATCTATGTGCAACAACTGCTTAATCATACAACTGTGCTCATGCATAGTTGACAAAAAGACTAATTTTTAGATTCTCACATTGGGAAAGACGTCATTAATCCCACAATGCACCGCGCTCCATTGCCGTCATTATTTTCATGACGTCGATAGAAAACGCTATTTTTGTATATATACATTTTAAGTTTCCTGATTATCTCCATCGAGTTTTTGGTCCTCAAAATACAGAAATATGTTTTCATCGCCTAAAGTCAAGGAAAAAGTTGCCTACGCGCGATGACCAACACAAGGACTGAAAAATCTTCCCGCACTCTGATGCCGACGTTATGACGTCACGTCGCATCAAAATCCATCATATTGTCTATATTTTTATAACATCTTTCTCTCCACGTGTTTAGAAAATTTCTCAGAATGTTTCGTTCAACACAATTGTCAAAATTCATCGTCTTTTAACGTTTCTTTCTACGTGTATTTAAAGATTTTCTCAGAGTGTTTCGCTCAGTTTTAATAAGAACACAATTGTCAAAATTCATCGTCTTTTCTATATTCTTAAAACATTTTTCTCTACACGGCTTTCTCAGAATGTTTCGTTCGGTGTTACGTAAGGCCACGTGCTGACCTGAAAATTTCGCCCCTTGACATCTGGATTTCCCTTTCACTTCGTCTTAAACTAGGCAAAAACACCGTCGATTTCCATCTTCACACTAGGCAAAAATACAGTCGGTTTCCATCTTTACATTTGGCCAAAATACCGTCGATTTACATCTTCACACAAGGCACATATGCCGTCGATTTACTCCTTCACACAGGGCAAAAATGCCGTCAATTTCTATCTACACAAGTAGGCAAAAAAACCGTCGATTTCCATCTTTACACTAGGCAAAACTGCCGTCGATTTCCATCTTCACACTAAGCAAAAATGCCGTCGATTTCTCCTTCACAAAGGGCATCAATGCCGTTTATTTTCATCTTCACACAAGGCAAAAATACCGTATAATTCCTCCTTCACACTAGGCAAAAATAACGTCGATTTTCTCCACACAGGACAAAACTGACGTCAATTTTCATCTTTACACTAAGCAAAAATACCATCGATTTTCTCCTTCACACAGGACAAAAAACCGTCGATTTTCATCTTCACACTCGGCAACAATACCGTCGATTTCCTCCCTCACACTATGCAAAAATACCGTCGATTTCCATCTTCACACTAGGCAAACCTGCCGTCGATTTTCATCTTCACACTCAGAAAAATACCGTCGATTTTCTCCTTCACACAGGACAATAATGCCGTCGATTTTCATCTTCACACAAGGCAAAAATACCGTCGATTTCCTCCTTCAAACTAGGCAAACCTACCGTCGATTTCCATCTTCACACAAAGCAAAAC
>NC_134788.1:49097822-49100322 GCF_046742065.1 Oratosquilla oratoria | reverse complement strand
CTTCTCCTCCTCTTCTTCCTCCTCCTCCTCCTCCTCTTCTTCCTCCTCCTCCTCCTTCTCTACCTCTTCTTCCTCTTCCTCTTCGTCCTCCTCCTCCTCCTCCTCTTAATCTTCTTCCTCCTCCTCCTCCTCCTCTTCTTCCTCCTCCTCCTCCTCCTCCTCCTTTTCTTCCTCCTCCTCCTCCTCTTCTTCCTCTCCTCTTCTTATCCTCCTCTTGTTCCTCCTCCTCTTCCTCCTCCACTTCTCTCCTCCTCCTCTTCCTCCTCCTCTTTCCTCTCCTCTTCTTCCTCCTCCTCCTCCTCTCTTCTTCCTCCTCCTCCTCCCCCTCCTCATCTTCTTCTCTTCTTCTCCTCCTCCTCCTCTTCTTCCTCTCCTCCTCTTCTTCCTCCTCCTCCTTCCTCCTCTTCTTCTTCCTCCTCCTCTTCTTTCCTCCTCCTCTTCTTCTTCTTCTCCTCCCTCTTCCTCCTCCTCCTCTTCTTCTCCTCCTTCCTCTCTCCTCCTCTCTTCCTCCTCCTCCTCCTCCTTCCTCCTTCTCCTCTTCTCCTCCTTTTCCTCCTCCTTCTCCTCTTCTCCTCCATTTCCTCCTCCTTCTCCTCTTCTCCTCCTTTTCCTCCTCCTTCTCCTCTTCTCCTCCTTTTCCTCCTCCTTCTCCTCTTCCTTCTCCTTCTCCTCTTCTCTCTCTTCTTCCTCCTCCTCTTCCTCCTTTCTCTCCTCCCTCTCCTCCTCCTCCTCCTCCTCCTTCTCCTCCTCCTCCTTCCTCCTCCTCTTCTTCTCCTCCTCCTCCTCTTCTTCCTCCTCCCTCCTCCTCCTCCTCCTCTTCTTCCTCCTCCTCCTTCTCCTCCTATTCTTTGTCCTCCTCCTCCTCCTCTTCTTCCTCCTCTCCTCCTTCTTTCCTCCTCCTTCCTCTTCTTTCATCCTTCCTCCTCCTTTTTGTCTTCCTCTTATTCCTCCTCCTCCCTTCTCTCTTACTCCTCCTCCCTCCTCCTCTTCTTCCTCTCTCCTTTTCCTCCTCCCTCCTCCTCTTCTTCCTCTTTCCTCTTCCTCCTCCTCCTCTTCCGTCTCTCTTTCCTTCTTCTCCTCCTCCTCCTCTCCCTCCTCCTCCTCCTCTTCCTCTTCCTCCTCCTCCTCTCCCTCTTCTTCCTCCTCCTCTTCCTCCCTCCTCTCTCCTCCTCCTCTTCGCCTCCTCTCCTCTTTCTCCTCCTCCTCTTCCTTCCTCCTCCTCCTCTTCCTCCTCTCCGCTCCTCCTCTTCTTCCTCATTCTCCTCCTCTTTTTCCTCTTCCTCCTCCCTTCTCTTCTTCTCCTCCTCCTCCTCCACATCCTCTTCTTTCCTCTCTCCTCTTTTCCTCCTCTTCTTCCTCCTCCTCCTCCTCCTCCTCCTCCTCCTCTTCTTCCTCCTACTCCTCCTCCTCCTCTTTTTCCTCCTCCTCCTCCTCCTCTTCTTCCTCCTCCTCATCATCATCTTCCTCCTGCTGATCCTCCTCCTCTTCTTCCTCCTCTTTTTCCTCCTCCTTCTCCTCCTCTTCTTTCTTTTCCTTCTCCTCTTCTTCCTACTCCTCCTCTTCCTCCTCCTCCTCTTCGTCCTCCTCCTCCACTTTCTCCTTTCCCTCTTCCTCCTCCTCTTCCTCCTCCTCCTCCTCCCTCATTCTCCTTCCTCCTCCTCTTCCTCTCCTCCTCCTCCGCTTCTTCCTCCTTCTTCCTCCTTCTTCTTCCTCCTCCTCCTCTTCTTCCTCTTCTCCTCTTCTTCTCTCCTCCTCCTCCTCCTTCTCTCTTCCTCCTCCTCCTCCTCCTCCTTCTTTTTCCTCCTCCTCCTCCTCTTCTTCTTTTCCTCTTCCTTTTCCTCCTCTTCTTCCTCCTCCTCCTCCTCCTCCTCCTCTTCTTCTTCCTCCTCCTCCTACTCCTCCTCTTTCTTCCTCCTCCTCTTCTCTCCTCTCCTCCCTCTTCTCCTCTTCCTCCTCTTCCTCCTCCTCCTCCTCCTCCTCTTCTTCCTCCTCCGCCTCCTCCCTTGCTGCTTCCTCCTCCTCCTCCTCCCTCTCCTCTTTACCCTTCTTTCCTTTTCCTCCTCCTCCTCTTCTCCCTCCTCCTTCTTCCTCCTCTTCTCCTCCTCTTCCTCCTCCTCTCTCATCCTTTCCTCCTCCCCCTCCTCTTCCTCTTCCTCCTCCTCCTCCTCTTCCTCCTCCTCTTTCCCCTCCTCCTACTCCTCCTCTTCCTCTTCCTCCTCCTCCTCATTTTCCTCCTCCTCCTCTTCCTCCTCCTTCTCTTCCTCCTCCTCCTATTTCTCTTCCTCCTCCTCCTCCTCCTCCTCTTCCTCCTCTTCTTTCCTCCTCCTCCTCTCTTCCTCCTCCTTCTTCTTCCTCCTCCTCTTCTTCCTCCTTCTTCCTCCTCCTCCTCCTCTTCCTTCTCCTCCTCCTCCTCCTCTCCCTTCCTCCTCCTCCCTCCTCTTCTTTCCTCCTCCTCCTCCTCCTCCCTCTTCCTCCTCCCCCTCCTCCTTTCTCCTCCTCC
>NC_134788.1:48989131-49097322 GCF_046742065.1 Oratosquilla oratoria | reverse complement strand
AACAGCAAGATGGAGTCACCGAAGGAGGAGAAGAAGCAAAAGGACCTACCAGAGGGCCTCCCTGAGTACTTGGAAGACTTTGGCGGAGAGGAGTATCACGCAGCTGACAGCTGAGCAGGCAAGTAGAGTGAAGGCATTACTTGCACAATACCGTGACGTGTTCAGCAGTGGAGACATGGACTTGGGTCGCACGTCATTGGTTCAGCACACCATCTTTACCAGAGATAGTCCTCCCATCAAGCAGGCGCCTCGTCGGGTCCCACCAGCAAAGAGAGAAGAAATGGAGAAGCTTGTCCGAGAGTTGGCAGCAACGGGAGTGATTGAGCGGTCAGACAGCCCGTGGTGCTCGCCGGTAGTCCTAGTGACGAAGAAGGACGGAAGCCGTAGGTTCTGCGTAGATTACCGGGCGCTGAACGCCGTCACTGTCCCTGATGCTTATCCTCTCCCCCGCATCGACGAGACGTTAGACGCTCTCAGTGGGGTCCAGTGGTTCTCCACGCTGGACTTGAAGTCAGGCTATCATCAAGTCGAGATGGCGCCTGAGGATAACAAGAAGACTGCCTTCTCGATTGGGCAAGGCCTGTGGCACTGGAACGTGATGCCCATTGTACTCATGAACGCCACTGTAGTCTTTTGAGCGTCTTATGGAACGTGTACTCAACGGTATGCAATGGAAGGCGGCAGTCGTCTACCTAGACGACGTGCTGGTGTTTGGAAACAGCTTTGAGGAGGAGCTGGCTAGGCTCACAGAAGTGTTCAGCCGAATGAGGAAGGCTGGCCTGAAGCTGAATCCAAAGAAGTGCACTCTATTCAAGTCAGAAGTGCCGTTTTTGGGACATGTCGTCGGAAGGGAAGGTGTGAGGACGGACTCACTCAAGGTCACCGCTGTGGAAGGATGGCCAGTCCCTCAGAATGTCTCGGAGCTGCGCAGTTTCCTGGGCTTGTGCACGTACTACCGGAGGTTTGTGGCAGGGTTCGCCACTATCGCCGCCCCACTGCACCATCTGACGAGGAAGGGAGCAGTTTTCGAGTGGAGCGAGGAGAGTGCCAGCAAGGCTTTCGTGGCACTGAAGCGAGCGTTGGTGGAAGCGCCAGTGCTTCCCTACCCACAAATGGGCTTGCCGTATATTGTGGACACGGACGCGAGCCAAGAGGGTGTGGGAGCCGTGCTGTCACAGCTTCGTGATGGAAAGGAGTATGTGGTGAGTTACTACAGTGCTAAGTTTAACAAGGCGGAAAGGAACTACTGCGTCACACGGAAGGAGTTGGCAGCGGTGATGAAAGCACTCGCTCACTTCCATCACTACCTGTATGGTACGCGCTTCACCATTCGAACGGATCATGCCGCCTTGAGATGGTTGAAGACGATGAAGGAACCGGAAGGACAACTGGCCAGGTGGATTGGAAAACTGGAGCAGTACAACTATGAGATCGAGCACCGACCTGGCCGGGTGCATAACAACGCCGACAGCCTAAGTCGCCGTCCCTGCCCACCCGAGTATTGTATTGCAAAGTTGTAATGGTGGATCTGATTGGAGAAAGGGTGGAGGAGAAAATTGAATTGCTTCACAATTGTAAGATTATAACCCTAGGGGAGGTTCTTAGATATAAAGTTAAAGATCATTGGACTAAAGACATCATGACGTCATTTCAGAACTGACATAAGACCTAAATTAAGTGTTCTCAAGGGGAGTCCCTTGGTGTAACTTGTAGAATCAAGTGTAGTAATATTTGGGAGAAAAAGAAAGAAAAAATAAGCTCCTTTTAATTTCCCGTATACAGAAAAATAGTGAACTGAAAAGGAGAAGCCTGACAGTGCAAAATACAATTACTAAGTGAACTCAGTCAGAAATTGACTAAGTTGAATGATTGGAGGCACAGGGCCTACTGAATAAAAGAAGGGTAAGTAATAAATAGCTGTAATGAAAGACATTGGAGAAAGAAGAAAGTGAGAGTAGTACTAAACAAAATTAGAGGACGGAAGAAAGACAGCAACAGAATGGTTACAGATGTCACAATGATAGTTACAATGTTATTTACCTTGACTTTAGCAAAGTGTTCTACAAAGTGCCCCACCAGAGACTACTAAATAAAATTAAAGCCCATGGCATAAGAGAAAAGGTGTTAGAATGGATTAGAACTTGGATTAGTGACAGAAAACAGCGGGTCACCATAAATGGTGTAAAATCCAAATGGGGGAGTGTTTCTAGTGGTTCCCCAGGGCTCAGTTTTGGATCCCTTATAGTTCATTATTTACATTAATGACTTGGACAATGCGATTAATAGTGATGTTAGTAAGTTTACAGATGACATTAAAATAAGATGCCTAATTAGGTCAGGAGGACTACGCTGAGATTCTACAGGTGAAATGGCAAATGGACTTCAACATCTCAAAGTGCAGTGTGTTAAACATAGGGCCATACAATCCTGAAAACAGATATAGCTTAGATAACACTTTTTAGAGAAAACTGAGTGTGAGGGAGACTTGGGAATTCTAGTGAGTCCTGATCAATCCAGGAAACAGTACACAGCAGGAATAAAGCTAACATAGCATTATGTTTCATTGCTAAGACAGTTACGAATAGAAGTGCAGAGGTAATTATCAAACTCTAGCATTAGACCCATCCTTGATTATGCAGTACAGCTTTGGTCCTAGTCTTATAGAATGGACATCAGTTTACTAGAATCTGTACCCAGGAGAATGGCCAACATGATACATGGGCTCAGAAATTTACCTTACAAAGAGAGACTTGGGCACCTTAACCTACACTCTCTGGAAAGACACTTGGTACAGGGTGATCTAATATAAGTGTTCAAGTGGATCAAAGGCTTTTAACAAGGGTGATGCAAACATATAAAGACAAAAGGGCAGGACTCACAGTAATGGATTTAAACTGGACAAATTTAGATTTAAGAAGGAAATAGGAAAGAATTGGTTCACTAAAAGGGTGACCAACGAATGGAATATACTTAGTAACCATCTAGTAGTGATCGCTGAAACTATCAGTTGTTTTAAGAAACAGACAACTTTATGGATAGGAATGATAGGTGGTAATTCTTATGTTCTTACACTTGTAGAAGAATGTTGGTAGGTAGCTTGCCCGAAAATATAAGGCACTGTCATGAGAATGTAGGTCTATATGTATGTGGGTTGTTGTATGATCTGCCAGCCATAATGCAAGATCTTGGTATAATCACAACACGCAAATTAGCAATGACTATGTTTCTGAATTTAAATCCCTATCATCTGGTGAGCGACAGAGGGCACACTATATTATTTCTTCCTCTAGTGTCATTAAGCTATGTTTATCATAGTGTATTAGGTGTAAGGATGCCTGGCATGGTAAATCGGAATATTCCAGATATAGCGTCATTCTCCATAACCTAACCAAAATGTATTCTTATGTTGTTTTTGTTATTTAAAAGTAAGATTGCCACAGACACAAATCAGCTTTCATGAAGGAATGATTGTACTTTATTTTAACCCATTCAACTCCGATGACAAGATGTCTTGTCATTTGGTCAAATAAAACAAAAAATCATAAAACACCAAAATGTTTGATCAAACACCAGAAAAATATGACGCCAGTCCTCGCTTCGCTCGCAGCGAAGCGAGGACTGGCGTCATATTTTTCTGGTGTTTGATCAAACATTTTGGTGTTTTATGATTTTTTGTTTTATTTGACCAAATGACAAGACATCTTGTCATCGGAGTTGAATGGGTTAAATGACTGTGTTGACTGAATGTAGGATATGTACGATATGTAGAACGCAATACAATAAAGTCTATTGTACACTGAATAACTTAACAATCTACTCCCACCATGCTCCTGGTTTTAGTAGTTGATAGAAATGGAGGTGGGGGGGTTAGTTTAACCTAGCTTAGGTATAGGTAGGGATGGATAAGGTTAGGTTGATTTTTTTTTTTTTTTTTTTTTTTCTATATGATGATAGACATGAGCATTTTAGATTTATTTGTGATCTTCTGGTACTATTTCTGCAAAAGTCCATTCATTTACTCCCCAATCCTGTATGTGTAGGGGTTGGGGTGGGGGGGTAAAGGTGTTCCCAAATAAATGGAAACCAGTAAAGGGTTTGCAAGAATCTATGATTATTTGGTGGTTGTAAACCTCTCCAAAATTTTTTACTAAGATTTATTCTTTCCAGTTACCTGTACTATTGTGTCATTCATCATAATATATTATCATTATTATTGTTATTATTATTATTTTTATAGATTTATATGGTTATATTTAAATGAGTGCATAGAGGGTTTAGCGAGAAATGTCAATGTAGTGGTCTTGGAAGATCTTAATGCTTGGGTAGGAAATGAACCAAAAGACAGACAGAGTGGTTGGGATGTGTGTAGTTCCAGGGAGAAAATTTATTAGAGATATGATGATGTGTCTAGAGAGTTGATGATAGCAAATATAGTGTTTATTAAGTAAGTCAAGCATAAGCACACATGGGAGGGGGTGGTGGATAGAAGGGTGGTCGATAGGGCCTAACCCCTTGAATACAATGACGCCTACGTAGGCGTCATGAGACGCAAGGGAGTATACGAGGATGCCCGTGTCGGCTTCCTGATTATATTTAGTTTGTAGTTGTAGCCGAGTGATCCTATTATTTCATGAACAGATTTGATCCCTTTTTCAGTGGTTACAAACATTCTGGGTGAGAGAGAACAAGTACAACAGCTGTAATTTTATATTTCATAATGCGCATATTGTGATGCCTCAATATACGTCAGGCAACTAATGTGCAGGCAAAAATTATTTGACTCGTATTGAAGAGGTTGAACCACTTCAGTTCAATGATGCCTAGGGAGGCATCATGAGGAGAGAGTGGTTACATGAGGATGCTGTGTACATTTTTTTTTTTTGTTGTTGTAGCTGTACCCCTGTATTCTGTGAACTTTTTTGATAACATTTGCTGTGTTTATTATTACTCAGAGTAAAAGAAAACAAGTAATACAGCAATGACTTTATATTTTATAATGGGAGTAGTGTAATGAATTGTACATATGGCAGCTGATGCTGTCCATGAAAATTTGACTTGTACTGAAGTGGTTAATGAGTTATATAATGATAACCAGGAGAAGAGTAGGAAGAGTTTTAGATGTACATGTTCTAACGGGAGAGAGTGGGGGAATATCAGATAATTTTTTGGTGGAAGGTAAGATGATAATAGAGGATAGATGGAGAAAGAGGAAAAGGGCAGAATATAAAAAAGTGCTCAGAGTAAACTGCTTAGATGAGAAAAAAAAAGAAGGAGTGCAAGAGTAGGAGGGAGTGAAGAATAAAATAGAACTGGGAGTGGAGGAGAAACGAAGAGAGCTGGGAGCAACTACGAAATCATGCTGAAGAATTGTGCCAGACTGTAGGGATTCGCAGACAACTTGCACGTCAGAGGCAAAGGGCAGCCCCACGATACTTGGATGAGTTTGTCATAACATCCGGCATAGGACAAGATGATGATTCGAATGACTCCGATATTACCAAGAGACGGATCTACTACTCCGTGATAGACAAGTTTCTCAGTGAGTTGAGAAGGTTTTCCGGCGATGCATGTCAGGTACTTATTGGAGTATCTGCCCTCAACCCCAATCATCCAACCTTTTTGAACAAGGAAAACCTATCAGGAATGGTTGCATATTACGGGGTGGAGGACAAAGATCTATCCGTAGAGCTGCACCAACTAAGAAGGTTGATTGCTAGAAAGCAGGAGCAGGGAATGGAAGTGGACACACCTATGCAACTTGCCATCATGCTCCAACCGTACAAAGATGCATTCATAGATTTGTATAAACTAGTGCGTATTAATGTTACTCTTCCAGTTCACTCACCATCATGTGAAAGAAGCTTTTTGTGCCTATAGCAACTGAGAACCTATTTGTGTAACAGTAGCGGTGACAAACGTACCAGTAATCTTGGAGTATTAAACATCATTTCCCAAAGAGCAAAGATGTTAGACAGGGATATGATTATCGATGCATTTGCTGCCAGCCATAGGAATATGCGTATCATTTTAAAGTAGGTGGAATGATGTATTTCCTGAGATATATCATCGTGAGTTTCTCTTCTTTTTTTTAACTCTATCTGTTTATGGTTGAAATCCATGAAATGTCAAAACATCAAGGATTTACTGGCTTTTTCATATGAAGGACACTGAAGAAAACATGTATTTCTATCTGTTTTTAAAACTTTTTTTAAGGAACAACTTGCAATTAAGTTTAGCAAGAGGATTGCATTTTTGTTATTGAAATATGTAAATAGTTTCTAGGGAAGTGCTTATGTTTCAAAAGTGTTTGTTCAGTTATATATGAATTTCATTTTCATTTATATAAATGTTTTACAAACCTTAAAACCTTTTTGTTTTTGTTTTTATTTCAATTTTTGTTTATTCGACAATTGAAGCCTACTTCAAGCAATGTTTCATGAAGCAATTTACACAGACGTACATGCTACATGGGTTAAAAGAGTGATTAGATGCCAGGGCCCACAATATTATATAAGAAGCTTTGAATTTCCACATTGGCCCTGAATTTCCTATGGCATGTACTGCATGATGAATTGGTCACGGTAAAATTATACACTTGATTTCCTTCCTTACCCAATTTGATGATTGACAGCCAATAATACCCCATTCATAGACATTTAATCCAGCTCAAGAAACCCTAGTCACAACATGCAGAGCATGTAGAGGGGGTTTTGATTACAATCCTGCCCAAAGTACCGTGTAATTTTGTGCAACCTAAGTGGAATAGCAACTCAGTGAAGTGTTAATAATAGGCTTCCAGCAGTGGGTTTGGAAACTCGATATACCTCACTAGAACAATAGATAAGTGAGGTTAGAAAATCAACTTTTTTACCGGGATCAAAACAACATGGTATGCCTCCCATGTTCAGATGTTCGTGAATGATCATCATCCGAGTTTATTTTCTGAGACCCCCCCCCCTCATCAACATGTTGAGTCCCTCCTCAGCCCCCAACAAAAAAAATCCTAGCAGAGCTCCCGTCAGGGTGGTGCCTCTGGACCCCACCAAGGACCCAAGGCCGGGCCCTTTGACCCCATGGCGGACCTTGGACTACACCTTTCGGATTGCCGCTAACGCAGAAATTATAGTACCATAAGCCACCCCAAAAATTTGCTCAGCCCCCCCTTAGCCTCCCCAACTAAAAATTCCTGGCGCCGCTGCTGCAAATTATAATGTGGATTTCAAAGACTGCATTTCCAAGGTTTAACCTTAGTATTCTAAACGCCTAACTGTTTGGTGAAATCTCAAGGAGCATGAGGTCCAATTAAAGATCTATTTAATTATTGCCCATCATTACATACAAATGGTTACACAATAATAATACCAAACAATAGAAAGCGATAGAAACACACAGAGATCAAGGATACATTAGAAATGTATATATATATAGATTACGTAAACACAATGTGTTATACTGGTCATTCGCAACGATGTTAAAACATGTAGGAACCACAAAAGAGTGCTACTTCGCTATGCGATCTACAGTCAATTAATGTGCAGTATAATGTAAAGAAATCAATGACGGAGTAGCCATTGCTGTAAGATGTAGGCTTGAAGCATAGAATAGTACCGGACTTGGAAGATTCAATCCCAACCATACATATAGAAACAAACAGAGGTCCCTTTAAGTATAAGAAAAAGGAAACTAAAACACATAGGCCCAGATTTCCCAATTTACATCTGACAGATTCCTTGAAGATGTCTCAAACAGACGAAAACGGTCGGTCACCATTCATATAATTTTCCGTTGTAGAAATGTTACACATTACAGATAGCCTATCTGTAATGTGTGACATATATATGCATAGCCTATCTGAGATAGGCTATGCAATGAATCAGGGCGTGGCCAGGCGACAATAGTATTCCCAAAGTATATAAACCAGGGGTTCTCAAAGTGGTCGATATCGACCCCGCAGGGGTCGATCGGAACATCCAAGGGGTCAATGAATAGCCAAGGGGCCGAAAGGGGGTCGATGAATAATCAGGGGGTCGGTGAATGTTTACTGCTGGAGTAGAAGAGACCATTTGAAAATAATTTCAAACTACAAAATTACACTGTATTAGTGATTATGCTAATAATCAGGGGGTCGGTAAATGTTTACTGCTGGAGTAGAAGAGACCATTTAAAAATAATTTCAAACTACAAAATTACACTGTATTAATGATTATGCTAATAAAGTTTTCTAGTTAAAACCAATCATTGCTTTAACACCGATAATATAAAAATACTTTATAATAGGTTACAATACATTATTGTAGTGGAATTTATATGTATATATATATATATATATATATATATATATTCGACGCACCTAAGTTATATCACATTTGACCTTTGTCACACTCCAAACTTCATCATAGTTCTTAACTCTTAAACTTTTCTTCGCATTCATTCTTATCCTCTACCCACGTTGATTTTTTCTGTCATATTTGAGATGGTGCCAATATGAATGGATCGTATTTATATGGAAAACCAGATATAACTAATATCAATGACTAATGAGACTGAGTAATTTCTTAAAGACGCAATAGATGATGAAATCAATTCAAACTAATTAAATAAAAGCAATTGAAGTTTCAATTTTACAGCCTTCGTTGTCCGTGCAAGTTTGGTATGTAGTGTTTATAAGCAAGATGCATATTTTGGGCGAAATTGCGTTCTTGGCAACTATAAACTTCAATCAGTTTGATTGGAAACACTTTGAGGAATTTCATGGTTGTTATTCATGCAGTTTCAGTTTGGTTGGTAGTGGGTTTGTTTGTGATTTTGTACATGCTGAGGTTTTTCAACTTGCTGTTTCAATCTTGTAAATCGTTTTCCCCACATGGAGATGATTTCACTTCATGTATCTGTTTTTATATTGTGGTGCTGCTATTGATATATGGGTATTTTATGCATAATTATACAAAAAAATGTATATGTACTTTCCACTGTTCTTGTTTCGTTGTGAGGCACATGTTTTTCTTAGTTTCACAGTTCCACTAATAACTATACAGGCTCTTGTTTCCTAAGGATGTTTTCTATTCGTTTAGTGGTTGTTGTTCGCAGCACATTAGCGCAGGGGGACCCGCTCGGTTTCAAGTCCGATATTACCAATATAGGGCCTATAGTACTTAAAGAAAAATTCGTCCCACCCCCATTTTTAATCATGTGCTCTATTTTCCTGTATAGGTCATGGATCGCTTCCTAATTCCTCACAAGAGGCAACAAGTTCATGACGACGATCATGAACCATGTAATTCTAGTTCTACTGAAAATCCGGAGTTGGAAGAAAAGGTGGATGATGACAGTACCCAGAAAAACACAAGATGTCCCCCAGGGCCAAACAACATCAGTCGCCAGATACTGGGCCTGATTTGAAGAAATATCCTTCACACATGCAAGGTGGTCAGACAAAATCATTCAATAAAAGATGGCACCAACAATATTCTTGGCTTGAATATTCCGTGGTCAAAGATGCAGCTTACTGTTCTGCGTGTCGTCATTTTACAACTTCCCATCTTGGTGGAGCTGATAAATCATTCACCCACAATGGATTCAAGAATTGGAAGAAGGCGACCATGTCTCTGAAGGCTCATGATACTTCAGCTTGTCATAAATTTGCGATGCAAGCTTAGGGAGAATTCAAATTGCAGAAAGTTACAGGGGCAACAATTTATCAAGCCATTGATGCCGGGCATGCCAAGACAGTGGTGGATAATCGGCGATACATTAAAGCAGTTATTGATGTACTTCTCTATACAGCATGTCAAAATGTTGCCCAGAGAGGGCACAAAGAAGAGGATGAATCCGACAATCGAGGAAACTTTTTGGAATTACTTAATGTGCTAGCCAAATATGATCATACAGTTGCAAAAAAAAAAAGTTAACGGTCCGGGGAATGCAAAATATACTCACCACGATATACAGAATGAATTATTTGAAATAATGGCAGGTATGATCAGAAAGGAGATAAGTGATGATGTGAGACAAGCAGTGCACTTTGCCATCATGGTGGACGAAACGAAGGATATAGCGAAGAAGGAGCAGATCTCTATTGCTGTGAGGTATCTCCATGATCAGGAACTTCATGAAGAATTCTTGGATTTCACACCAGCTGAAGGCCTTGATGCAGAATCATTACTCCACAAGATAAAAGAAACGTTAGCCAAATGTAAAATTGACCACAATACCTGTCTCGGTCAGTGCTATGATGGAGCGGTAGTTATGTCGGGTTGAACCAATGGGGTCCAAGAAAGATTCAAAAGAGATGTTTCACAGGCTGTATACATCCACTGCTATGCTCATAGGCTAAACCTCGTTTTAGTTGACTGTGTAAACAATATAAGGTCAATCTCTGAGTTTTTCGTCACAATCCAATCACTGTACAATTTTTTTTCTCCTCGTCGGTGGTGTATCAGGAATTTCTAAAATTCCAAAAGGAGCTGAACCCAGAAAGACCACATATGGAACTCAAACGGTTATCGGACACCAGATGGGCATGCCAACACTCAGCCTCCCAAGCTGTTAAGAGGACCTTGCCTGCCATCGTTGCAACCCTAAAACATCTAATGGAAGGGGGAAATGTGGACAGGGCCAGTGGAGCAAGGTCACTCACTGCCCTTCTGGATCACCATTTTTGACGAACCTGGTGTTCATGGAGAGTTTGCTGCATTTGACGAAAACCTTGTCAGATCAACTCCAGTCCCCCGATCTCCAGCTTGCCTCGGCAGTTGATTTGGTTGAAGCAGTGATGTCTAGTCTCACAGAGATGAGAAACGAAGAGAGCTGGGAGCAACTACGAAATCATGCTAAAGAAGTGTGCCAGACTGTAGGGATTCGCAGACAACTTGCACGTCAGAGGCAAAGGGCAGCCCCACGATACTTGGATGAGTTTGTCATAACATCCGGCATAGGACAAGATGATGATTCGAATGACTCCAATGTTACCAAGAGACGGATTTACTACTCCGTGATAGACAAGTTTCTCAGCGAGTTGAGAAGAAGGTTTTCCGGCGATGCATGTCAGGTACTTATTGGAGTATCTACCCTCAACCCCAATCATCCAACCTTTTTGAACGAGGAAAACCTATCAGGAATGGCTGCAAATGGTGGAGGACAAAGATCTATCCGTAGAGCTGCACCAACTAAGAAGGTTGATTGCTAGAAAGCAGGAGCAGGGAATGGAAGTGGACACACCTATGCAACTTGCCATCATGCTCCAACCGTACAAAGATGCATTCATAGATTTGTATAAGCTAGTGCGTATTAATGTTACTCTTCCTGTTCACTCAACATCATGTGAAAGAAGCTTTTCGTGCCTAAAGCAACTGAAAACCTATTTGTGTAACAGTAGCGGTGACAAACGTACCAGTAATCTTGGAGTATTAAACATCATTTCCCAAAGAGCAAAGATGTTAGACAGGGATATGATTATCAAAGCATTTGCTGCCAAACATAGGAATAGGCGTATCATTTTAAAGTAAGTGGAACGATTTATTTCCTGAGTTATATCATCGTGAGTTTCTCTGCTTTTTTTAACTTTATCTGTTTATGGTTGAAATCCATGAAATGTCAAAACATCAAGGATTTACTGGCTTTTTCATATGAAGGACACTGAATGAAGAAAACATGTATTTCTATCTGTTTTTAAAACTATTCTTAAGGAACAACTTGCAATTAAGTTTAGCAAGAGGATTACATTTTTGTTATTGAAATATGTAAATAGTTTCTAGGGAAGTGCTTATGTTTCAAAAGTGTTTGTTCAGCTATATATGAATTTCATTTTCATTCATATAAATGTTTTACAAACCTTAAAACCTTTTTGTTTTTGTTTTTATTTCAATTTTGTTTATTCGACAGTTGAAGAAATGTAGCCTACTTCAAGTAATGTTTCATGAAGCAATTTACACAGACGTATATGCCAAATGGGTTAAAAGGGTGATTAGATGCCAGGGCCCACAATACTATATAAGAAGCTTTTGAATTTCCACATTGGCCCTGAATTTCCTATGGCATGTACTGCATGATGAATTGGTCACGGTAAAAATATACGCTTGATTTCCTTCCTTACCCAATTACCCAATTTGATGATTGACAGCCAATAATACCCCATTCATAGACATTTAATCCAGCTCAAGAAACCCTAGTCACAGCATGCAGAGCATGCAGAGGGGGTTTTGATTACAATCCTGCCCAAAGTACCGTGTAATTTTTTGCAACCTAAATGGAATAGCAGTTCGGTGAAGTGATAATAATAGACCTCCAGCAGTGAGTTTGGAAACTCGATATACTTCGTTCGAACAATAGATAAGTGAGGTTAGAAAATAATTTTTTTTTTACCGGGATTAAAAAAGCATGATATGCCTCCCATGTTCAGATGTTCGTGAATGATTATCATCTGAGTTTATTTTCTGAGACCCCCCCCCTCGTCAACATGTTGAGTCCCTCCTCAGCCCCCAACAAAAAATCCTAGCAGAGCTCCCGTCAGGGTGGTGCCTCTGGACCCCACCAAGGACCCAAGGCCGGGCCCTTTGACCCCGTGGCGGACCTTGGACTACACCTTTCGGATTGCCGCTAACGCGGAAATTATAGTACTATAAGCCACCCCAAATATTTACTCAGCCCCCCCTTAGCTTCCCCAACTAAAAATTCTGGCGCCGCCGCTGACACCATCTCAAATATGACAGAAAAGATTAAGAAGAGTTAAGAACTATGATGAAGTTTTGAGTGTGACAGAGGTCAAATGTAATATAACTTGGGTGCTTCGAATATATATATATATATATAATATAATATATATATATATATATATATATGTATGAGAGAAATACGCTAATGGCAGCGACATCAAACCGATCATTTTTATGACAGTTGCATGCGGGGCTCGAACCCGCTGTACTCGGCTATCCGTAAATTACCTGTACGGCGCCCTAGACCACTACACCACAGAGACTATAAAATCCTTGAAACCTGGAATCGAACTGATTCCCGAGGGAAGGAAGATCACTTATTGCGGCGATCCGAATTCCTGTATTACTCAAGGACCAGCCCACCAGTGGTGTGGGGTAAGGACCGGGACGAACCCCTTTTACGCTTATCGCCATTGTAACTATGAGAGAAATACGCTAATGGCAGCGACATGCAACTGTCATAAAAATTATCGGTTTGATGTCGCTGCCATTAGCGTATTTCTCTCATAGTTACAATGGCGATAAGCGTGAAAGGGGTTCGTCCCGGTCCTTACGCCACACCACTGGTGGGCTGGTCCTTGAGTAATACAGGAATTCGGATCGCCGTAATAAGTGATCTTCCTTCCCTCGGGAATCAGTTCGATTCCAGGTTTCAAGGATTTTATAGTCTCTGTGGTGTAGTGGTCTAGGGCGCCGTACAGGTAATTTACGGATAGCCGAGTACAGCGGGTTCGAGCCCCGCATGCAACTGTCATAAAAATTATCTATATATATATATATATATATATATATATTAGTATATTAGTATATTTTGGCAGTAAATTTTCTTGTAGACATGTCTGTACATATATATATATGTACAGACTATTATGGGAAAGGTGGAGGGGGAAGCACGGGTCTTTATCTGAATAACGAGTTTATTTCTGACTAGTTTCGCTTACAATAGCTTATAATAATGTATTGTAAACTATTATAAAGTATTTTTATGTTATCGGTATTAAAGCAATGATTTTTATTAACTAAAAATGTTTATTAGCATAATCATTAATACAGTGTAATTTTGTAGTTTGAAGTTATCTTTAAATGGTCTCTTCTACTCCAGCAGTAAACATTCACCGACCCCCTGATTATTCATCAACCCCCTGGCTATTCATTGACACCTTGGATGTTCCGATCGACCACTTTGAGAACCCCTGGGAATACTATTGTCGCCTGACCACGCCCTGATTCGTTGTGAGGTAGTTACTAGTTACGAGAAAGGGACACATGATCCTAACTAACCTAATTAAAACTAGCCTAGACGAGAAATAGCAAATGCTCAAGTGGGGGTTGGTGTGTAACGCAGCGGACCCTCCAACCAAAACAATGAGAAATACGATCAAATGGTAATACATAAGTAAAATGTATCAATCATAATCACAAAGAACAAGGGTACAAAATATAATGTGGTGAATTGGTTGAATTAATTAAGAAATTGAGGTATTTAATTTATAACATTATAATGCCTGTGATGACTTTGATCACGAGTCAATAAACTCTCACAACGGTTGTTGGGGAGAGGGGGGAACACAAATACCAAGAAGTAGTTACTGGAGGCCTTAAGACTTCCATCACTTCCATAGAGCAAAGAAAAAGTAATTAATAGCCGACGGGGCTGAAGACGACGGAAAATGGGAAGCACTAGGCAGTGTGTCACAATGCCAAACTTGTGACATTAGGTTGTTTGTTCTCTGAAGAGTAAACATTAATATAACATTCTTTCAGCTCTCTAATTATACTATACGAATGCATGTTGTATGTAACATACACAACGCGCTTGAAAAATCGTCTTCATTGAAAAATATAGTTGACAAATAAATACGTCTCATTATATTTTGTATATTTTGTAAAATATTATATTTCCTCTCCTCATTATACATATTTAATGCAGGACAAAATTGTCGACAATATTAAACAATAAATTATTTTGAGAATTTCAAATAGCTACTTGTGCAGTTATTAATATACTTCTTTTGTTTGCAATCTTCTTAGAGAACTGCCACTTCGTCTTCCTCGGAACGAGAATCCAATATCTGAAATCCACTCTACAAGTAACATAGTATTAATTGGATACAAACAAGTGGCATACGAACTGCAAGCACAACCGTCGTGTAGGTAACAAATAAGTGTTATTATGGACACTCGTCAATCTTGTACATGTTATTATTATTGTGTGGTAATGAGGCATTGTAACAGTTACAATGCCTCATTTAAAGTTAAAGGGTACACTCATGTCTACGCAAAAACAATGATTGCTTTTACGTGGACATGAGTGCACCCTTTAATTTTTTTTCGACTTTGCTTTTGGTTAGTGTAGTCGTAGGATAAAGAATATATATTGATGTATCATAATTTACAAAATTAATATTTAATTTTTTAATGCTATATCACGAAGGTGTGCACTTCTAAAAAAAAATACCAGGTTCATTAGTTGATGTTGTCTGGGTTTATATCAGTTCCAACCAGTTTTCACGACAATTTATTAGTAGTTCATTTTAAGGGCCCGAATAACAATAACTCAACAAGCTATTCCCACCGTGTGCCTTATTTTAGTTGTTGATGAAGCTGAGGTGGGGTGTGAGGGGTGAGTGTAACCTAACCTAGGTATATGTTACTTATGTAGGGATTATTATTATTATTATTATTTTTTTTTTTTTTTTTTTTTTTTTTCAGGCCTGTGTGTAGGAAAGGGGAAGTGTTCCCAGACAAATAAGTCAGTAAAAGGTTAGCAAGGATCACACAAATGTTGATATCTGACATCATTGATCGTTGGGCGGGTGTAGACCTCTGGAAAAATATGACCAAGATTTCTCTCTTATTATTATTGTTATTGTATCCTTCATCATCTAATTTTATCATCATTATCATCAAACTTGGGTGTGAGTGTGGCAGGGAGGAGTGGAGTCCAAATGCCCCCGGGTTAAAACATTCTCAGTGTGGTAGTACCAAAATGTCCCCAGGTCAAGTACCAAAACGTCCCCGTTCTGCAACGCATTTGTCTGTTCACAATGAAAATAATTGATAAACCATATCTAATCTATAATTAAGGAGACTACAACCGTGAATGAATGACCAAGTGTCTTCAATGTTGTGTACACATACAAAGTCATGTACATACTCTGTACCGTTTGAGATCAGGCGTGTAATATCTCATTAGCGGTCTCACAAATTACCGACCGGTATTGACCAGGGGGCATTTTGACCCAAGGACGTTGTGACCTGGGGACGTTTTGACCGGTAAGCGGAGGTAGAATGTAGATTGAAAGAAGTAAGTGACTTCTTAATTCTCTGTTAATTTTCACTTTACCAGCCTCTGGTTTTTTTCTAGTCTCTCTGTCATATCATTTTAATATTTTTTCAATCATCCATTTTCTTCGTCTTCTTTTAAGCTTCTTTGGTGCAAATTGCTTGTTCTCTAAACTTGCTGTACTCTGGTTAATGCCTCTATATATTTGTATATTTTCATCATACTTCTAAAATATTAGCAAGTAATATACTTTGTATCAGAATGTCCTTGAAATAGTATAGTACCCCATAACCTAGAAACTTAAATATTGTGTTGATTTATGTGTAAGACTACAAGGCACATAGATTCACACAAGTTACTTAGAACTCTTTTGTACTGGATGATTTTACTGAATAAGAATAATCCCAATTGTTCGCCTCATTGTAGTATTTGATGGAAGGGAGCGGTGAATCCAACATATCCTAAGTGTAGGTAGAGACAGGTTAGGATACATTGATTATAAGTAATTTACTTCTCACACAGAGGTATGAAAAAATCAACAATTTGTATTTTTATCTATAAGCTTCTGGTGGTACATCATACATATACCAAAGGCTTTTTCCCCCTTACATGGGGGGTATCCAAAAAGAAAAATGCATAGAAACCACTCCCACCCATTCCATTTCCTATATATTCCACTCCCCTCCACCCTCCCTCTCATCTTGGCACCTCCCGGATGACGGGTAATCCCTGCATCCTGTCCACTGCCCTGGGTCAGAAGCAGTGTCGCAAGACACAGCACATCCACAGCAAGGCCCCTTCATAAATTCAGCATCCCCCCTCTCCATCCCCTCATGCAGAAAAGGAGAAGACAGGGCTGCTTCAAAATTCTTCTCCCTTACCCCACATCCCCCAACTACTCCCCCTCATGCATCACAGCATCATCCATACACAACCCTTCTCCATTCACCCCTATCTTCTGTCTCTCCCGTCCTTCCTCCACAGACATTCCTCTCTTTCCTGATGCCCCTTTCACCCCATCCATCCATCTCATCCTAGGACACCCTTTCATATTCATTCATTCCACCTCTGCCTTCCACACTTTTTTTTTACTAATCTTTCTTCACTCATTCTTGCTATGTGTCGAAGCCATCCTAATACTGTTTCATCAACCCTATCTCCCAGCTCCCTTTCCACCCCTGTTCTCCTCCTCACCTCATTTCTCACTCTAGCCTAGTAAACCCTATCATACTTCTCAGACACATTCAAACTACTTCTCTCTTCCTCTCTCATGTTCCATGTTTCTGCCCTGTACAGTGCTGTTAGCACAATCACTCCTTCATATAACCTCCTCTTAGCATCCATTCCCAGATGTCTATTTCTCATTACACTTTTCAATCCACCAAGGCATTTACTTGCTTCTCTCAATCTACATTCTACCTCCACCCCCACTCCTCCCTTTCCTGCCACATTTGCACCCAAGTATCTAAAACTACCCACTTCTTCCAGTCTCTAACCCTTAATGCTCACTTCCAGCCTGCTGTCACTCTCCCCTTGTACATCTCATCACCTTACTTTTGCCCACATTTATCTTCCGCTTCCTTCTTTTACACACCTTCTCAAACTCTGTCACTAACTTCCTCAATCCCTCTGATCTTGCCATAAGCGCAGTGTCGTCAGCAAACAGCAACTGGCTCACCTCCCACTTTTCTCCATTTTCTTTAATCATCTCCAACCCCTGACCCACTACCCTTGCATTTGCCTCTCGCACCACCCCATCCATGTAAAGATTGAACAGTCAGGGCCACATAACACATCCCTGACAAAGTCCCACCTATACCTCAAACCATTCACTCTCTCAATTTCTAATCCTAACACAAGCTCTACTACTCTCATAAAAACTCTTGACTGCTCTTAACAGCTTTCCTCCTATCCCATATATCTGCAGTACCTCCCACAGTGCCTTCCTGTCTACCCTGTCATAAGACTTTTCCAGATCCATAAAAGCGCAAAAAACATCCTTACCTTTTCCTATTGTTTTCCTACATATATGTCTTACCACAAAAATCTGATCTACACATCCCCTACCTGTCCTAAACCCACACTGTTCCTGTCCAATTAATCCCTCTGTTCCTCTCCTAATCCTCCCAATGAAGACCCTCCCATAAGACTTCCTAACTACACTCAACAAGCTGACCCCTCTGAAACTACTACACTCACACTTGTCCCCCTTTCCCTTGTAAAGCAGAACTATACAGGCTCTCCTCCAGGCCTCCAGCACTCTACCCTCTCTTAAACAAACATTAAATAACCTCACCAGCCAGTCCACCATAAGTGTACCTCATTCAGACATTCTGCATGGCATCCATCCAACCCAGGTGCCTTACCTGCTATCATCATTTTAACAGCTGCTTTCACTTCATCCTTCCTCACACATCACTCTCATTTTCTTAGCGCTTCCCACTGCAACTACCCTTCCCTCCCTATCCTTCACATTTAGCAACTCCCTAAGATACTCTGCCCACCTTCCTCTCACTGCCTTCTCTTCCATTATCATCTCTCCATCTGCACCTTTTACCTTTTCTCTACTTGATTTGCCTCCTCTTCCTCTTTTAATTTCCTTCCAAAACATCTTTTTATTACTTTCAAAATTTTCTGTCATACTCTTACCCCATTTCACATCTCTCCTCTTTGCTTTCTTTATCTTATACTTAACTTCCCTTCTCTTTACTTTGTACCTCTCATACGATTCCCTCGTTCTTATTTGTAGCCAATCTATGAATGCCTATTTCTTTTCTTCTACACCCTTCTTTGCTTCCTCATCCCACCACTCGCTACCCTTCCTGCCTTCCTTGTTCCACACACCATCTTTGCACACCTTATGACTCCCTCCTTGAACCATCCCCATTCCTCCTCCACTCCTAGTTCTACTCTATCCTTTACTCCCTCCCATTCCTCTCTCAGCTTCTTCTTATACTCCTTCTTTTCTTCCTCATTTAAGCAGTTCACTCTAAGTACCTCCCTACCTTCCGCCCTTTTCCTCTTTCTCCACCTATTCTCCACTCTCAATTTACCTTCCACCAGAAAATGATCTGATATTCCCCCACTCTCTCCCCTCAGGACATGAACATCCTTAACTCTTTCTACCACACTCCTGGTCACCTCTATATAGTCCATTAATGCTCTGTCTGCCACCCTTCCATCCACCACCCTCTCCCATGTGTACTTATGCTTGACTTTCTTCCTAAACACTGTATTTGCTATCATCAACTCTCTTTCAAGACACATGTCCACCATCAATTCTCCACTACGATTTTTACCTGGAACTCCATACTTCCCAATCACTCTGTCTATTGGTTCATTTCCTACCGTAGCATTAAGGTCTCCCAATACAACTACATTGACATTTCTTCCTAATCCCTCTATGCACTCATTTATATCTACCCAAAGAGCCTCCCTTTCCTCTATGCTCTTCTCACTACTAGGCCCATATGCACTTACAAAAACCTACATCTCCCTTCCCAGCTTCACCTTCATCTACATCAACCTTGATGAAACCTCTTTCCACTCCACAACACGCTTTCTTATCTCTTCACTAACTAGTATAGCCACCCTTCTCTCTCTCGTCCACTCTTCACACCTGAGTACCTCCCAGGTACACTCCCAAACTCACACTCACCCCTCCCTGTCATTTTAGTTTCACTCAAAGCCAGCACATCCATCTTCTCACAAACATACAGCCTATCTCTTCCCTTTTACTCTCATCTGTACTAAATCCACGCACATTAAAAGACCCAAACCTTAGGGTATTGGTTGGAAAACTATCAGACGCTCTTATACCTTTACTTTTTTTTAGGAATGTCCCCTATTGGGGTTACAGGTAGTAGGACTCCTAATCCTATCCCCCGTCCCATTTTTTGTCGCCTTTTACGACTCAAGTGGAAAGACTTGGTGGTAGCATTCTCTTCCCCCACCCCAGGGTAGGCAAAAAAAAGGAAATTAATATTTAGAAAAATGGTACAGGACAGTAACAAGGGGTGGGGGGGGGCAGCATAACCGAGGGACAGTCCTAGTATAAAAGTGTCATCATTTCCCTATGAACAAAGTTTTCCTCTATCACAGACAGACAGAATGATGTGTGGCTCTGGTCCGTAGGGGTAGCCCATATAGACCCTAAAGTATCAACTGCATGCTACTTTGCCACAATAACATGCAGCCAATAACCCTCCAACCCTGATGTTAGGGGATGGGGGGTTCACTGCAAAAAAAAAAAAAAAAAAGATTGCTGTAAAAATGAATAGCAGATTCTCGTGAATCTCAAATGTTTATTTATGACATCCTTCATAGTTGTTGTTGTTGTCATTCCCTAGACTGTCCCCAAGGAATGCTACAGCCGAAATTGGGTTTTCCCACAAATCCTTTATAAAGTGTATGTTGTGTTGTTTGCGTGCATGATTGTGTATAATGCAGTCTTCCATTATGCGTTGTATGGTATGGGGTGAAGTGTTACATCCTGGGCAGCTGTTCACAATGCGGTCATCCAACCTCTTCTGGTAGCTTAGAAGTGCTGGGTGGTGGCCGCACCGCAGTCTGGCCAGGTGGACTCTGTCCTTTTGTGGGAAAGAGGATTCAGAAGGGTGGATATCGGGGGGTCTGGCATGCAGCAGTGTGTTGTCTCTCAGTGTGTTAATGGAGCGGTGAGTGATATGATTATGAATATGTTTCCGGAGGCTGGTATTTGGTGGTTGTGGAGGAAGAGAAGAGAGTATCTGTGTGTGATACAGGTCTTTGGGTGTTGTTTTGATGTTTCTTGGTGTGTGTGGGTGTTCTGCTATGTAGTGTAGCGGGTGTGATGTGTTTGTGGTGGCTGCGGCAAGTGTTTGTGTTCCTCTCATGTAGTGGTGGTCCTTGACTTTGAGGACTTTTGTTTCATGGTGTAAATGGTCTGTAGGTGTTGTATTTGTGCAGCCTGTAATTGCCTGTAGGGCTTTGTTTTGTATGATTTGAAGGGTGTTGTGGTGTGTCTCACTGAGATTAGGAGCCCATGTAGGACTTGCATAATTCATTACTGAGCGTATGCATTGTTTGTATAATGTTGTATTAAATTCTTTGTTTTGTCCAAATGTTGTTCCAGTGATTGACTTAAGTGCATTAAGTCTAGGTGTGCATTTGTTTTTTATGTTTGTAATGTGTTGTTTGAAAGACATGGATGTATCTTATGTTACACAAAGAATTTTTGGTGTGTTTGAGTGTGGTATTAGAGTGTTGTTGATGTAGAGATGAGGTATGTATTTATGTTCTTTTGTCCAGTTGGTGAGAAGTGTTGCTGTAGATTTGGCTGGAGCTATTTTGAGTCTGTTTGTGATGAACCATGTGTTGAGTGTATCAAGGTATGGCTGGATTATTTCTGCAGCTTTGTCTGAGTTACGATGTGTGCATGTGATTGTTATGTCATCTGCGTAGGAAGAGATTTGTATTTCTGAGGTGTCTGGTGTGGGTAAGTCATGCATGTATAGATTAAAGAGTGTGGGGGATAGAACAGAGCCCTGTGGTATTCCATTCTTAATGTTTCTGATGTGCGATGATTGGCCATTATATGACACATAAGCATTCCTACCTGCCAAATAATTGGCCAGCCATCTTTTGGGGTTATTGTGCATGTCTGTGTTATATATTTTATTTGTTAGGTTGTGGCGGGGGATAGCATCAAAAGCTTTACTAATGTCTAATGTTATAAGAAGTGTTCTGTGGTGTGGTCTATCTGAATTGATGCCATCTAAAATTGTTTGTGCGAGGTTTATCAGAAGAGTGTTTGTGGAGTGTAGTGGCCTAAAACCGTGTTGTGAGTCAGCAAGGGAAATATGTGGTGTGACAAGTTGAAGTATTAGGCGTTCAATGACTTTAGAGGGGGTGCAGAGAAGTGTGATTGGGCGGTGCGATGTTGGGATTGTTGGGTCTTTGTTCGGTTTTGGAATGGTGATTATTTTACCATGCTTCCAGATGTTGGGTATAGTGTTGTGTGAATAGCTGTAGTTTGCAATGTTTGTGAGTGCATGTATACCTTGTGATCCAATATGTTTTAGGTGGATGTTACTTATGTTATCAGGGCCACAGGCAGATGAGTGCTTGAGATTATGTATTATGTGTTTTGTCTGACTGTCTATGAAGGGTGTATAGTCTGAGTCTGTGGGAAAGTCTTTCTTACATCGAATAGTGCGTCGGTCGTCAGGGTGAGAAGTGAGATGGCTTGTCTGTGGAAAATGATTTATGAGTGTGTTTGCTTGTTGTCTGTTTGAGGGTAGATTGTCTGTTGTTGTGATTATTGCTGCATGAGAGTGCGTTGTGTTACTGTTGGATAGTGTAATGCTGTTGAGTGTTTTGTACAATTTGCTGGTGTTTGTTTTGTGATCAAGTGTATTGATAAAGTTTTGCCAATTTTGTGTTTTTTGCTCATGTATTTTATTGGCAATCACAGTGTTTAGTGTTTGTATTTGGTCTGCTATGTTTGGAGGGATAGGTGTGGGGGTATTGTGTTTAAGCGTGTCTCATTGTCTGATGAGGCCTTGGATTTCTGGTGTGAAGTTGGGGTTGTGTGATTTTCTATTGCCTCTAGGGATGTATCGCTTGTCTGCGTTTTGTATGATTGTATTAAAAGTGTGCACAGCATTGTTTATGTTTGTGATTGGTGTGCTGTTAAGTGTTTCAAAATGTTGTTCTGTCTCTTCAGTAGAAGCTTCCCAATTAGCTCTCTTGTGATTGGTGTATGTGTGTCTGTGGCCAACTGGGGTGCATCTTGTTTTGGTGGTGATGATGATTGGAAGGTGGTCAGAACCAAGGGGTCCGACCACTCTCCATGATGTTGTTGGGGTTAGGCAGGGGGAGCAAAAGGTGATATCAGGAGAGGAGGGAGTGTAGAGGGCTTGGTGTGCGATATGTGTATGATTATGTGTGTTGTTCATGATAGTCAATGAGTCAAACTGAGTCTGTATATCAAGCCCTCTGTCTGTGTCAGGGTTGTCGACATACCAGGCAGACGACTTAGCGTTGAAGTCATCACCCATGACCCAGTTGGGGATTGAGGCTAGTTGGCTAAATTGAGGCCTGAAGGTGTTTGGAAGTGTGGGGGATGATTGGGGGGGGGAATGTACATGTTAACTATTGTCAGTGTTGATTTGTTGCCTGTGCAGATTCGAATGGATTGGATTTCTGTAGTGTTATCTGTGGTAGGGAGGAGAATTTTGGTTGTGGCGCTTGTGTCCACAAAACAGATGGAGTGGTGGATCAGGGTGATGAGTCCACTGCCATTGCCGTCGGTCCGGTCTTGTCTGATGGTGGTATAATTATGAAATGGTGTTTTGTGTGAGTGTCTTATTTTTGTTTCTTGTATAATTGCAATGTGTATGTTGTGTTGTTTAAGAAAGTATTCGAGTTCATGTTTTTTTCGTGTTAATACTGTCAATGTTGTGTTGTAATATGTTATGTTGTGTGTTCTGTGTGTGTTGTATCTTGCTGTT
The DNA here is from genome assembly GCF_046742065.1 of Oratosquilla oratoria. Lineage (NCBI taxonomy): Eukaryota > Metazoa > Arthropoda > Malacostraca > Stomatopoda > Squillidae > Oratosquilla > Oratosquilla oratoria. The sequence continues at coordinate 49,073,833 of NC_134788.1, read as the reverse complement.
TGGGGTTGAGTTGGGGTGTTAACGGGGAAGGTATAGGATCTGGGTTAGAGGGGGGAAAAGAGAGATTGGGGACAAAGGAAGTGGAGTAATGATTGGGGATAAGGGCAAAGGGAAATTAGGAGTGGGTAAGGGTGCTGGCTGTGGTTGGGGAGGTGGGAGTGGGGTCACTGGAGAGCAGGTAGAACATGTCCAAGTGTTTGTGTATTGGTTTGTGTCAGCAAGTGTTGTACAAGTGAGGTGGGCCCAGTTTTTACACATACTGAACTGAACTGAGCCCTTTGTCTGTCTGCCCGAAGTAATGGGTTTAGAGCATGTTGGGCATGTGTATTTTGTGGTGGGCCCAGGATTGCTCTCTACATCTCTGGCTAAAAGTAGAAGAAGAGGGGTGATTGCCGGAAAATCACCCCTCGGTGCAGAAAAAATATAACATTGCATGTTGAGAAAAAGGATTGTGGTACTCCCCAAGGCAGTTGTAGCTCCTGTGTAGTGATCCTAAATGAAAATTTGACATAGATTACTTATTTCTATGTTATTGTATCACACATTATACACCAATACCTTTCTCGTGTCCTCTATCTCTTTGTAGTATTTATTCAACAACATCAGTGTTATTTGCTCAACCTTCTATTTCTTATTCCTTTAAATTTCTTCTATGATACGAGTTGTTTGTCCCCTTCCCCTACTGTATTTTGGTTAATGCCCTGCTGTAATTGTATATGCTTGTGTTCCTTAAAAAGTTAGATGTCAAACTTATGATATATTTTTTTTCAGGTCGAGGGTAAATATCATCATTTCATTGGAAAAGGGTATCCAAAGATTCCTTCAATTTGTCATATAACAAAGAGAATCCTGTGTGGCGTCTGTGACTTACCTGTCTCATGAGTTGTCTTTAATATCATGATATGATTCACACTGGAGAGAAACTTTTCCAGTATCTTGCCTGATGCAGATTTCTCAGGAATTAGTGTTCTTGAATAACAAGTGACGTCCCACACTGGAGAATACAAGACTTTCAATTGTGACCTGTGTGATGCAGCTTTCGCACAAAGGTATGATCTCAAACAACACATGATGACCCACGCTAGAGAAAAGCCCTTCAAGTGTGACCCCTGCATTGCAGCTTTCATACAAAAATGTAGTCTCAAATCTCACACAATGACCCACAATGGAGAATAGCCTTTCCAATGTGACTAGTGTGATGCAGCTTTCTCAAAAAAGTGTAATTTCAAATATCACACCATGACAGACAGAGGAGAGAAGCCTTTCTAATGTGACATTTGTGAAGCAACTTTCTGACAAAAGAAGGGTGATCTCAAATGTCACATCAGGGCCCACCCAGGAGAGAAGCCTTTCAAGTGTGACCTGTGCGATGCAGCTTTTTCCACAAAACGTTCTCTCAGATACCACATGATGTCCCACACAGGAGAGAACCCTTTCAAGTGTGGCCTTTGTGATAAAGCTTTCTCACGTATGGGTAATCTCAAACAACACGTAGTGACCCACTCTGGAGAGAAGCCCTTCAAGTGTGACCTTTGTGATAAAGCTTTCTCACAAAAGGGTGATCTCAAATATCACATGATGACCCACACTGGAGAAAAGCCTTTCAAGTGTGACCTTTGCGATGCAGCTTTCTCGGGAAAGAGTCACCTCAAATATCACATCATGACCCACACGGGAGAGAAGCCTTTCAAGTGTGACCTTTGTGATAAAGCTTTCTCACTGATGAGTACTCTCAAAGGACACGTAGTGACCCACTCTGGAGAGAAGCCCTTCAAGTGTGAACTTTGTGATAAAGCTTTCTCACTAAAGAATAGTCTCAAAGGACACGTAGTGACCCACTTTGGAGAGAAGCCCTTCAAGTGTGAAATTTGCGATGCAGCTTTCTCACTTAAGAGTACTCTTAAGAATCACATAATGACCCACACAGGAGAGAAACCTTTCCAGTGCGATCTGTGCGATGCAGCTTTCCAAAGAAAGACTTATCTCAAATATCACATGATGACCCACACAGGAGAGAAACCTTTCAAATGTGACCTGTGCGATGCAGCTTTCTCAAGAAAGGATAGTCTCAAATATCACATGATGACCCACACTGGAGAGAAGCCCTTCAAGTGTGACCTTTGCGATGCAGCTTTCTCACAAAAGAGTAACCTCAAACCTCACATGATGACCCATACTGGAGAGAAGCGTTTCAAGTGTGACCTCTGTGATGCAGCTTTCTCACGAAAGAATCATCTCAAATATCATGTGGGTACGCACAGTGGAAATTAACCTTATTTGTCACGCGTCGACCCATACTGGAAGGAAGCGAGGTAATCCTTAAAGATGGCGGTTTTGCTATTTCATCTAACTAGAAAATATTTCGGTTACAACATTCTAGATTTCCGTAAGAACACCTCAACAATGTGTCAAACATTCGTATAGTATAGGCTTAACTTCTCCATGTTCGTCACTTAGCTTGTTACTCTGACACAAAAGCATTTTGATATTTGGAAACTTGAAAAACAAAAGATCGTAACCGAATTTGTCTCTACTTGAACCAAGTAGCATGCTAGCGAGAATACCTAATTGGGGTCTTTATTGTAATTAAGTTCATTGAAGAGGTACCTGATGGAGGTTATAGATGGGTTTGCTGTAGATGGGTTTGCTGTTTATTTGGATGACCAGGAGCACGGTGATTGTGCATTTTCCATGTTTACCTTCTTTTTACGCTGGAAAATAGTTTTGTTTATAATTGTTGATATGTATGTTTCACAAATAAAGATATGTATATATAGACATGTTTGACTTATCACTTAGCAGGCTAGTTTATTATCATTATTTTATGATGGAGTCCTCTTGTGTATAGATAATTATAATGATAATGATAGTAATGACAATACGCAGCGAAGCGAGGATCGACGTCATATTTTTCTGGTGTTTGATCAAACATTTTGGTGTTTTATGATTTTTTGTTTTATTTGACCAAATGACAAGACATCTTGTCATCGGAGTTGAATGGGTTAAGGGAGGAGCCACCCGCCGCTGCTTGATTGTCAGCATCGCTCTACCCCGTCAGGGGCCAGCACTCTCTGCTCTCTTCCCATTCATTCGTGGGAGCCACCTCCTGTTTGACTCTGACTCTGCCGAAAGGGTTGACTTTATTTCTTGCTTTATTTAAGCGGCGTTATGTAAGGCCCTCAAAGAGAGGCTGAAAAAGAGACTACATACAACCAAAAATGTGGAAAAGAATTTGGATTTATTACTAAAAGTAGAAGTGATGACCTGCATGCATTTTACACACAATGCCATTTTGATGTGGATATTGATGGCACAGGAAAAAATTCAGTTGAACGGAATATTGTTCTTACCCCCATCAAAGGCCAGCGCTCTCTCATCTCTTAGGGGCCCTACACGCGCTCAGACTTTTACTCAGACTTGTCTGCACAAACCATGTATGGGCAGACAAGTCTGAATGTGTCTGTGTATGTAGAGGAGATTTGTGGTCTGCACAGACCAAAATTTATCAGCGATATTCATTTCATATTGTCGTTTTCGTTTTTTATTGACATAACTTTGCTAGTCATTAGGTGCACCCGAGCACTTATATTTCTTAAAAGCCTGTCTCTTTTTAGGAATATATATGTATATTCTTTTTCAGTTTCTTTGTCAAGCCATTTTGGGGGGTGGGTGGGTATAGGATGTACGATAGTCTAGGCAGCCGAGCGCTGCCGATATGTACCTGCATGCATGCATGCAAGCAAGTAAGAACAATGTATGCCGAAGTACAACTGCGTTTCATTCACCTCAAACATGGCACAGTGATCACAGGATAAGACGTTCGCTCTACGACCTCCAGGATGTCCTTGCCACGCTGCCCCACCTACACGCCCTCTCAATCACCCAGGGCCACCACCACCACCACCCGCGGGCTCGGACAATCATCGGAAGCCATTCAGTCCTTGGCTTGGCTGTTCGCCTGTGGCCATGGCTTGCCAGCCAGCCAGCCAGCCACCAGGGTCCCACCCCCTGCGGCTACTCCGGAGAAGTGTGAGGTGAAAAATGGATTCGGCGGCGTCATTCAGGACCTGGAGGAGATCCATGGTTATCCCTCTGTAGATTCAATCCGCACGCACGACGCAGTGTCCCATGTGAGACTACACTGCACTCCGGCTTGGCAACGCTCGCTCGCTGGATGGATGCGAAATACACGGTACAGGAATGGAAGGCCCTCACCCCGGACGCAGCTCTGGATGCAATTGAGCAAATAGTGTTGCGCGATTGCAATCAGACAGTGCTCTGGTCTGATTTCTTTCATGCATCACAGATGCTACTAGCGAAGGTGGTCATCGTTGGCGACTGGCACCCTAATAGATCACAAGAAGTGGCTTGCCTTCGCCCCTTCTATGGGGTTAGGGAGGGAGAGGCAGGGTGGCCGTCGCGACTGACATCGTGACACGCACGTTCGACCAGGGAGGGATGCATCCGCCTCGTCATTCCCGAAGCTCTCCGCCAACGAGCAGCAGCAGCAGCTGCTAACCTGCACGCGGGCCACCAGGGCGTCGACTCCATGATCCGCAGGGCAGGACCGGGCCAGGCCAGGCCAGGCAGGTGGTCTACTGGCCAGGGATAGAGGGCGACCTCCGCTCCGGCGGCATCACAGGCGGTTTTGTCAGAGGAGTGCGAGGTCTACGGCCCGTCCTTACCGGCTGAAACATGCTTCGTAACCTCCCCTCCCGAATACCCGTTGCAATGTACATTAGCAGACATGTTCCAGCACCAGGGACACATGTACATGGCGTACGCTGACAGGCTGGCTGGAGCTGGCCCACTTTCCCAAAGGCACCTCGGATCAAGACGTAATTGCGGAGGAGGCACTTTACCCGCTGAGGAGCCCCACCGGAAATGTCGACGGACGGCGGAACGAATCTGGCTAGTGAAGAATTGCCCGAATTCTTCAAGAAATGGGGTATCTCGGTGAGACTTTCATTCTTAAAACATTTTTCTCTACACGTGCTTAAAAGTTTTCTCAGATTATTTCGTTCTGTGTGTTGATATGAACACAATTGTCAAAATTCATCGTATTTTCTATATTTTTTCTATGCGTGTTTAAGGACATTCTCAGAATGTTTCGTTCAGTGTTAATATGAACACAATTGCCAGAATTCATTGTATTTTCCATATTTTTTCTATGCGTGTTTAAGGATTTTTCAGAATGTTTCGTTCAATATTAATGTGAACACAATTGTCAAAATTCATCGTATTTTCTATATTTAAGAAAAATCTCTCCACGTGTTTAAGAGTTTTCTCAGAATGTTTCGTTCAGTGTTAATATGAACACAATTGTCAAAATTCATCGTCTTGTCTATGTTAAAAAAATCTTTACGCGTGTTTAAGGACTTTCTCAGAATGTTTCGCTCAGTGTTAATATAAACACATTTGTCAAAATAATCGTCTTTTCTATATTCAAAGAAAAAAATTCTACACGTGTTTAATAGTTTTCTAAAAATGTTTCGTCAGTCTTAATATGAACTCAAATATCAAAATTCATCGTTTTTTCTATATTAAACAAACTACATATGTTTAAGGATTTTCTCAGAATGTTTCGTTCAGTGTTGATGTGAACACAATTGTCAAAATTCATCGTATTTTCTATATTTAAAAAAATTGATTTTTCTCAATGTTTCGTTCAGTGTTAGTATGACCATAATTGTCAAAATTCATCGTCTTTTCTATATTAAAAAAAACTACATATGTTTAAGGATTTTCTCAGAATGTTTCGTTCAGTGTTGATATGAACACAATTGTCAAACTTCATCGTCTTTTCTGTATTTCTAAAACATTTGTCTCTACACGTGTTGAGGGATTTTCTCAATGTTTCGCTTAGTTTTAATGTGAACCAAAATGTCAAAATGAATAGTCTTTTTATTTTTAGAACTTTTTCTCCACACGTGCTTAAGGATTTTCTCAGAATGTTTCGCTCAGTGTTGATATGAACACAATTGTCAAAATTCATCGTCATTTCTACATTTTTATTTTTTCTATACGTGCTTAAGGATTTTCCCAGAATGCTTCGTTCAGTGTTGATGTGAACACAATTGTCAAAATGCATCGTGTTTTCTATATTTAAAAAAATCTCAACGTGTTTAAGATTTTTCTCAGAATGTTTCGTTCAGTGTTAGTATGACCATAATTGTCAAAATTCATCGTCTTTTCTATATTAAAAAACTACATATGTTTAAGGATTTTCTCAGAATGTTTCGGTCAGTGTTGATATGAACACAATTGTCAAAATTCATCGTCTTTTCTGTATTTCTAAAATATTTGTCTCTACACTTGTTGAGGTATTTTCTCAATGTTTCGCTTAGTTTTAATGTGAACCAAAATGTCAAAATGAATAGTCTTTTTATTACGAACTTTTTCTCCACACGTGCTTTAGGATTTTCTCAGAATGTTTCGCTCAGTGTTGATATGAACACAATTGTCAAAATTCATCGTCATTTCTACATTTTTATTTTTTCTATACGTGCTTAAGGATTTTCCCAGAATGCTTCGTTCAGTGTTGATGTGAACACAATTGTCAAAATGCATCGTATTTTCTATATTTAAAAAAATCTCCACGTGTTTAAGATTTTTCTCAGAATGTTTCGTTCAGTGTTAGTATGACCATAATTGTCAAAATTCATCGTCTTTTCTATATTAAAAAACTACATATGTTTAAGGATTTTCTCAGAATGTTTCGTTCAGTGTTGATATGAACACAATTGTCAAAATTCATCGTCTTTTCTGTATTTCTAAAACATTTGTCTCTACACGTGTTGAGGGATTTTCTCAATGTTTCGCTTAGTTTTAATGTGAACCAAAATGTCAAAATGAATAGTCTTTTTATTACTAGAACTTTTTCTCCACACGTGCTTAAGGATTTTCTCAGAATGTTTCGCTCAGTGTTGATATGAACACAATTGTCAAAATTCATCGTCATTTCTACATTTTTATTTTTTCTATACGTGCTTAAGGATTTTCCCAGAATGTTTCGTTCAGTGTTGATGTGAACACAATTGTCAAAATGCATCGTATTTTCTATATTTAAAAAAATCTCCACGTGTTTAAGATTTTTTCTCAGAATGTTTCGTTCAGTGTTAGTATGACCATAATTGTCAAAATTCATCGTCTTTTCTATATTAAAAAACTACATATGTTTAAGGATTTTCTCAGAATGTTTCGTTCAGTGTTGATATGAACACAATTGTCAAAATTCATCGTCTTTTCTGTATTTCTAAAACATTTGTCTCTACACGTGTTGAGGGATTTTCTCAATGTTTCGCTTAGTTTTAATGTGAACCAAAATGTCAAAATGAATAGTCTTTTTATTACTAGAACTTTTTCTCCACACGTGCTTAAGGATTTTCTCAGAATGTTTCGCTCAGTGTTGATATGAAAACAATTGTCAAAATTCATCGTCATTTCTGCATTTTTATTTTTTCTATACGTGCTTAAGGATTTTCCCAGAATGCTTCGTTCAGTGTTGATGTGAACACAATTGTCAAAATGCATCGTATTTTCTATATTTAAAAAAAATCTCCACGTGTTTAAGATTTTTCTCAGAATGTTTCGTTCAGTGTTAGTATGACCATAATTGTCCAAATTCATCGTCTTTTCTATATTAAAAAACTACATATGTTTAAGGATTTTCTCAGAATGTGTCGTTCAGTTTTGATATGAACACAATTGTCAAAATTCATCGTCTTCTCTGTATTTCTAAAACATTTGTCTCTACACGTGTTGAGGGATTTTCTCAATGTTTCGCTTAGTTTTAATGTGAACCAAAATGTCAAAATGAATAGTCTTTTTATTACTAGAACTTTTTCTCCACACGTGCTTAAGGATTTTCTCAGAATGTTTCGCTCAGTGTTGATATGAACACAATTGTCAAAATTCATCGTCATTTCTACATTTTTATTTTTTCTATACGTGCTTAAGGATTTTCCCAGAATGTTTCGTTCAGTGTTGATGTGAACACAATTGTCAAAATTCATCGTATTTTCTATATTTAAAAAAATCTCCACGTGTTTAAGATTTTTTCTCAGAATGTTTCGTTCAGTGTTAGTATGACCATAATTGTCAAAATTCATCGTCTTTTCTATATTAAAAAAACTACATATGTTTAAGGATTTTCTCAGAATGTTTCGTTCAGTGTTGATATGAACACAATTGTCAAAATTCATCGTCTTTTCTGTATTTCTAAAACATTTGTCTCTACACGTGTTGAGGGATTTTCTCAATGTTTCGCTTAGTTTTAATGTGAACCAAAATGTCAAAATGAATAGTCTTTTTATTTTTAGAACTTTTTCTACACACGTGCTTAAGGATTTTCTCAGAATGTTTCACTCAGTGTTGATATGAACACAATTGTCAAAATTCATCGTCTTTTCTACATTTTTATTTTTTCTATACGTGCTTAAGGATTTTCCCAGAATGTTTCGTTCAGTGTTGATGTGAACACAATTGTCAAACTTCATCGTATTTTCTATATTTTAAAAAATCTCCACGTGTTTAAGATTTTTCTCAGAATGTTTCGTTCAGTGTTAGTATGACCATAATTGTCAAAATTCATCGTCTTGTCTATATTAGAAAAAATTCTCTACACGTGTCTAAAGATTTTCTCAATGTTTCGCTCAGAGTTGATGTAAACATGTCAAAAATAATCGTCTTTTCTATATTTCTAAAACATTTTTCTCCGTGTTTAATATTTTTCTCAGAATGTTTCGCTCAGTGTTAATATGAACACAAGTTTCAAAATTCATCGTATTGTCTATATTTTTTTCTGTGCGTGTTAAAGTATTTTCTCAGAATGTTTCGCTCACTGTTGATATAAGCATGAATGTCAAAAATAATCGTCTTTTCTATATTTCTAAAACATTTTTTTCTACGCGTTTAATAGTTTTCTCAGAATGTTTCGTTCAGTGCCAATATGAACTCAAATATCAAAATTCATCGTCTTTATAAAAACATCTCTACATGTTAGTTTCAGAATGTTTCGTTCAGTGTTCATATATGTAAAAATTCATCGTCTTTTCTGTTTCTAAAACATTTGTCTCTACATGAGTTGAGAGATTTTCTCAGAATGTTTTGCTCAGTTTTATTATGAACAAAAATTGAATCGTCAATATGAACACAATTGTCAAAATTCATCGTCTTTTCTATATTTAAAAAAAAAGTTTACACGTTCTAAAGGATTTTGTCAGAATGTTTCGCTCAGTGTTAGAATGCAATTGTCAAAATTTATCGTTTTTTTTTTTTTGTATATTGTTAAAACATTTTTCTCTCCACGTGTTTAAGAGTTTTCTTAGAATGTTTCGTTCATTGTTAATATGAACACAATTATCAAAATTATTTCTATATTTTCAAAACGTTTCTCTCTATGATTTTCTCAGAATGTTTCGCTCAGTTTTAATATGAAGACATCTTGATTTCCCTTTCACGACGTCTTCCTCCTTCACACAAGGCAAAAATATCGTCGATTTCAATCTTCACACTAGGCAAAACTACCGTCTGTTTCCGTCTTCATACTTGGCAAAAATGCCGTCGATTTTCATCTACACACTAGGCAAAACCACCGTCGATTTCTTCCTTCACACCAGGCAAAACTACCGTCGATTTTCATCTTCACTCTAGGCAAATTGCCGTCGATTTCTTCCTTCACACTAGGCAAAACTGCCGTCGATTTCCATGCTCACACCAGGCAAAAATACCGTCGATTTCCATGTTCACACTAGGCAAAAATACCGTCGATTTCTATCTTCACACTAGGCAAAACTACCGTCGATTTCCATCTTCACACTAGGCAAAACTACCGTCGATTTCCATCTTCACACTAGGGAAAAATACCGTCGATTTTCATCTTCACACCAGGCAAAACTGCCGTCGATTTCCATCTTCACACTAGGGAAAAACACCGTCGATTTCCATCTTCACACAAGGCAAAACTACCGTCGATTTTCATCTTCACACTAGGCAAAACTACCGTCGATTTCCATCTTCACACTAGGCAAAACTACCGTCGATTTCCATCCACCCCCTAGGCAAAAATACTGTCGATTTCCTCCTTCACACCAGGTGATTTGCATGCTCACACTAGGCAACTTAGCGAAACATTGAGAAAAACTTAAAACACGTGTAGATTTTTTTTTTTTTTTTTTTTTTTTTTTTTTTTTTTTTTTTTTTTTTTTTTTTTTTTAAACAAGATGAATTTTGGCAATTGTGGTCATACTAACACGTGGGGAGATTTTTTAAATATAGAAAATACGATGAATTTTGACAATTCTGTTCACATTAAAACTGAACGAAACATTCTGGGGAAATATTCAAACAAGTGTAGAGAAAAAGTTTTAAAAATAAAGAAAATACGATTAATTTTGTCATTTTTTGTTCATATTAAAACTGAGCGAAACATTGAGAAATTCCCTCAACACATGTAGAGACAGAAGACGATGAATTTTGACAATTGTGTTCATATCAACACTGAACGAGAAAATCCTTAAACACATGAGATTTTTTTCGATATGGAAAAGACGGTGAATTTTGATATTTGAGTTCATATTAATACTGAACGAAACATTTTAAGAAAACTATTAAACACGTTGATAGATTTTCTTAAATATAGAAAATACGATGAATTTTGACAATTGTGTTCACATTAATATTGCACGAAATATTGAGAAAATCCTTAAACACGCATAGAAAAATATGAAATATACGATGAATTTTGACAATTGTGTTCATATTAACACTGAGCGAAATATTCTGAGAAAATCCTTAAGCACATGTAGAGGAGTTTTAAAAATAAAGACGATTCATTTTGACATTTTTTCATATTAAAACTGAGCGAAACATTTTGAGAAAATCCCTCAACACATGCAGAGACATATATTGTAGAAATACAGAAAAGACGATGAATTTGGACAATTGTGTTCATATTAACACTGAACGAAACATTCTGAGAAAATCCTTAAACACATGCAGAGATTTTTTGATATAGAAAAGGCGATGAATTTTGATATTTGAGTTCATATAAACACTGAGCGAAACATTCTGAGAAAATCCTTCAGCACGTGTAAAGAAAAAGTTTTGAAAATAAAGAATAGACGAATAATTTTGACATTTTTGTTCGTATTAAAACTGAGCGAAACGATTTGAGAAAATCCCTCAACACATGCAGAGACATGTATTTTAGAAATACAGAAAAGACGATGAATTTTGACAATTGTGTTTACATTAACACTGAACGAAACATTGAGAAAATCCTTAAACACATGTAGAGCTTTTTTAATATAGAAAAGACGATGAATTTTGATATTTGTGTTCAGATTAACACTGAACGAAAAATTCTGAGAAAACTACTAAATACGTGGGTTTTTTAATATATATCAACACTGAGCGAAACATTCTGAGAAAATCCTTAAACTACCGTCGATTTCAGTCTTCACACTAGGGAAAATACCGTCAATTTCCTCCTTCACACCAGGCAAAGCTGCCGTCGATTTCCATGCTCACACTAGGCAACTGTGTTTATATTAACACTGAGCGAAACATTGAGAAAATCCTTAACACGTGTAGAATTTTTTAAACATAAATAAGACGATTGATTTTGACAATTGTGGTTATATTAACACTGAACGAAACATTCTGAGAAAACTCTTGAACACGTGATTTTCTTTATAGAAAATACGATGAATTTTGACAATTGTGTTCACATTAACACTGAACGAAACATTCTGAGAAAATCCCTAAATACTTATAGATATAGAAAAGACGATGAATTTTGACAATTGTGTTCAGATTAACACTGAGCGAAACATTGAGAAAATCCTTAAGCACGTGTAGAGAAAAGGTTTTAAAAAAGAAAAGAAGATTCATTTTGACATTTTTGTTCATATCAAAACTGAGCGAAACATTCTGAGAAAATCCCTCAACACCTGTAGAGACAAATGTTTTAGAAATACAGAAAAGACGATGAATTCTGACATTTGTTGGTGGACGAAGTGTGCGTCAGAGAGGCTCGCTGCCGCAGACCCAGTCGTCTACCAGATGCTACTAGCCAAGGTGGTCATCGTTGGCGACTGGCACCCTAATAGATCACGAGAAGTGGCTTGCCTTCGCCCCTTCTATGGGGTTAGGGAGGGAGAGGCAGGGTGGCCGTCGCGACTGACATCGTGACACGCACGTTCGACCAGGGAGGGATGCATCCGCCTCGTCATTCCCGAAGCTCTCCGCCAACGAGCAGCAGCAGCAGCTGCTAACCTGCACGCGGGCCACCAGGGCGTCGACTCCATGATCCGCAGGGCAGGACCGGGCCAGGCCAGGCCAGGCAGGTGGTCTACTGGCCAGGGATAGAGGGCGACCTCCGCTCCGGCGGCATCACAGGCGGTTTTGTCAGAGGAGTGCGAGGTCTACGGCCCGTCCTTACCGGCTGAAACATGCTTCGTAACCCCCCCCCCTCCCGAATACCCGTTGCAATGTACATTAGCAGACATGTTCCAGCACCAGGGACACATGTACATGGCGTACGCTGACAGGCTGGCTGGAGCTGGCCCACTTTCCCAAAGGCACCTCGGATCAAGACGTAATTGCGGAGGAGGCACTTTACCCGCTGAGGAGCCCCACCGGAAATGTCGACGGACGGCGGAACGAATCTGGCTAGTGAAGAATTGCCCGAATTCTTCAAGAAATGGGGTATCTCGGTGAGACTTTCATTCTTAAAACATTTTTCTCTACACGTGCTTAAAAGTTTTCTCAGATTATTTCGTTCTGTGTTGATATGAACACAATTGTCAAAATGCATCGTATTTTCTATATTTAAAAAAATTGATTTTTTTCAATGTTTCGTTCAGTGTTAGTATGACCATAATTGTCAAAATTCATCGTCTTTTCTATATTAAAAAACTACATATGTTTAAGGATTTTCTCAGAATGTTTCGTTCAGTGTTGATATGAACACAATTGTCAAAATTCATCGTCTTTTCTGTATTTCTAAAACATTTGTCTCTACACGTGTTGAGGGATTTTCTCAATGTTTCGCTTAGTTTTAATGTGAACCAAAATGTCAAAATGAATAGTCTTTTTATTTTTAGAACTTTTTCTCCACACGTGCTTAAGGATTTTCTCAGAATGTTTCGCTCAGTGTTGATATGAACACAATTGTCAAAATTCATCGTCATTTCTACATTTTTATTTTTTCTATACGTGCTTAAGGATTTTCCCAGAATGCTTCGTTCAGTGTTGATGTGAACACAATTGTCAAAATGCATCGTATTTTCTATATTTAAAAAAATCTCCACGTGTTTAAGATTTTCTCAGAATGTTTCGTTCAGTGTTAGTATGACCATAATTGTCAAAATTCATCGTCTTTTCTATATTAAAAAACTACATATGTTTAAGGATTTTCTCAGAATGTTTCGTTCAGTGTTGATATGAACACAATTGTCAAAATTCATCGTCTTTTCTGTATTTCTAAAACATTTGTCTCTACACGTGTTGAGGGATTTTCTCAATGTTTCGCTTAGTTTTAATGTGAACCAAAATGTCAAAATGAATAGTCTTTTTATTACTAGAACTTTTTCTCCACACGTGCTTAAGGATTTTCTCAGAATGTTTCACTCAGTGTTGATATGAACACAATTGTCAAAATTCATCGTCATTTCTACATTTATATTTTTTCTATACGTGCTTAAGGATTTTCCCAGAATGTTTCGTTCAGTGTTGATGTGAACACAATTGTTAAAATGCATCGTATTTTCTATATTTAAAAAAATCTCCACGTGTTTAAGATTTTTTCTCAGAATGTTTCGTTCAGTGTTAGTATGACCATAATTGTCAAAATTCATCGTCTTTTCTATATTAAAAAACTACATATGTTTAAGGATTTTCTCAGAATGTTTCGTTCAGTGTTGATATGAACACAATTGTCAAAATTCATCGTCTTTTCTGTATTTCTAAAACATTTGTCTCTACACGTGTTGAGGGATTTTCTCAATGTTTCGCTTAGTTTTAATGTGAACCAAAATGTCAAAATGAATAGTCTTTTTATTACTAGAACTTTTTCTCCACACGTGCTTAAGGATTTTCTCAGAATGTTTCGCTCAGTGTTGATATGAACACAATTGTCAAAATTCATCGTCATTTCTGCATTTTTATTTTTTCTATACGTGCTTAAGGATTTTCCCAGAATGTTTCGTTCAGTGTTGATGTGAACACAATTGTTAAAATGCATCGTATTTTCTATATTTAAAAAAATCTCCACGTGTTTAAGATTTTTCTCAGAATGTTTCGTTCAGTGTTAGTATGACCATAATTGTCAAAATTCATCGTCTTTTCTATATTAAAAAACTACATATGTTTAAGGATTTTCTCAGAATGTTTCGTTCAGTGTTGATATGAACACAATTGTCAAAATTCATCGTCTTTTCTGTATTTCTAAAACATTTGTCTCTACACGTGTTGAGGGATTTTCTCAATGTTTCGCTTAGTTTTAATGTGAACCAAAATGTCAAAATGGTTATTTTTAGAACTTTTTCTCCACACGTGCTTAAGGATTTTCTCAGAATGTTTCACTCAGTGTTGATATGAACACAATTGTCAAAATTCATCGTCATTTCTACATTTTTATTTTTTCTATACGTGCTTAAGGATTTTCCCAGAATGCTTCGTTCAGTGTTGATGTGAACACAATTGTCAAAATGCATCGTATTTTCTATATTTAAAAAAAATCTCCACGTGTTTAAGATTTTTCTCAGAATGTTTCGTTCAGTGTTAGTATGACCATAATTGTCCAAATTCATCGTCTTTTCTATATTAAAAAACTACATATGTTTAAGGATTTTCTCAGAATGTTTCGTTCAGTGTTGATATGAACACAATTGTCAAAATTCATCGTCTTTTCTGTATTTCTAAAACATGTGTCTCTACACGTGTTGAGGGATTTTCTCAATGTTTCGCTTAGTTTTAATGTGAGCCAAAATGTCAAAATGAATAGTCTTTTTATTACTAGAACTTTTTCTCCACACGTGCTTAAGGATTTTCTCAGAATGTTTCGCTCAGTGTTGATATGAACACAATTGTCAAAATTCATCGTCATTTCTACATTTTTATTTTTTCTATACGTGCTTAAGGATTTTCCCAGAATGTTTCGTTCAGTGTTGATGTGAACACAATTGTCAAAATTCATCGTATTTTCTATATTTAAAAAAATCTCCACGTGTTTAAGATTTTTTCTCAGAATGTTTCGTTCAGTGTTAGTATGACCATAATTGTCAAAATTCATCGTCTTTTCTATATTAAAAAAACTACATATGTTTAAGGATTTTCTCAGAATGTTTCGTTCAGTGTTGATATGAACACAATTGTCAAAATTCATCGTCTTTTCTGTATTTCTAAAACATTTGTCTCTACACGTGTTGAGGGATTTTCTCAATGTTTCGCTTAGTTTTAATGTGAACCAAAATGTCAAAATGAATAGTCTTTTTATTTTTAGAACTTTTTCTACACACGTGCTTAAGGATTTTCTCAGAATGTTTCACTCAGTGTTGATATGAACACAATTGTCAAAATTCATCGTCTTTTCTACATTTTTATTTTTTCTATACGTGCTTAAGGATTTTCCCAGAATGTTTCGTTCAGTGTTGATGTGAACACAATTGTCAAACTTCATCGTATTTTCTATATTTTAAAAAATCTCCACGTGTTTAAGATTTTTCTCAGAATGTTTCGTTCAGTGTTAGTATGACCATAATTGTCAAAATTCATCGTCTTGTCTATATTAGAAAAAATTCTCTACACGTGTCTAAAGATTTTCTCAATGTTTCGCTCAGAGTTGATGTAAACATGTCAAAAATAATCGTCTTTTCTATATTTCTAAAACATTTTTCTCCGTGTTTAATATTTTTCTCAGAATGTTTCGCTCAGTGTTAATATGAACACAAGTTTCAAAATTCATCGTATTGTCTATATTTTTTTCTGTGCGTGTTAAAGGATTTTCTCAGAATGTTTCGTTCAGTGTTAATGTGAACACAATTGTCAAAATTTATCGTATTTACTATAAAAAAAAATATAGTTTTCACAGACTGCTTCGTTCTGTGTTAATATAAACACAATTGTCAAAATTCATCGTCTTGTCTATATAAAAAAAATTCTGTGTTTGAGGATTTTCTCAGAATGTTTCGCTCACTGTTGATATAAGCATGAATGTCAAAAATAATCGTCTTTTCTATATTTCTAAAACATTTTTTTCTACGCGTTTAATAGTTTTCTCAGAATGTTTCGTTCAGTGCCAATATGAACTCAAATATCAAAATTCATCGTCTTTATAAAAACATCTCTACATGTTAGTTTCAGAATGTTTCGTTCAGTGTTCATATATGTAAAAATTCATCGTCTTTTCTGTTTCTAAAACATTTGTCTCTACATGAGTTGAGAGATTTTCTCAGAATGTTTTGCTCAGTTTTATTATGAACAAAAATTGAATCGTCAATATGAACACAATTGTCAAAATTCATCGTCTTTTCTATATTTAAAAAAAAAGTTTACACGTTCTAAAGGATTTTGTCAGAATGTTTCGCTCAGTGTTAGAATGCAATTGTCAAAATTTATCGTTTTTTTTTTTTTTTGTATATTGTTAAAACATTTTTCTCTCCACGTGTTTAAGAGTTTTCTTAGAATGTTTCGTTCATTGTTAATATGAACACAATTATCAAAATTATTTCTATATTTTCAAAACGTTTCTCTCTATGATTTTCTCAGAATGTTTCGCTCAGTTTTAATATGAAGACATCTTGATTTCCCTTTCACGACGTCTTCCTCCTTCACACAAGGCAAAAATATCGTCGATTTCAATCTTCACACTAGGCAAAACTACCGTCTGTTTCCGTCTTCATACTTGGCAAAAATGCCGTCGATTTTCATCTACACACTAGGCAAAACCACCGTCGATTTCTTCCTTCACACCAGGCAAAACTACCGTCGATTTTCATCTTCACTCTAGGCAAATTGCCGTCGATTTCTTCCTTCACACTAGGCAAAACTGCCGTCGATTTCCATGCTCACACCAGGCAAAAATACCGTCGATTTCCATGTTCACACTAGGCAAAAATACCGTCGATTTCTATCTTCACACTAGGCAAAACTACCGTCGATTTCCATCTTCACACTAGGGAAAAATACTGTCGATTTTCATCTTCACACCAGGCAAAACTGCCGTCGATTTCCATCTTCACACTAGGGAAAAACACCGTCGATTTCCATCTTCACACAAGGCAAAACTACCGTCGATTTTCATCTTCACACTAGGCAAAACTACCGTCGATTTCCATCTTCACACTAGGCAAAACTACCGTCGATTTCCATCCTCACACTAGGCAAAAATACTGTCGATTTCCTCCTTCACACCAGGTGATTTTCATGCTCACACTAGGCAACTGAGCGAAACATTGAGAAAATCTTAAAACGTGTAGATTTTTTTTTTTTTTTTTTTTTTTTTTTTTTTTTTTTTTTTTTTTTTTTTTTTTAACAAGATGAATTTTGGCAATTGTGGTCATACTAACACGTGGGGAGATTTTTTAAATATAGAAAATACGATGAATTTTGACAATTCTGTTCACATTAAAACTGAACGAAACAATCTGGGGAAATATTCAAACAAGTGTAGAGAAAAAGTTTTAAAAATAAAGAAAATACGATTAATTTTGTCATTTTTTGTTCATATTAAAACTGAGCGAAACATTGAGAAATTCCCTCAACACATGTAGAGACAGAAGACGATGAATTTTGACAATTGTGTTCATATCAACACTGAACGAGAAAATCCTTAAACACATGAGATTTTTTTCGATATGGAAAAGACGGTGAATTTTGATATTTTAGTTCATATTAATACTGAACGAAACATTTTTAGAAAACTATTAAACACGTGTAGAGAAAAACGTTTTGAAAATATAGAAAAGACGATTATTTTTTACAATTGTGTTTATATAAACACTGAGTGAAACATTGAGAAAATTCCTAAAAACGCGTAGAGAATTTTTTCTTTTCTTTTTTTACAGACAGGACGATGCATTCTGACAATTGTGTTCTCTTAAACACATGGAGATATTTTTTTTTATTGACATTGAGCGAAACATTCCGAGAAAATCCTTAAACACATGCAGAATTTTTTTTTTTTTCAATATGGAAAAGATGGTGAATTTTGATAGTCGAGTTCATATTAACACTGAACGAAACGTTTTTAGAAAACTATTAAACACGTGTAGAGAAAGACGTTTTGAAAATATATAAAAGACGATTATCTTTGACAATTGTGTTTATATAACCACTGAGCGAAACATTCTGAGAAGATCCTTAAAAACGTGATTTTTTTTTTTTTTTTCAGACAGGACGATGAATTTTGACAATTGTGTTCTCTTAAACACGTGGAGAGATCTTTTAAATTAACATATCAACAATGAGCGAAACATTCTGAGAAAATCCTTAAACATGTGTAGAGAATCTTTTTTAATATAGACAAGACGATGAATTTTGACAATTGTGGTTACATTACCACTGAAGGAAACATTCTGAGAAAACTCTTAAACACGTGGAGAGATTTTCTTAAATATAGAAAATACGATGAATTTTGACAAGTGTTCACATTAATATTGCACGAAATATTGAGAAAATCCTTAAACACGCATAGAAAAATATGAAATATACGATGAATTTTGACAATTGTGTTCATATTAACACTGAGCGAAACATTCTGAGAAAATCCTTAAGCACGTGTAGAGGAGTTTTAAAAATAAAGACGATTCATTATGACTTTTTTTCATATTTAAACTGAGCGAAACATTGAGAAAATCCCTCAACACATGCAGACATATGTTTTAGAAATACAGAAAAGACCATGAATTTTGACAATTGTGTTCATATTAACACTGAACGAAACATTCTGAGAAAATCCTTAAACACATGCAGAGATTTTTTGATATAGAAAAGGCGATGAATTTTGATATTTGAGTTCATATAAACACTGAGCGAAACATTCTGAGAAAATCCTTCAGCACGTGTAAAGAAAAAGTTTTGAAAATAAAGAATAGACGAATAATTTTGACATTTTTGTTCGTATTAAAACTGAGCGAAACAATTTGAGAAAATCCCTCAACACATGCAGAGACATGTATTTTAGAAATACAGAAAAGACGATGAATTTTGACAATTGTGTTTACATTAACACTGAACGAAACATTGAGAAAATCCTTAAACACATGTAGAGCTTTTTTAATATAGAAAAGACGATGAATTTTGATATTTGTGTTCAGATTAACACTGAACGAAAAATTCTGAGAAAACTACTAAATACGTGGGTTTTTTAATATATATCAACACTGAGCGAAACATTCTGAGAAAATCCTTAAACTACCGTCGATTTCAGTCTTCACACTAGGGAAAATACCGTCAATTTCCGCCTTCACACCAGGCAAAGCTGCCGTCGATTTCCATGCTCACACTAGGCAACTGTGTTTATATTAACACTGAGCGAAACATTGAGAAAATCCTTAAACACGTGTAGAATTTTTTAAACATAAATAAGACGATTGATTTTGACAATTGTGGTTATATTAACACTGAACGAAACATTCTGAGAAAACTCTTAAACACGTGATTTTTGTTATAGAAAATACGATGAATTTTGACAATTGTGTTCACATTAACACTGAACGAAACATTCTGAGAAAATCCCTAAATACGTATAGATATAGAAAAGACGATGAATTTTGACAATTGTGTTCAGATCAACACTGAGCGAAACATTGAGAAAATCCTTAAGCACGTGTAGAGAAAAGGTTTTAAAAAAGAAAAGAAGATTCATTTTGACATTTTTGTTCATATCAAAACTGAGCGAAACATTCTGAGAAAATCCCTCAACACATGTAGAGACAAATGTTTTAGAAATACAGAAAAGACGATGAATTCTGACATTTGTTGGTGGACGAAGTGTGCGTCAGAGAGGTCGCTGCCGCAGACACAGTCTTCTACCAGATGCTACTAGCGAAGGTGGTCATCGTTGGCGACTGGCACCCTAATAGATCACAAGAAGTGGCTTGCCTTCGCCCCTTCTATGGGGTTAGGGAGGGAGAGGCAGGGTGGCCGTCGCGACTGACATCGTGACACGCACGTTCGACCAGGGAGGGATGCATCCGCCTCGTCATTCCCGAAGCTCTCCGCCAACGAGCAGCAGCAGCAGCTGCTAACCTGCACGCGGGCCACCAGGGCGTCGACTCCATGATCCGCAGGGCAGGACCGGGCCAGGCCAGGCCAGGCAGGTGGTCTACTGGCCAGGGATAGAGGGCGACCTCCGCTCCGGCGGCATCACAGGCGGTTTTGTCAGAGGAGTGCGAGGTCTACGGCCCGTCCTTACCGGCTGAAACATGCTTCGTAACCCCCCCCCCTCCCGAATACCCGTTGCAATGTACATTAGCAGACATGTTCCAGCACCAGGGACACATGTACATGGCGTACTCTAACAGGCTGGCTGGAACTGGCCCACTTTCCCAAAGGCACCTCGGATCAAGACGTAATTGCGGAGGAGGCACTTTACCCGCTGAGGAGCCCCACCGGAAATGTCGACGGACGGCGGAACGAATCTGGCTAGTGAAGAATTGCCCGAATTCTTCAAGAAATGGGGTATCTCGGTGAGACTTTCATTCTTAAAACATTTTTCTCTACACGTGCTTAAAAGTTTTCTCAGATTATTTCGTTCTGTGTTGATATGAACACAATTGTCAAAATTCATCGTATTTTCTATATTTTTTCTATGCGTGTTTAAGGACATTCTCAGAATGTTTCGTTCAGTGTTAATATGAACACAATTGCCAGAATTCATTGTATTTTCCATATTTTTTCTATGCGTGTTTAAGGATTTTTCAGAATGTTTCGTTCAATACTAATGTGAACACAATTGTCAAAATTCATCGTATTTTCTATATTTAAGAAAAATCTCTCCACGTGTTTAAGAGTTTTCTCAGAATGTTTCGTTCAGTGTTAATATGAACACAATTGTCAAAATTCATCGTCTTGTCTATGTT
Organism: Oratosquilla oratoria; assembly: GCF_046742065.1. Lineage (NCBI taxonomy): Eukaryota > Metazoa > Arthropoda > Malacostraca > Stomatopoda > Squillidae > Oratosquilla > Oratosquilla oratoria. The sequence continues at coordinate 49,052,744 of NC_134788.1, read as the reverse complement.
AAAAAAATCTTTACGCGTGTTTAAGGACTTTCTCAGAATGTTTCGCTCAGTGTTAATATAAACACAATTGTCAGAATAATCGTCTTTTCTATATTCAAAGAAAAAAAATTCTACACGTGTTTAATAGTTTTCTAAAAATGCTTCGTCAGTGTTAATATGAACTCAAATATCAAAATTCATCGTCTTTTCTATATTAAAAAAAAACTACATATGTTTAAGGATTTTCTCAGAATGTTTCGTTCAGTGTTGATATGAACACAATTGTCAAAATCCATCGTCTTTTCTGTATTTCTAAAACATTTGTCTCTACACGTGTTGAGGGATTTTCTCAATGTTTCGCTTAGTTTTAATGTGAACCAAAATGTTAAAATGAATAGTCTTTTTATTTTTAGAACTTATTCTACACACGTGCTTAAGGATTTTCTCAGAATGTTTCGCTCAGTGTTGATATGAACACAATTGTCAAAATTCATCGTCATTTCTACATTTTTATTTTTTCTATACGTGCTTAAGGATTTTCCCAGAATGTTTCGTTCAGTGTTGATGTGAACACGTCAAAATTCATCGTATTTTCTATATTTAAATAAATCTCCACGTGTTTAAGATTTTTCTCAGAATGTTTCGTTCAGTGTTAGTATGACCATAATTGTCAAAATTCATCGTCTTTTCTATATTAAAAAACTACATATGTTTAAGGATTTTCTCAGAATGTTTCGTTCAGTGTTGATATGAACACAATTGTCAAAATTCATCGTCTTTTCTGTATTTCTAAAACATTTGTCTCTACACGTGTTGAGGGATTTTCTCAATGTTTCGCTTAGTTTTAATGTGAACCAAAATCTCAAAATGAATAGTCTTTGTTTTTAGAACTTTTTCTCCACACGTGCTTAAGGATTTTCTCAGAATGTTTCGCTCAGTGTTGATATGAACACAATTGTCAAAATTCATCGTCATTTCTACATTTTTATTTTTTCTATACGTGCTTAAGGATTTTCCCAGAATGTTTCGTTCAGTGTTGATGTGAACACAATTGTCAAAATTCATCGTATTTTCTATATTTAAAAAAATCTCCACGTGTTTAAGATTTTTCTCAGAATGTTTCGTTCAGTGTTAGTATGACCATAATTGTCCAAATTCATCGTCTTTTCTATATTAAAAAAACTACATATGTTTAAGGATTTTCTCAGAATGTTTCGTTCAGTGTTGATATGAACACAATTGTCAAAATTCATCGTCTTTTCTGTATTTCTAAAACATTTGTCTCTACACGTGTTGAGGGATTTTCTCAATGTTTCGCTTAGTTTTAATGTGAACCAAAATGTCAAAATGAATAGTCTTTTTATTTTTAGAACTTTTTCTACACACGTGCTTAAGGATTTTCTCAGAATGTTTCGCTCAGTGTTGATATGAACACAATTGTCAAAATTCATCGTCTTTTCTACATTTTTATTTTTTCTATACGTGCTTAAGGATTTTCCCAGAAGGTTTCGTTCAGTGTTGATGTGAACACAATTGTCAAAATTCATCGTCTTTTCTATATTAAAAAAAACTACATATGTTTAAGGATTTTCTCAGAATGTTTCGTTCAGTGTTGATATGAACACAATTGTCAAACTTCATCGTCTTTTCTGTATTTCTAAAACATTTGTCTCTACACGTGTTGAGGGATTTTCTCAATGTTTCGCTTAGTTTTAATGTGAACCAAAATGTCAAAATGAATAGTATTTTTTTTTAGAACTTTTTCTCCACACGTGCTTAAGGATTTTCTCAGAATGTTTCGCTCAGTGTTGATATGAACACAATTGTCAAAATTCATCGTCATTTCTACATTTTTATTTTTTCTATACGTGCTTAAGGATTTTCCCAGAATGCTTCGTTCAGTGTTGATGTGAACACAATTGTCAAAATGCATCGTATTTTCTATATTTAAAAAAATCTCCACGTGTTTAAGATTTTTCTCAGAATGTTTCTTTCAGTGTTAGTATGACCATAATTGTCAAAATTCATCGTCTTTTCTATATTAAAAAACTACATATGTTTAAGGATTTTCTCAGAATGTTTCGTTCAGTGTTGATATGAACACAATTGTCAAAATTCATCGTCTTTTCTGTATTTCTAAAACATTTGTCTCTACACGTGTTGAGGGATTTTCTCAATGTTTCGCTTAGTTTTAATGTGAACCAAAATGTCAAAATGAATAGTCTTTTTATTACTAGAACTTTTTCTCCACACGTGCTTAAGGATTTTCTCAGAATGTTTCGTTCAGTGTTAATATGAACACAATTGTCAAAATTCATCGTATTTTCTATATTTAAAAAAATCTCCACGTGTTTAAGATTTTTCTCAGAATGTTTCTTTCAGTGTTAGTATGACCATAATTGTCAAAATTCATCGTCTTTTCTATATTAAAAAAATACATATGTTTAAGGATTTTCTCAGAATGTTTCGTTCAGTGTTGATATGAACACAATTGTCAAAATTCATCGTCTTTTCTGTATTTCTAAAACATTTGTCTCTACACGTGTTGAGGGATTTTCTCAATGTTTCGCTTAGTTTTAATGTGAACCAAAATGTCAAAATGAATAGTCTTTTTATTTTTAGAACTTTTTCTCCACACGTGCTTAAGGATTTTCTCAGAATGTTTCGCTCAGTGTTGATATGAACACAATTGTCAAAATTCATCGTCATTTCTACATTTTTATTTTTTCTATACGTGCTTAAGGATTTTCCCAGAATGCTTCGTTCAGTGTTGATGTGAACACAATTGTCAAAATGCATCGTATTTTCTATATTTAAAAAAATCTCCACGTGTTTAAGATTTTTCTCAGAATGTTTCGTTCAGTGTTAGTATGACCATAATTGTCAAAATTCATCGTCTTTTCTATATTAAAAAACTACATATGTTTAAGGATTTTCTCAGAATGTTTCGTTCAGTGTTGATATGAACACAATTGTCAAAATTCATCGTCTTTTCTGTATTTCTAAAACATTTGTCTCTACACGTGTTGAGGGATTTTCTCAATGTTTCGCTTAGTTTTAATGTGAACCAAAATGTCAAAATGAATAGTCTTTATATTTTTATAACAATTACTCCACACGTGCTAAAGGATTTTCTCAGAATGTTTCGCTCAGTGTTGATATGAACACAATTGTCAAAATTCATCGTCATTTCTACATTTTTATTTTTTCTATACGTGCTTAAGGATTTTCCCAGAATGTTTCGTTCAGTGTTGATGTGAACACAATTGTCAAAATTCATCGTATTTTCTATATTTAAAAAAATCTCCACGTGTTTAAGATTTTTCTCAGAATGTTTCGTTCAGTGTTAGTATGACCATAATTGTCAAAATTCATCGTCTTTTCTATATTAAAAAACTACATATGTTTAAGGATTTTCTCAGAATGTTTCGTTCAGTGTTGATATGAACACAATTGTCAAAATTCATCGTCTTTTCTGTATTTCTAAAACATTTGTCTCTACACGTGTTGAGGGATTTTCTCAATGTTTCGCTTAGTTTTAATGTGAACCAAAATGTCAAAATGAATAGTCTTTGTTTTTAGAACTTTTTCTCCACACGTGCTTAAGGATTTTCTCAGAATGTTTCGCTCAGTGTTGATATGAACACAATTGTCAAAATTCATCGTCTTTTCTACATTTTTATTTTTTCTATACGTGCTTAAGGATTTTCCCAGAATGTTTCGTTCAGTGTTGATGTGAACACAATTGTCAAAATTCATCGTATTTTCTATATTTAAAAAAATCTCCACGTGTTTAAGATTTTTCTCAGAATGTTTCGTTCAGTGTTAGTATGACCATAATTGTCAAAATTCATCGTCTTGTCTATATTAGAAAAAATTCTCTACACGTGTCTAAAGATTTTCTCAGAATGTTTCGCTCAGAGTTGATGTAAACATGTCAAAAATAATCGTCTTTTCTATATTTCTAAAACATTTTTCTCCACTTTTTAATTTTTTTCTCAGAATGTTTCGCTCAGTGTTAATATGAACACAAGTATCAAAATTCATCGTATTGTCTATATTTTTTTCTGTGCGTGTTAAAGGATTTTCTCAGAATGTTTCGTTCAGTGTTAATGTGAACACAATTGTCAAAATTTATCGTATTTACTATAAAAAAATAGTTTTCACAGAATGCTTCGTTCTGTGTTAATATAAACACAATTGTCAAAATGCATCGTCTTTTCTATATAAAAAAAATTCTGTTTGAGGATTTTCTCAATGTTTCGCTCACTGTTGATATAAACATGTCAAAAATAATCGTCTTTTCTATATTTCTAAAACATTTTTTTCTACGCGTTTAATAGTTTTCTCAGAATGTTTCGTTCAGTGTCAATATGAACTCAAATATCAAAATTCATCGTCTTTTCTTTATAAAAACATCTCTACATGTTAGTTTCAGAATGTTTCGTTCAGTGTTCATATATGTAAAAATTCATCGTCTTTTCGGTTTCTAAAACATTTGTCTCTACATGAGTTGAGATTTTCTCAGAATGTTTTGCTCATTTTTATTATGAACAAAAATTGAATCGTCAATATGAACACAATTGTCAAAATTCATCGTCTTTTCTATATTTAAAAGAAAAGTTTACACGTTCTAAAGGATTTTGTCAGAATGTTTCGCTCAGTGTTAGTATGCAATTGTCAAAATTTAGTTGTTGTTTTTTTGTATGTTAAAACATTTTCCTCTCCACGTGTTTAAGAGTTTTCTTAGAATGTTTCATTCAGTGTTAATATGAACACAATTATCAAAATTATTTCTATATTTTCAAAACGTTTCTCTCTATCATTTTCTCAGAATGTTTCGCTCAGTTTTAATATGAAGACATCTTGATTTCCCTTTCACGACGTCTTCCTCCTTCACACAAGGCAAAAATATCGTCGATTTCAATCTTCACACTAGGCAAAACTACCGTCTGTTTCCGTCTTCATACTTGGCAAAAATGCCATCGATTTTCATCTACACACTAGGCAAAACCACCGTCGATTTCTTCCTTCACACCAGGCAAAACTACCGTCGATTTTCATCTTCACTCTAGGCAAATTGCCGTCGATTTCTTCCTTCACACTAGGCAAAACTGCCGTCGATTTCCATGCTCACACCAGGCAAAAATACCGTCGATTTCCATGTTCACACTAGGCAAAAATACCGTCGATTTCTATCTTCACACTAGGCAAAACTACCGTCGATTTCCATCTTCACACTGGGGAAAAGTACCGTCCCATCTTCACACTAGCAAAACTACCGTCGATTTCCATCTTCACACTAGGCAAAACTACCGTCGATTTCCATCTTCACACAAGGGAAAAATACCGTAGATTTTCATCTTCACACACCAGGCAAAACTGCCGTCGATTTCCATCTTCACACTAGGGAAAAACACCGTCGATTTCCATCTTCACACAAGGCAAAACTACCGTCGATTTTCATCTTCACACTAGGCAAAACTACCGTCGATTTCCATCTTCACACTAGGCAAAACTACCGTCGATTTCCATCCTCACACTAGGCAAAAATACTGTCGATTTCCTCCTTCACACCAGGTGATTTTCATGCTCACACTAGGCAACTGAGCGAAACATTGAGAAAATCTTAAAACGTGTAGATTTTTTTTTTTTTTTTTTTTTAACAAGATGAATTTTGGCAATTGTGGTCATACTAACACGTGGGGAGATTTTTTAAATATAGAAAATACGATGAATTTTGACAATTCTGTTCACATTAAAACTGAACGAAACAATCTGGGGAAATATTCAAACAAGTGTAGAGAAAAAGTTTTAAAAATAAAGAAAATACGATTAATTTTGTCATTTTTTGTTCATATTAAAACTGAGCGAAACATTGAGAAATTCCCTCAACACATGTAGAGACATAAGACGATGAATTTTGACAATTGTGTTCATATCAACACTGAACGAGAAAATCCTTAAACACATGTAGAGATTTTTTTCGATATGGAAAAGACGGTGAATTTTTATATTTGAGTTCATATTAACACTGAACGAAACATTTTTAGAAAACTATTAAACACGTGTAGAGAAAAACGTTTTGAAAATATAGAAAAGACGATTATTTTTGACAATTGTGTTTATATAAACACTGAGCGAAACATTGAGAAAATTCCTAAAAACGCGTAGAGAATTTTTTTTTTTTTTTTACAGACAGGACGATGCATTTTGACAATTGTGTTCTCTTAAACACATGGAGAGATTTTTTTTTATTATTGACATTGAGCGAAACATTCCGAGTAAATCCTTAAACACATGCAGATTTTTCTTTTTTTTTCAATATGGAAAAGATGGTGAATTTTGATAGTCGAGTTCATATTAACACTGAACGAAACGTTTTTAGAAAACTATTAAACACGTGTAGAGAAAGACGTTTTGAAAATATATAAAAGACGATTATTTTTGACAATTGTGTTTATATAACCACTGAGCGAAACATTCTGAGAAGATCCTTATAAACGTGATTTTTTTTTTTTTTTCAGACAGGACGATGAATTTTGACAATTGTGTTCTCTTAAACACGTGGAGAGATCTTTTAAATTAACATATCAACAATGAGCGAAACATTCTGAGAAAATCCTTAAACATGTGTAGAGAATCTTTTTTAATATAGACAAGACGATGAATTTTGACAATTGTGGTTACATTACCACTGAAGGAAACATTCTGAGAAAACTCTTAAACACGTGGAGAGATTTTCTTAAATATAGAAAATACGATGAATTTTGACAATTGTGTTCACATTAATATTGCACGAAATATTGAGAAAATCCTTAAACACGCATAGAAAAATATGAAATATACGATGAATTTTGACAATTGTGTTCATATTAACACTGAGCGAAATATTCTGAGAAAATCCTTAAGCACATGTAGAGGAGTTTTAAAAATAAAGACGATTCATTTTGACATTTTTTCATATTAAAACTGAGCGAAACATTTTGAGAAAATCCCTCAACACATGCAGAGACATATATTGTAGAAATACAGAAAAGACGATGAATTTGGACAATTGTGTTCATATTAACACTGAACGAAACATTCTGAGAAAATCCTTAAACACATGCAGAGATTTTTTGATATAGAAAAGGCGATGAATTTTGATATTTGAGTTCATATAAACACTGAGCGAAACATTCTGAGAAAATCCTTCAGCACGTGTAAAGAAAAAGTTTTGAAAATAAAGAATAGACGAATAATTTTGACATTTTTGTTCGTATTAAAACTGAGCGAAACAATTTGAGAAAATCCCTCAACACATGCAGAGACATGTATTTTAGAAATACAGAAAAGACGATGAATTTTGACAATTGTGTTTACATTAACACTGAACGAAACATTGAGAAAATCCTTAAACACATGTAGAGCTTTTTTAATATAGAAAAGACGATGAATTTTGATATTTGTGTTCAGATTAACACTGAACGAAAAATTCTGAGAAAACTACTAAATACGTGGGTTTTTTAATATATATCAACACTGAGCGAAACATTCTGAGAAAATCCTTAAACTACCGTCGATTTCAGTCTTCACACTAGGGAAAATACCGTCAATTTCCTCCTTCACACCAGGCAAAGCTGCCGTCGATTTCCATGCTCACACTAGGCAACTGTGTTTATATTAACACTGAGCGAAACATTGAGAAAATCCTTAACACGTGTAGAATTTTTTAAACAAAAATAAGACGATTGATTTTGACAATTGTGGTTATATTAACACTGAACGAAACATTCTGAGAAAACTCTTGAACACGTGATATTCTTTATAGAAAATACGATGAATTTTGACAATTGTGTTCACATTAACACTGAACGAAACATTCTGAGAAAATCCCTAAATACGTATAGATATAGAAAAGACGATGAATTTTGACAATTGTGTTCAGATTAACACTGAGCGAAACATTGAGAAAATCCTTAAGCACGTGTAGAGAAAAGGTTTTAAAAAAGAAAAGAAGATTCATTTTGACATTTTTGTTCATATCAAAACTGAGCGAAACATTCTGAGAAAATCCCTCAACACCTGTAGAGACAAATGTTTTAGAAATACAGAAAAGACGATGAATTCTGACATTTGTTGGTGGACGAAGTGTGCGTCAGAGAGGCTCGCTGCCGCAGACACAGTCTTCTACCAGATGCTACTAGCGAAGGTGGTCATCGTTGGCGACTGGCACCCTAATAGATCACAAGAAGTGGCTTGCCTTCGCCCCTTCTATGGGGTTAGGGAGGGAGAGGCAGGGTGGCCGTCGCGACTGACATCGTGACACGCACGTTCGACCAGGGAGGGATGCATCCGCCTCGTCATTCCCGAAGCTCTCCGCCAACGAGCAGCAGCAGCAGCTGCTAACCTGCACGCGGGCCACCAGGGCGTCGACTCCATGATCCGCAGGGCAGGACCGGGCCAGGCCAGGCCAGGCAGGTGGTCTACTGGCCAGGGATAGAGGGCGACCTCCGCTCCGGCGGCATCACAGGCGGTTTTGTCAGAGGAGTGCGAGGTCTACGGCCCGTCCTTACCGGCTGAAACATGCTTCGTAACCCCCCCCCTCCCGAATACCCGTTGCAATGTACATTAGCAGACATGTTCCAGCACCAGGGACACATGTACATGGCGTACTCTAACAGGCTGGCTGGAACTGGCCCACTTTCCCAAAGGCACCTCGGATCAAGACGTAATTGCGGAGGAGGCACTTTACCCGCTGAGGAGCCCCACCGGAAATGTCGACGGACGGCGGAACGAATCTGGCTAGTGAAGAATTGCCCGAATTCTTCAAGAAATGGGGTATCTCGGTGAGACTTTCATTCTTAAAACATTTTTCTCTACACGTGCTTAAAAGTTTTCTCAGATTATTTCGTTCTGTGTTGATATGAACACAATTGTCAAAATTCATCGTATTTTCTATATTTTTTCTATGCGTGTTTAAGGACATTCTCAGAATGTTTCGTTCAGTGTTAATATGAACACAATTGCCAGAATTCATTGTATTTTCCATATTTTTTCTATGCGTGTTTAAGGATTTTTCAGAATGTTTCGTTCAATACTAATGTGAACACAATTGTCAAAATTCATCGTATTTTCTATATTTAAGAAAAATCTCTCCACGTGTTTAAGAGTTTTCTCAGAATGTTTCGTTCAGTGTTAATATGAACACAATTGTCAAAATTCATCGTCTTGTCTATGTTAAAAAAATCTTTACGCGTGTTTAAGGACTTTCTCAGAATGTTTCGCTCAGTGTTAATATAAACACATTTGTCAGTGTTTGTATGACTATAATTGTCAAAATTCATCGTCTTTTCTATATTAAAAAAAAACTACATATGTTTAAGGATTTTCTCAGAATGTTTCGTTCAGTGTTGATATGAACACAATTGTCAAAATCCATCGTCTTTTCTGTATTTCTAAAACATTTGTCTCTACACGTGTTGAGGGATTTTCTCAATGTTTCGCTTAGTTTTAATGTCAACCAAAATGTCAAAATGAATAGTCTTTTTATTTTTAGAACTTTTTCTCCACACGTGCTTAAGGATTTTCTCAGAATGTTTCGCTCAGTGTTGATATGAGCACAATTGTCAAAATTCATCGTCTTTTCTACATTTTTATTTTTTCTATACGTGCTTAAGGATTTTCCCAGAATGTTTCGTTCAGTGTTGATGTGAACACAATTGTCAAAATTCATCGTATTTTCTATATTTAAAAAATCTCTCCACGTGTTTAAGAGTTTTCTCAGAATGTTTCGTTCAGTGTTAGTATGACCCTAATTGTCATAATTCATCGTCTTTTCTATATTAAAAAACTACATATGTTTAAAGATTTTCTCAGAATGTTTCGTTCAGTGTTGATATGAACACAATTGTCAAAATTCATCGTCTTTTCTGTATTTCTAAAACATTTGTCTCTACACGTGTTGAGGGATTTTCTCAATGTTTCGCTTAGTTTTAATGTGAACCAAAATGTCAAAATGAATAGTCTTTGTTTTTAGAACTTTTTCTCCACACGTGCTTAAGGATTTTCTCAGAATGTTTCGCTCAGTGTTGATATGAACACAATTGTCAAAATTCATCGTCATTTCTACATTTTTATTTTTTCTATACGTGCTTAAGGATTTTCCCAGAATGTTTCGTTCAGTGTTGATGTGAACACAATTGTCAAAATTCATCGTATTTTCTATATTTAAAAAAATCTCCACGTGTTTAAGATTTTTCTCAGAATGTTTCGTTCAGTGTTAGTATGACCATAATTGTCAAAATTCATCGTCTTTTCTATATTAAAAAAATACATATGTTTAAGGATTTTCTCAGAATGTTTCGTTCAGTGTTGATATGAACACAATTGTCAAAATTCATCGTCTTTTCTGTATTTCTAAAACATTTGTCTCTACACGTGTTGAGGGATTTTCTCAATGTTTCGCTTAGTTTTAATGTGAACCAAAATGTCAAAATGAATAGTCTTTTTATTTTTAGAACTTTTTCTACACACGTGCTTAAGGATTTTCTCAGAATGTTTCGCTCAGTGTTGATATGAACACAATTGTCAAAATTCATCGTCTTTTCTACATTTTTATTTTTCTATACGTGCTTAAGGATTTTCCCAGAATGTTTCGTTCAGTGTTGATGTGAACACAATTGTCAAAATGCATCGTATTTTCTATATTTAAAAAACTACGTGTTTAAGATTTTTCTCAGAATGTTTCGTTCAGTGTTAGTATGACCATAATTGTCAAAATTCATCGTCTTTTCTATATTCTAAAAAAAACTACATATGTTTAAGGGATTTTCTCAGAATGTTTCGTTCAGTGTTGATATGAACACAATTGTCAAAATTCATCTTTGTTATTTTAGGACTTTTTCTCCACACGTGCTTAAGGATTTTCTCAGAATGTTTCGCTCAGTGTTGATATGAACACAATTGTCAAATATTTTTTCTATACGTGCTTAAGGATTTTCCCAGAATGTTTCGTTCAGTGTTGATGTGAACACAATTGTCAAAATTCATCGTATTTTCTATATTTAAAAAAATCTCCACGTGTTTAAGATTTTTCTCAGAATGTTTCGTTCAGTGTTTGTATGACTATAATTGTCAAAATTCATCGTCTTTTCTATATTAAAAAAAAAACTACATATGTTTAAGGATTTTCTCAGAATGTTTCGTTCAGTGTTGATATGAACACAATTGTCAAAATTCATCGTCTTTTCTGTATTTCTAAAACATTTGTCTCTACAGGTGTTGAGGAATTTTCTCAATGTTTCGCTTAGTTTTAATGTGAACCAAAATGTCAAAATGAATAGTCTTTTTATTTTTAGAACTTTTTCTCCACACGTGCTTAAGGATTTTCTCAGAATGTTTCGTTCAGTGTTGATGTGAACACAATTGTCAAAATTCATCGTATTTTCTATATTTAAAAAAATCTCCACGTGTTTAAGATTTTTCTCAGAATGTTTCGTTCAGTGTTAGTATGACCATAATTGTCAAAATTCATCGTCTTTTCTATATTAAAAAAACTACATATGTTTAAGGATTTTCTCAGAATGTTTCGTTCAGTGTTGATATGAACACAATTGTCAAAATTCATCGTCTTTTCTGTATTTCTAAAACATTTGTCTCTACACGTGTTGAGGGATTTTCTCAATGTTTCGCTTAGTTTTAATGTGAACCAAAATGTCAAAATGAATAGTCTTTTTATTTTTAGAACTTTTTCTCCACACGTGCTTAAGGATTTTCTCAGAATGTTTCGCTCAGTGTTGATATGAACACAATTGTCAAAATTCATCGTCATTTCTACATTTTTATTTTTTCTATACGTGCTTAAGGATTTTCCCAGAATGCTTCGTTCAGTGTTGATGTGAACACAATTGTCAAAATGCATCGTATTTTCTATATTTAAAAAAAATCTCCACGTGTTTAAGATTTTTCTCAGAATGTTTCGTTCAGTGTTAGTATGACCATAATTGTCAAAATTCATCGTCTTTTCTATATTAAAAAACTACATATGTTTAAGGATTTTCTCAGAATGTTTCGTTCAGTGTTGATATGAACACAATTGTCAAAATTCATCGTCTTTTCTGTATTTCTAAAACATTTGTCTCTACACGTGTTGAGGGATTTTCTCAATGTTTCGCTTAGTTTTAATGTGAACCAAAATGTCAAAATGAATAGTCTTTTTATTTTTAGAACTTTTTCTCCACACGTGCTTAAGGATTTTCTCAGAATGTTTCGCTCAGTGTTGATATGAACACAATTGTCAAAATTCATCGTCTTTTCTACATTTTTATTTTTTCTATACGTGCTTAAGGATTTTCCCAGAATGTTTCGTTCAGTGTTGATGTGAACACAATTGTCAAAATTCATCGTATTTTCTATATTTAAAAAAATCTCCACGTGTTTAAGATTTTTCTCAGAATGTTTCGTTCAGTGTTAGTATGACCATAATTGTCAAAATTCATCGTCTTTTCTATATTAAAAAAAAACTACATATGTTTAAGGATTTTCTCAGAATGTTTCGTTCAGTGTTGATATGACCACAATTGTCAAAATTCATCGTCTTTTCTGTATTTCTAAAACATTTGTCTCTACACGTGTTGAGGGATTTTCTCAATGTTTCACTTAGTTTTAATGTGAACCAAAATGTCAAAATGAATAGTCTTTTTATTTCTAGAACTTTTTCTCCACGCGTGCTTAAGGATTTTCTCAGAATGTTTCGCTCAGTGTTGATATGAACACAATTGTCAAAATTCATCGTCTTTTCTACATTTTTATTTTTTCTATACGTGCTTAAGGATTTTCCCAGAATGTTTCGTTCAGTGTTGATGTGAACACAATTGTCAAAATTCATCGTATTTTCTATATTTGAAAAATCTCGTGTTTAAGATTTTTCTCAGAATGTTTCGATCAGTGTTAGTATGACCATAATTGTCAAAATTCATCGTCTTGTCTATATTAGAAAAAATTCTCTACACGTGTCTAAAGATTTTCTCAGAATGTTTCGCTCAGAGTTGATGTAAACATGTCAAAAATAATCGTCTTTTCTATATTTCTAAAACATTTTTCTCCACTTGTTAATTTTTTTCTCAGAATGTTTCGCTCAGTGTTAATTTGAACACAAGTATCAAAATTCATCGTATTGTCTATATTTTTTCTGTGCGTGTTAAAGGATTTTCTCAGAATGTTTCGTTCAGTGTTAATGTGAACACAATTGTCAAAATTTATCGTATTTACTATCAAAAAAAAATATAGTTTTCACAGACTGCTTCGTTCTGTGTTAATATAAACACAATTGTCAAAATTCATCGTCTTGTCTATATAAAAAAATTCTGTGTTTGAGGATTTTCTCAGAATGTTTCGCTCACTGTTGATATAAGCATGAATGTCAAAAATAATCGTCTTTTCTATATTTCTAAAACATTTTTTTCTACGCGTTTAATAGTTTTCTCAGAATGTTTCGTTCAGTGTCAATATGAACTCAAATATCAAAATTCATCGTCTTTATAAAAACATCTCTACATGTTAGTTTCAGAATGTTTCGTTCAGTGTTCATATATGTAAAAATTCATCGTCTTTTCTGTTTCTAAAACATTTGTCTCTACATGAGTTGAGAGATTTTCTCAGAATGTTTTGCTCAGTTTTATTATGAACAAAAATTGAATCGTCAATATGAACACAATTGTCAAAATTCATCGTCTTTTCTATATTTAAAAAAAAAAAGTTTACACGTTCTAAAGGAATTGGTCAGAATGTTTCGCTCAGTGTTAGAATGCAATTGTCAAAATTTATCGTTTTTTTTTTTTGTATATTGTTAAAACATTTTTCTCTCCACGTGTTTAAGAGTTTTCTTAGAATGTTTCGTTCATTGTTAATATGAACACAATTATCAAAATTATTTCTATATTTTCAAAACGTTTCTCTCTATGATTTTCTCAGAATGTTTCGCTCAGTTTTAATATGAAGACATCTTGATTTCCCTTTCACGACGTCTTCCTCCTTCACACAAGGCAAAAATATCGTCGATTTCAATCTTCACACTAGGCAAAACTACCGTCTGTTTCCGTCTTCATACTTGGCAAAAATGCCGTCGATTTTCATCTACACACTAGGCAAAACCACCGTCGATTTCTTCCTTCACACCAGGCAAAACTACCGTCGATTTTCATCTTCACTCTAGCCAAATTGCCGTCGATTTCTTCCTTCACACTAGGCAAAACTGCCGTCGATTTCCATGCTCACACCAGGCAAAAATACCGTCGATTTCCATCTTCACACTAGGCAAAACTACCGTCGATTTCCATCTTCACACTAGGCAAAACTACCGTCGATTTCCATCTTCACACTAGGCAAAACTACCGTCGATTTCCATCTTCACACTAGGCAAAACTACCGTCGATTTCCATCTTCACACTAGGCAAAACTACCGTCGATTTCCATCTTCACACTAGGCAAAACTACCGTCGATTTCCATCTTCACACTAGGGAAAAATACCGTCGATTTTCATCTTCACACCAGGCAAAACTGCCGTCGGTTTTCATCTTCACACTAGGCAAAAACACCGTAGATTTCCATCTTCACACAAGGCAAAACTACCGTCGATTTTCATCTTCACACTAGGCAAAACTACCGTCGATTTCCATCTTCACACTAGGCAAAACTACCGTCGATTTCCATCCTCACACTAGGCAAAAATACTGTCGATTTCCTCCTTCACACCAGGTGATTTTCATGCTCACACTAGGCAACTGAGCGAAACAATGAGAAAAACTTAAAACACGTGTAGATTTTTTTTTTTTTTTTTTTTTTTTTTTTTTTTTTTTTTTTTTTTTTTTTTAACAAGATGAATTTTGGCAATTGTGGTCATACTAACACGTGGGGAGATTTTTTAAATATAGAAAATACGATGAATTTTGACAATTCTGTTCACATTATAACTGAACGAAACAATCTGGGGAAATATTCAAACAAGTGTAGAGAAAAAGTTTTAAAAATAAAGAAAATACGATTAATTTTGTCATTTTTTGTTCATATTAAAACCTAGCGAAACATTGAGAAATTCCCTCAACACATGTAGAGACAGAAGACGATGAATTTTGACAATTGTGTTCATATCAACACTGAACGAGAAAATCCTTAAACACATGAGATTTTTTTCGATATGGAAAAGACGGTGAATTTTGATATTTTAGTTCATATTAATACTGAACGAAACATTTTTAGAAAACTATTAAACACGTGTAGAGAAAAACGTTTTGAAAATATAGAAAAGACGATTATTTTTGACAATTGTGTTTATATAAACACTGAGCGAAACATTCTGAGAAAATTCCTAAAAACGCGTAGAGAATTTTTTCTTTTCTTTTTTTTACAGACAGGACGATGAATTTTGACAATTGTGTTCTCTTAAACACATGGAGAGATTTTTTTTTTATTATTGACCATGAGCGAAACATTCCGAGAAAATCCTTAAACACATGCAGAATTTTTTTTCAATATGGAAAAGATGGTGAATTTTGATAGTTGAGTTCATATTAACACTGAACGAAACATTTTTAGAAAACTATTAAACACGTGTAGAGAAAGACGTTTTGAAAATATATAAAAGACGATTATCTTTGACAATTGTGTTTATATAACCACTGAGCGAAACATTCTGAGAAGATCCTTAAAAACGTGATTTTTTTTTTTTTTTTTTCAGACAGGACGATGAATTTTGACAATTGTGTTCTCTTAAACACGTGGAGAGATCTTTTAAATTAACATATCAACAATGAGCGAAACATTCTGAGAAAATCCTTAAACATGTGTAGAGAATCTTTTTTAATATAGACAAGACGATGAATTTTGACAATTGTGGTTACATTACCACTGAAGGAAACATTCTGAGAAAACTCTTAAACACGTGGAGAGATTTTCTTAAATATAGAAAATACGATGAATTTTGACAATTGTGTTCACATTAATATTGCACGAAATATTGAGAAAATCCTTAAACACGCATAGAAAAATATGAAATATACGATGAATTTTGACAATTGTGTTCATATTAACACTGAGCGAAATATTCTGAGAAAATCCTTAAGCACGTGTAGAGGAGTTTTAAAAATAAAGACGATTCAGTTTGACATTTTTGTTCATATCAAAACTGAGCGAAACTGTCTGAGAAAATCCCTCAACACATACAGAGACATATGTTTTAAAAATACAGAAAAGACAATGAATTTTGACAATTGTGTTCATATTAATACTGAACGAAACATTCTGTAAAAATCCTTAAACACATGCAGAGATTTTTTGATATAGAAAAGGCGATGAATTTTGATATTTGAGTTCATATAAACACTGAGCGAAACATTCTGAGAAAATCCTTCAGCACGTGTAAAGAAAAAGTTTTGAAAATAAAGAATAGACGAATAATTTTGACATTTTTGTTCGTATTAAAACTGAGCGAAACAATTTGAGAAAATCCCTCAACACATGCAGAGACATGTATTTTAGAAATACAGAAAAGACGATGAATTTTGACAATTGTGTTTACATTAACACTGAACGAAACATTGAGAAAATCCTTAAACACATGTAGAGCTTTTTTAATATAGAAAAGACGATGAATTTTGATATTTGTGTTCAGATTAACACTGAACGAAAAATTCTGAGAAAACTACTAAATACGTGGGTTTTTTAATATATATCAACACTGAGCGAAACATTCTGAGAAAATCCTTAAACTACCGTCGATTTCAGTCTTCACACTAGGGAAAATACCGTCAATTTCCTCCTTCACACCAGGCAAAGCTGCCGTCGATTTCCATGCTCACACTAGGCAACTGTGTTTATATTAACACTGAGCGAAACATTGAGAAAATCCTTAACACGTGTAGAATTTTTTAAACATAAATAAGACGATTGATTTTGACAATTGTGGTTATATTAACACTGAACGAAACATTCTGAGAAAACTCTTGAACACGTGATTTTCTTTATAGAAAATACGATGAATTTTGACAATTGTGTTCACATTAACACTGAACGAAACATTCTGAGAAAATCCCTAAATACGTATAGATATAGAAAAGACGATGAATTTTGACAATTGTGTTCAGATTAACACTGAGCGAAACATTGAGAAAATCCTTAAGCACGTGTAGAGAAAAGGTTTTAAAAAAGAAAAGAAGATTCATTTTGACATTTTTGTTCATATCAAAACTGAGCGAAACATTCTGAGAAAATCCCTCAACACCTGTAGAGACAAATGTTTTAGAAATACAGAAAAGACGATGAATTCTGACATTTGTTGGTGGACGAAGTGTGCGTCAGAGAGGCTCGCTGCCGCAGACCCAGTCGTCTACCAGATGCTACTAGCCAAGGTGGTCATCGTTGGCGACTGGCACCCTAATAGATCACAAGAAGTGGCTTGCCTTCGCCCCTTCTATGGGGTTAGGGAGGGAGAGGCAGGGTGGCCGTCGCGACTGACATCGTGACACGCACGTTCGACCAGGGAGGGATGCATCCGCCTCGTCATTCCCGAAGCTCTCCGCCAACGAGCAGCAGCAGCAGCTGCTAACCTGCACGCGGGCCACCAGGGCGTCGACTCCATGATCCGCAGGGCAGGACCGGGCCAGGCCAGGCCAGGCAGGTGGTCTACTGGCCAGGGATAGAGGGCGACCTCCGCTCCGGCGGCATCACAGGCGGTTTTGTCAGAGGAGTGCGAGGTCTACGGCCCGTCCTTACCGGCTGAAACATGCTTCGTAACCCCCCCCCCTCCCGAATACCCGTTGCAATGTACATTAGCAGACATGTTCCAGCACCAGGGACACATGTACATGGCGTACTCTAACAGGCTGGCTGGAACTGGCCCACTTTCCCAAAGGCACCTCGGATCAAGACGTAATTGCGGAGGAGGCACTTTACCCGCTGAGGAGCCCCACCGGAAATGTCGACGGACGGCGGAACGAATCTGGCTAGTGAAGAATTGCCCGAATTCTTCAAGAAATGGGGTATCTCGGTGAGACTTTCATTCTTAAAACATTTTTCTCTACACGTGCTTAAAAGTTTTCTCAGATTATTTCGTTCTGTGTTGATATGAACACAATTGTCAAAATTCATCGTATTTTCTATATTTTTTCTATGCGTGTTTAAGGACATTCTCAGAATGTTTCGTTCAGTGTTAATATGAACACAATTGCCAGAATTCATTGTATTTTCCATATTTTTTCTATGCGTGTTTAAGGATTTTTCAGAATGTTTCGTTCAATACTAATGTGAACACAATTGTCAAAATTCATCGTATTTTCTATATTTAAGAAAAATCTCTCCACGTGTTTAAGAGTTTTCTCAGAATGTTTCGTTCAGTGTTAATATGAACACAATTGTCAAAATTCATCGTCTTGTCTATGTTAAAAAAATCTTTACGCGTGTTTAAGGACTTTCTCAGAATGTTTCGCTCAGTGTTAATATAAACACATTTGTCAGTGTTTGTATGACTATAATTGTCAAAATTCATCGTCTTTTCTATATTAAAAAAAAACTACATATGTTTAAGGATTTTCTCAGAATGTTTCGTTCAGTGTTGATATGAACACAATTGTCAAAATCCATCGTCTTTTCTGCATTTCTAAAACATTTGTCTCTACAGGTGTTGAGGGATTTTCTCAATGTTTCGCTTAGTTTTAATGTGAACCAAAATGTCAAAATGAATAGTCTTTTTATTTTTAGAACTTTTTCTCCACACGTGCTTAAGGATTTTCTCAGAATGTTTCGCTCAGTGTTGATATGAACACAGTTGTCAAAATTCATCGTCTTTTCTACATTTTTATTTTTTCTATACGTGCTTAAGGATTTTCCCAGAATGTTTCGTTCAGTGTTGATGTGAACACAATTGTCAAAATTCATCGTATTTTCTATATTTAAAAAAATCTCCACGTGTTTAAGATTTTTCTCAGAATGTTTCGTTCAGTGTTAGTATGACCATAATTGTCAAAATTCATCGTCTTTTCTATATTAAAAAAACTACATATGTTTAAGGATTTTCTCAGAATGTTTCGTTCAGTGTTGATATGAACACAATTGTCAAAATTCATCGTCTTTTCTGTATTTCTAAAACATTTGTCTCTACACGTGTTGAGGGATTTTCTCAATGTTTCGCTTAGTTTTAATGTGAACCAAAATGTCAAAATGAATAGTCTTTGTTTTTTTTAGAACTTTTTCTCCACACGTGCTTAAGGATTTTCTCAGAATGTTTCGCTCAGTGTTGATATGAACACAATTGTCAAAATTCATCGTCATTTCTACATTTTTATTTTTTCTATACGTGCTTAAGGATTTTCCCAGAATGTTTCGTTCAGTGTTGATGTGAACACAATTGTCAAACTTCATCGTATTTTCTATATTTAAAAAAATTTAAGATTTTTCTCAGAATGTTTCGTTCAGTGTTAGTATGACCATAATTGTCAAAATTCATCGTCTTTTCTATATTAAAAAACTACATATGTTTAAGGATTTTCTCAGAATGTTTCGTTCAGTGTTGATATGAACACAATTGTCAAAATTCATCGTCTTTTCTGTATTTCTAAAACATTTGTCTCTACAGGTGTTGAGGAATTTTCTCAATGTTTCGCTTAGTTTTAATGTGAACCAAAATGTCAAAATGAATAGTCTTTTTATTTTTAGAACTTTTTCTCCACACGTGCTTAAGGATTTTCTCAGAATGTTTCGTTCAGTGTTGATGTGAACACAATTGTCAAAATTCATCGTATTTTCTATATTTAAAAAAATCTCCACGTGTTTAAGATTTTTCTCAGAATGTTTCGTTCAGTGTTAGTATGACCATAATTGTCAAAATTCATCGTCTTTTCTATATTAAAAAACTACATATGTTTAAGGATTTTCTCAGAATGTTTCGTTCAGTGTTGATATGAACACAGTTGTCAAAATTCATCGTCTTTTCTGTATTTCTAAAACATTTGTCTCTACAGGTGTTGAGGGATTTTCTCAATGTTTCGCTTAGTTTTAATGTGAACCAAAATGTCAAAATGAATAGTCTTTTTATTTTTAGAACTTTTTCTCCACACGTGCTTAAGGATTTTCTCAGAATGTTTCGCTCAGTGTTGATATGAACACAATTGTCAAAATTCATCGTCTTTTCTACATTTTTATTTTTTCTATACATGTTTAAGGATTTTCTCAGAATGTTTCGTTCAGTGTTATTGTGAACACAATTGTCAAAATTCATCGTATTTCCTATATTAAAAAAATCTCCACGTGTTTAAGAGTTTTCACAGAATGTTTCGTTCAGTGTTAGTATGACCATAATTGTCAAAATTCATCGTCTTTTCTATATTAAAAAAAAAAACTACATATGTTTAAGGATTTTCTCAGAATGTTTCGTTCAGTGTTGATATGAACACAATTGTCAAAATTCATCGTCTTTTCTGTATTTCTAAAACATTTGTCTCTACACGTGTTGAGGGATTTTCTCAATGTTTCGCTTAGTTTTAATGTGAACCAAAATGTCAAAATGAATAGTCTTTGTTTTTAGAACTTTTTCTCCACACGTGCTTAAGGATTTTCTCAGAATGTTTCGCTCAGTGTTGATATGAACACAATTGTCAAAATTCATCGTCTTTTCTACATTTTTATTTTTTCTATACGTGCTTAAGGATTTTCCCAGAATGTTTCGTTCAGTGTTGATGTGAACACAATTGTCAAAATTCATCGTATTTTCTATATTTAAAAAAATCTCCACGTGTTTAAGATTTTTCTCAGAATGTTTCGTTCAGTGTTTGTATGACTATAATTGTCAAAATTCATCGTCTTTTCTATATTAAAAAAAACTACATATGTTTAAGGATTTTCTCAGAATGTTTCGTTCAGTGTTGATATGAACACAATTGTCAAAATTCATCGTCTTTTCTGTATTTCTAAAACATTTGTCTCTACACGTGTTGAGGGATTTTCTCAATGTTTCGCTTAGTTTTAATGTGAACCAAAATGTCAAAATGAATAGTCTTTGTTTTTAGAACTTTTTCTCCACACGTGCTTAAGGATTTTCTCAGAATGTTTCGCTCAGTGTTGATATGAACACAATTGTCAAAATTCATCGTCTTTTCTACATTTTTATTTTTTCTATACGTGCTTAAGGATTTTCCCAGAATGTTTCGTTCAGTGTTGATGTGAACACAATTGTCAAAATTCATCGTATTTTCTATATTTAAAAAAATCTCCACGTGTTTAAGATTTTTCTCAGAATGTTTCGTTCAGTGTTAGTATGACCATAATTGTCAAAATTCATCATCGTGTCTATATTAGAAAAAATTCTCTACACGTGTCTAAAGATTTTCTCAGAATGTTTTGCTCAGAGTTGATGTAAACATGTCAAAAATAATCGTCTTTTCTATATTTCTAAAACATTTTTCTCCACGTGTATTTTTCTCAGAATGTTTCGCTCAGTGTTAATATGAACACAAGTATCAAAATTCATCGTATTGTCTATATTTTTTCTGTGCGTGTTAAAGGATTTTCTCGGAATGTTTCGTTCAGTGTTAATGTGATCACAATTGTCAAAATTTATCGTATTTACTATAAGAAAAAATAGTTTCCACAGAATGCTTCGTTCTGTGTTAATATAAACACAATTGTCAAAATTCATCGTCTTTTCTATATAAAAAAATTCTGTGTTTGAGGATTTTCTCAGAATGTTTCGCTCACTGTTGATATAAGCATGAATGTCAAAAATAATCGTCTTTTCTATATTTCTAAAACATTTTTTTCTACGCGTTTAATAGTTTTCTCAGAATGTTTCGTTCAGTGTCAATATGAACTCAAATATCAAAATTCATCGTCTTTATAAAAACATCTCTACATGTTAGTTTCAGAATGTTTCGTTCAGTGTTCATATATGTAAAAATTCATCGTCTTTTCTGTTTCTAAAACATTTGTCTCTACATGAGTTGAGAGATTTTCTCAGAATGTTTTGCTCAGTTTTATTATGAACAAAAATTGAATCGTCAATATGAACACAATTGTCAAAATTCATCGTCTTTTCTATATTTAAAAAAAAAAGTTTACACGTTCTAAAGGATTTTGTCAGAATGTTTCGCTCAGTGTTAGAATGCAATTGTCAAAATTTATCGTTTTTTTTTTGTATATTGTTAAAACATTTTTCTCTCCGTGTTTAAGAGTTTTCTTAGAATGTTTCGTTCAGTGTTAATATGAACACAGTTATCAAAATTATTTCTATATTTTCAAAACGTTTCTCTCTATGATTTTCTCAGAATGTTTCGCTCAGTTTTAATATGAAGACATCTTGATTTCCCTTTCACGACGTCTTCCTCCTTCACACAAGGCAAAAATATCGTCGATTTCAATCTTCACACTAGGCAAAACTACCGTCTGTTTCCGTCTTCATACTTGGCAAAAATGCCGTCGATTTTCATCTACACACTAGGCAAAACCACCGTCGATTTCTTCCTTCACACCAGGCAAAACTACCGTCGATTTTCATCTTCACTCTAGCCAAATTGCCGTCGATTTCTTCCTTCACACTAGGCAAAACTGCCGTCGATTTCCATGCTCACACCAGGCAAAAATACCGACGATTTCCATCTTCACACTAGGCAAAAATACCGTCGATTTCCATCTTCACACTAGGCAAAACTACCGTCGATTTCCATCTTCACACTAGGCAAAACTACCGTCGATTTCCATCTTCACACTAGGCAAAACTACCGTCGATTTCCATCTTCACACTAGGCAAAACTACCGTCGATTTCCATCTTCACACTAGGCAAAACTACCGTCGATTTCCATCTTCACACTAGGAAAAAATACCGTCGGTTTTCATCTTCACACCAGGCAAAACTGCCGTCGATTTCCATCTTTACACTAGGGAAAAATACCGTCGATTTTCATCTTCACACCAGGCAAAACTGCCGTCGATTTTCATCTTCACACTAGGCAAAAACACCGTCGATTTCCATCTTCACACAAGGCAAAAACACCGTCGATTTCCATCTTCACACAAGGCAAAACTACCGTCGATTTTCATCTTCACACTAGGCAAAACTACCGTCGATTTCCATCCTCACACTAGGCAAAAATACTGTCGATTTCCTCCTTCACACCAGGTGATTTTCATGCTCACACTAGGCAACTGAGCGAAACATTCTGAGAAAATCTTTAGACACGTAGATTTTTTTTTTTTTTTTTTTTTTTTTTTTTTTTTTTTTTTTTTTTTTTTTTTTAACAAGATGAATTTTGGCAATTGTGGTCATACTAACACGTGGGGAGATTTTTTAAATATAGAAAATACGATGAATTTTGACAATTCTGTTCACATTAAAACTGAACGAAACATTCTGGGGAAATATTCAAACAAGTGTAGAGAAAAAGTTTTAAAAATAAAGAAAATACGATTAATTTTGTCATTTTTTGTTCATATCAAAACTGAGCGAAACATTGAGAAATTCCCTCAACACATGTAGAGACAGAAGACGATGAATTTTGACAATTGTGTTCATATCAACACTGAACGAGAAAATCCTTAAACACATGAAGAGATTTTTTTCGATATGGAAAAGACGGTGAATTTTGATATTTTAGTTCATATTAATACTGAACGAAACATTTTTAGAAAACTATTAAACACGTGTAGAGAAAAACGTTTTGAAAATATAGAAAAGACGATTATTTTTGACAATTGTGTTTATATAAACACTGAGCGAAACATTCTGAGAAAATTCCTAAAAACGCGTAGAGAATTTTTTCTTTTCTTTTTTTTACAGACAGGACGATGAATTTTGACAATTGTGTTCTCTTAAACACATGGAGAGATTTTTTTTTATTATTGACCATGAGCGAAACATTCCGAGAAAATCCTTAAACACATGCAGAATTTTTTTTCAATATGGAAAAGATGGTGAATTTTGATAGTTGAGTTCATATTAACACTGAACGAAACATTTTTAGAAAACTATTAAACACGTGTAGAGAAAGACGTTTTGAAAATATATAAAAGACGATTATCTTTGACAATTGTGTTTATATAACCACTGAGCGAAACATTCTGAGAAGATCCTTAAAAACGTGATTTTTTTTTTTTTTTCAGACAGGACGATGAATTTTGACAATTGTGTTCTCTTAAACACGTGGAGAGATCTTTTAAATTAACATATCAACAATGAGCGAAACATTCTGAGAAAATCCTTAAACATGTGTAGAGAATCTTTTTTAATATAGACAAGACGATGAATTTTGACAATTGTGGTTACATTACCACTGAAGGAAACATTCTGAGAAAACTCTTAAACACGTGGAGAGATTTTCTTAAATATAGAAAATACGATGAATTTTGACAATTGTGTTCACATTAATATTGCACGAAATATTGAGAAAATCCTTAAACACGCATAGAAAAATATGAAATATACGATGAATTTTGACAATTGTGTTCATATTAACACTGAGCGAAATATTCTGAGAAAATCCTTAAGCACGTGTAGAGGAGTTTTAAAAATAAAGACGATTCATTTTGACATTTTTTCATATTAAGACTGAGCGAAACATTTTGAGAAAATCCCTCAACACATGCAGAGACATATATTTTAGAAATACAGAAAAGACGATGAATTTGGACAATTGTGTTCATATTAATACTGAACGAAACATTCTGAGAAAATCCTTAAACACATGCAGAGATTTTTTGATATAGAAAAGGCGATGAATTTTGATATTTGAGTTCATATAAACACTGAGCGAAACATTCTGAGAAAATCCTTCAGCACGTGTAAAGAAAAAGTTTTGAAAATAAAGAATAGACGAATAATTTTGACATTTTTGTTCGTATTAAAACTGAGCGAAACAATTTGAGAAAATCCCTCAACACATGCAGAGACATGTATTTTAGAAATACAGAAAAGACGATGAATTTTGACAATTGTGTTTACATTAACACTGAACGAAACATTGAGAAAATCCTTAAACACATGTAGAGCTTTTTTAATATAGAAAAGACGATGAATTTTGATATTTGTGTTCAGATTAACACTGAACGAAAAATTCTGAGAAAACTACTAAATACGTGGGTTTTTTAATATATATCAACACTGAGCGAAACATTCTGAGAAAATCCTTAAACTACCGTCGATTTCAGTCTTCACACTAGGGAAAATACCGTCAATTTCCTCCTTCACACCAGGCAAAGCTGCCGTCGATTTCCATGCTCACACTAGGCAACTGTGTTTATATTAACACTGAGCGAAACATTGAGAAAATCCTTAACACGTGTAGAATTTTTTAAACAAAAATAAGACGATTGATTTTGACAATTGTGGTTATATTAACACTGAACGAAACATTCTGAGAAAACTCTTGAACACGTGATTTTCTTTATAGAAAATACGATGAATTTTGACAATTGTGTTCACATTAACACTGAACGAAACATTCTGAGAAAATCCCTAAATACGTATAGATATAGAAAAGACGATGAATTTTGACAATTGTGTTCAGATTAACACTGAGCGAAACATTGAGAAAATCCTTAAGCACGTGTAGAGAAAAGGTTTTAAAAAAGAAAAGAAGATTCATTTTGACATTTTTGTTCATATCAAAACTGAGCGAAACATTCTGAGAAAATCCCTCAACACCTGTAGAGACAAATGTTTTAGAAATACAGAAAAGACGATGAATTCTGACATTTGTTGGTGGACGAAGTGTGCGTCAGAGAGGCTCGCTGCCGCAGACCCAGTCGTCTACCAGATGCTACTAGCCAAGGTGGTCATCGTTGGCGACTGGCACCCTAATAAATCACGAGAAGTGGCTTGCCTTCGCCCCTTCTATGGGGTTAGGGAGGGAGAGGCAGGGTGGCCGTCGCGACTGACATCGTGACACGCACGTTCGACCAGGGAGGGATGCATCCGCCTCGTCATTCCCGAAGCTCTCCGCCAACGAGCAGCAGCAGCAGCTGCTAACCTGCACGCGGGCCACCAGGGCGTCGACTCCATGATCCGCAGGGCAGGACCGGGCCAGGCCAGGCCAGGCAGGTGGTCTACTGGCCAGGGATAGAGGGCGACCTCCGCTCCGGCGGCATCACAGGCGGTTTTGTCAGAGGAGTGCGAGGTCTACGGCCCGTCCTTACCGGCTGAAACATGCTTCGTAACCCCCCCCCCCTCCCGAATACCCGTTGCAATGTACATTAGCAGACATGTTCCAGCACCAGGGACACATGTACATGGCGTACGCTGACAGGCTGGCTGGAGCTGGCCCACTTTCCCAAAGGCACCTCGGATCAAGACGTAATTGCGGAGGAGGCACTTTACCCGCTGAGGAGCCCCACCGGAAATGTCGACGGACGGCGGAACGAATCTGGCTAGTGAAGAATTGCCCGAATTCTTCAAGAAATGGGGTATCTCGGTGAGACTTTCATTCTTAAAACATTTTTCTCTACACGTGCTTAAAAGTTTTCTCAGATTATTTCGTTCTGTGTTGATATGAACACAATTGTCAAAATTCATCGTATTTTCTATATTTTTTCTATGCGTGTTTAAGGACATTCTCAGAATGTTTCGTTCAGTGTTAATATGAACACAATTGCCAGAATTCATTGTATTTTCCATATTTTTTCTATGCGTGTTTAAGGATTTTTCAGAATGTTTCGTTCAATACTAATGTGAACACAATTGTCAAAATTCATCGTATTTTCTATATTTAAGAAAAATCTCTCCACGTGTTTAAGAGTTTTCTCAGAATGTTTCGTTCAGTGTTAATATGAACACAATTGTCAAAATTCATCGTCTTGTCTATGTTAAAAAAATCTTTACGCGTGTTTAAGGACTTTCTCAGAATGTTTCGCTCAGTGTTAATATAAACACATTTGTCAAAATAATCGTCTTTTCTATATTCAAAGAAAAAAATTCTACACGTGTTTAATAGTTTTCTAAAAATGTTTCGTCAGTCTTAATATGAACTCAAATATCAAAATTCATCGTTTTTTCTATATTAAACAAACTACATATGTTTAAGGATTTTCTCAGAATGTTTCGTTCAGTGTTGATATGAATACAATTGTCAAAATTCATCGTCTTTTCTGTATTTCTAAAACATTTGTCTCTACACGTGTTGAGGGATTTTCTCAATGTTTTGCTTAGTTTTAATGTGAACCAAAATGTCAAAATGAATAGTCTTTTTATTGTTAGAACTTTTTCTCCACACGTGCTTAAGGATTTTCTCAGAATGTTTCGCTCAGTGTTGATATGAACACAATTGTCAAAATTCATCGTCATTTCTACATTTTTATTTTTTCTATACGTGCTTAAGGATTTTCCCAGAATGTTTCGTTCAGTGTTGATGTGAACACGTCAAAATTCATCGTATTTTCTATATTTAAATAAATCTCCACGTGTTTAAGATTTTTCTCAGAATGTTTCTTTCAGTGTTAGTATGACCATAATTGTCAAAATTCATCGTCTTTTCTATATTAAAAAACTACATATGTTTAAGGATTTTCTCAGAATGTTTCGTTCAGTGTTGATATGAACACAATTGTCAAAATTCATCGTCTTTTCTGTATTTCTAAAACATTTGTCTCTACACGTGTTGAGGGATTTTCTCAATGTTTCGCTTAGTTTTAATGTGAACCAAAATGTTAAAATGAATAGTCTTTTTATTACTAGAACTTATTCTACACACGTGCTTAAGGATTTTCTCAGAATGTTTCGCTCAGTGTTGATATGAACACAATTGTCAAAATTCATCGTCATTTCTACATTTTTATTTTTTCTATACGTGCTTAAGGATTTTCCCAGAATGTTTCGTTCAGTGTTGATGTGAACACGTCAAAATTCATCGTATTTTCTATATTTAAATAAATCTCCACGTGTTTAAGATTTTTCTCAGAATGTTTCGTTCAGTGTTAGTATGACCATAATTGTCAAAATTCATCGTCTTTTCTATATTAAAAAACTACATATGTTTAAGGATTTTCTCAGAATGTTTCGTTCAGTGTTGATATGAACACAATTGTCAAAATTCATCGTCTTTTCTGTATTTCTAAAACATTTGTCTCTACACGTGTTGAGGGATTTTCTCAATGTTTCGCTTAGTTTTAATGTGAACCAAAATGTTAAAATGAATAGTCTTTTTATTTTTAGAACTTTTTCTACACGCGTGCTTAAGGATTTTCTCAGAATGTTTCGCTCAGTGTTGATATGAACACAATTGTCAAAATTCATCGTCATTTCTACATTTTTATTTTTTCTATACGTGCTTAAGGATTTTCCCAGAAGGTTTCGTTCAGTGTTGATGTGAACACAATTGTCAAAATGCATCGTATTTTCTATATTTAAAAAATTGATTTTTTTCAATGTTTCGTTCAGTGTTAGTATGACCATAATTGTCAAAATTCATCGTCTTTTCTATATTAAAAAAACTACATATGTTTAAGGATTTTCTCAGAATGTTTCGTTCAGTGTTGATATGAACACAATTGTCAAAATTCATCGTCTTTTCTGTATTTCTAAAACATTTGTCTCTACACGTGTTGAGGGATTTTCTCAATGTTTCGCTTAGTTTTAATGTGAACCAAAATGTCAAAATGAATAGTCTTTTTATTTTTAGAACTTTTTCTCCACACGTGCTTAAGGATTTTCTCAGAATGTTTCGCTCAGTGTTGATATGAACACAATTGTCAAAATTCATCGTCATTTCTACATTTTTATTTTTTCTATACGTGCTTAAGGATTTTCCCAGAATGCTTCGTTCAGTGTTGATGTGAACACAATTGTCAAAATGCATCGTATTTTCTATATTTAAAAAAATTTCAACGTGTTTAAGATTTTTCTCAGAATGTTTCGTTCAGTGTTAGTATGACCATAATTGTCAAAATTCATCGTCTTTTCTATATTAAAAAACTACATATGTTTAAGGATTTTCTCAGAATGTTTCGGTCAGTGTTGATATGAACACAATTGTCAAAATTCATCGTCTTTTCTGTATTTCTAAAATATTTGTCTCTACACGTGTTGAGGGATTTTCTCAATGTTTCGCTTAGTTTTAATGTGAACCAAAATGTCAAAATGAATAGTCTTTTTATTACGAACTTTTTCTCCACACGTGCTTTAGGATTTTCTCAGAATGTTTCGCTCAGTGTTGATATGAACACAATTGTCAAAATTCATCGTCATTTCTACATTTTTATTTTTTCTATACGTGCTTAAGGATTTTCCCAGAATGCTTCGTTCAGTGTTGATGTGAACACAATTGTCAAAATGCATCGTATTTTCTATATTTAAAAAAATCTCCACGTGTTTAAGATTTTTCTCAGAATGTTTCGTTCAGTGTTAGTATGACCATAATTGTCAAAATTCATCGTCTTTTCTATATTAAAAAACTACATATGTTTAAGGATTTTCTCAGAATGTTTCGTTCAGTGTTGATATGAACACAATTGTCAAAATTCATCGTCTTTTCTGTATTTCTAAAACATTTGTCTCTACACGTGTTGAGGGATTTTCTCAATGTTTCGCTTAGTTTTAATGTGAACCAAAATGTCAAAATGAATAGTCTTTTTATTACTAGAACTTTTTCTCCACACGTGCTTAAGGATTTTCTCAGAATGTTTCACTCAGTGTTGATATGAACACAATTGTCAAAATTCATCGTCATTTCTACATTTATATTTTTTCTATACGTGCTTAAGGATTTTCCCAGAATGTTTCGTTCAGTGTTGATGTGAACACGTCAAAATTCATCGTATTTTCTATATTTAAATAAATCTCCACGTGTTTAAGATTTTTTCTCAGAATGTTTCGTTCAGTGTTAGTATGACCATAATTGTCAAAATTCATCGTCTTTTCTATATTAAAAAACTACATATGTTTAAGGATTTTCTCAGAATGTTTCGTTCAGTGTTGATATGAACACAATTGTCAAAATTCATCGTCTTTTCTGTATTTCTAAAACATTTGTCTCTACACGTGTTGAGGGATTTTCTCAATGTTTCGCTTAGTTTTAATGTGAACCAAAATGTTAAAATGAATAGTCTTTTTATTTTTAGAACTTTTTCTACACGCGTGCTTAAGGATTTTCTCAGAATGTTTCGCTCAGTGTTGATATGAACACAATTGTCAAAATTCATCGTCATTTCTACATTTTTATTTTTTCTATACGTGCTTAAGGATTTTCCCAGAAGGTTTCGTTCAGTGTTGATGTGAACACAATTGTCAAAATGCATCGTATTTTCTATATTTAAAAAAATTGATTTTTTTCAATGTTTCGTTCAGTGTTAGTATGACCATAATTGTCAAAATTCATCGTCTTTTCTATATTAAAAAAACTACATATGTTTAAGGATTTTCTCAGAATGTTTCGTTCAGTGTTGATATGAACACAATTGTCAAAATTCATCGTCTTTTCTGTATTTCTAAAACATTTGTCTCTACACGTGTTGAGGGATTTTCTCAATGTTTCGCTTAGTTTTAATGTGAACCAAAATGTCAAAATGAATAGTCTTTTTATTTTTAGAACTTTTTCTCCACACGTGCTTAAGGATTTTCTCAGAATGTTTCGCTCAGTGTTGATATGAACACAATTGTCAAAATTCATCGTCATTTCTACATTTTTATTTTTTCTATACGTGCTTAAGGATTTTCCCAGAATGCTTCGTTCAGTGTTGATGTGAACACAATTGTCAAAATGCATCGTATTTTCTATATTTAAAAAAATCTCAACGTGTTTAAGATTTTTCTCAGAATGTTTCGTTCAGTGTTAGTATGACCATAATTGTCAAAATTCATCGTCTTTTCTATATTAAAAAACTACATATGTTTAAGGATTTTCTCAGAATGTTTCGGTCAGTGTTGATATGAACACAATTGTCAAAATTCATCGTCTTTTCTGTATTTCTAAAACATTTGTCTCTACACGTGTTGAGGGATTTTCTCAATGTTTCGCTTAGTTTTAATGTGAACCAAAATGTCAAAATGAATAGTCTTTTTATTACGAACTTTTTCTCCACACGTGCTTTAGGATTTTCTCAGAATGTTTCGCTCAGTGTTGATATGAACACAATTGTCAAAATTCATCGTCATTTCTACATTTTTATTTTTTCTATACGTGCTTAAGGATTTTCCCAGAATGCTTCGTTCAGTGTTGATGTGAACACAATTGTCAAAATGCATCGTATTTTCTATATTTAAAAAAATCTCAACGTGTTTAAGATTTTTCTCAGAATGTTTCGTTCAGTGTTAGTATGACCATAATTGTCAAAATTCATCGTCTTTTCTATATTAAAAAACTACATATGTTTAAGGATTTTCTCAGAATGTTTCGTTCAGTGTTGATATGAACACAATTGTCAAAATTCATCGTCTTTTCTGTATTTCTAAAACATTTGTCTCTACACGTGTTGAGGGATTTTCTCAATGTTTCGCTTAGTTTTTAATGTGAACCAAAATGTCAAAATGAATAGTCTTTTTATTACTAGAACTTTTTCTCCACACGTGCTTAAGGATTTTCTCAGAATGTTTCACTCAGTGTTGATATGAACACAATTGTCAAAATTCATCGTCATTTCTACATTTATATTTTTTCTATACGTGCTTAAGGATTTTCCCAGAATGTTTCGTTCAGTGTTGATGTGAACACAATTGTTAAAATGCATCGTATTTTCTATATTTAAAAAAATCTCCACGTGTTTAAGATTTTTTCTCAGAATGTTTCGTTCAGTGTTAGTATGACCATAATTGTCAAAATTCATCGTCTTTTCTATATTAAAAAACTACATATGTTTAAGGATTTTCTCAGAATGTTTCGTTCAGTGTTGATATGAACACAATTGTCAAAATTCATCGTCTTTTCTGTATTTCTAAAACATTTGTCTCTACACGTGTTGAGGGATTTTCTCAATGTTTCGCTTAGTTTTAATGTGAACCAAAATGTCAAAATGAATAGTCTTTTTATTACTAGAACTTTTTCTCCACACGTGCTTAAGGATTTTCTCAGAATGTTTCGCTCAGTGTTGATATGAACACAATTGTCAAAATTCATCGTCATTTCTGCATTTTTATTTTTTCTATACGTGCTTAAGGATTTTCCCAGAATGCTTCGTTCAGTGTTGATGTGAACACAATTGTCAAAATGCATCGTATTTTCTATATTTAAAAAAAATCTCCACGTGTTTAAGATTTTTCTCAGAATGTTTCGTTCAGTGTTAGTATGACCATAATTGTCCAAATTCATCGTCTTTTCTATATTAAAAAACTACATATGTTTAAGGATTTTCTCAGAATGTTTCGTTCAGTTTTGATATGAACACAATTGTCAAAATTCATCGTCTTCTCTGTATTTCTAAAACATTTGTCTCTACACGTGTTGAGGGATTTTCTCAATGTTTCGCTTAGTTTTAATGTGAACCAAAATGTCAAAATGGTTATTTTTAGAACTTTTTCTCCACACGTGCTTAAGGATTTTCTCAGAATGTTTCACTCAGTGTTGATATGAACACAATTGTCAAAATTCATCGTCATTTCTACATTTTTATTTTTTCTATACGTGCTTAAGGATTTTCCCAGAATGCTTCGTTCAGTGTTGATGTGAACACAATTGTCAAAATGCATCGTATTTTCTATATTTAAAAAAAATCTCCACGTGTTTAAGATTTTTCTCAGAATGTTTCGTTCAGTGTTAGTATGACCATAATTGTCAAAATTCATCGTCTTTTCTATATTAAAAAACTACATATGTTTAAGGATTTTCTCAGAATGTTTCGTTCAGTGTTGATATGAACACAATTGTCAAAATTCATCGTCTTTTCTGTATTTCTAAAACATTTGTCTCTACACGTGTTGAGGGATTTTCTCAATGTTTCGCTTAGTTTTAATGTGAACCAAAATGTCAAAATGAATAGTCTTTTTATTACTAGAACTTTTTCTCCACACGTGCTTAAGGATTTTCTCAGAATGTTTCGCTCAGTGTTGATATGAACACAATTGTCAAAATTCATCGTCATTTCTACATTTTTATTTTTTCTATACGTGCTTAAGGATTTTCCCAGAATGTTTCGTTCAGTGTTGATGTGAACACAATTGTCAAAATTCATCGTATTTTCTATATTTAAAAAAATCTCCACGTGTTTAAGATTTTTTCTCAGAATGTTTCGTTCAGTGTTAGTATGACCATAATTGTCAAAATTCATCGTCTTTTCTATATTAAAAAAACTACATATGTTTAAGGATTTTCTCAGAATGTTTCGTTCAGTGTTGATATGAACACAATTGTCAAAATTCATCGTCTTTTCTGTATTTCTAAAACATTTGTCTCTACACGTGTTGAGGGATTTTCTCAATGTTTCGCTTAGTTTTAATGTGAACCAAAATGTCAAAATGAATAGTCTTTTTATTTTTAGAACTTTTTCTACACACGTGCTTAAGGATTTTCTCAGAATGTTTCACTCAGTGTTGATATGAACACAATTGTCAAAATTCATCGTCTTTTCTACATTTTTATTTTTTCTATACGTGCTTAAGGATTTTCCCAGAATGTTTCGTTCAGTGTTGATGTGAACACAATTGTCAAACTTCATCGTATTTTCTATATTTTAAAAAATCTCCACGTGTTTAAGATTTTTCTCAGAATGTTTCGTTCAGTGTTAGTATGACCATAATTGTCAAAATTCATCGTCTTGTCTATATTAGAAAAAATTCTCTACACGTGTCTAAAGATTTTCTCAATGTTTCGCTCAGAGTTGATGTAAACATGTCAAAAATAATCGTCTTTTCTATATTTCTAAAACATTTTTCTCCGTGTTTAATATTTTTCTCAGAATGTTTCGCTCAGTGTTAATATGAACACAAGTTTCAAAATTCATCGTATTGTCTATATTTTTTTCTGTGCGTGTTAAAGGATTTTCTCAGAATGTTTCGTTCAGTGTTAATGTGAACACAATTGTCAAAATTTATCGTATTTACTATCAAAAAAAAATATAGTTTTCACAGACTGCTTCGTTCTGTGTTAATATAAACACAATTGTCAAAATTCATCGTCTTGTCTATATAAAAAAAATTCTGTGTTTGAGGATTTTCTCAGAATGTTTCGCTCACTGTTGATATAAGCATGAATGTCAAAAATAATCGTCTTTTCTATATTTCTAAAACATTTTTTTCTACGCGTTTAATAGTTTTCTCAGAATGTTTCGTTCAGTGCCAATATGAACTCAAATATCAAAATTCATCGTCTTTATAAAAACATCTCTACATGTTAGTTTCAGAATGTTTCGTTCAGTGTTCATATATGTAAAAATTCATCGTCTTTTCTGTTTCTAAAACATTTGTCTCTACATGAGTTGAGAGATTTTCTCAGAATGTTTTGCTCAGTTTTATTATGAACAAAAATTGAATCGTCAATATGAACACAATTGTCAAAATTCATCGTCTTTTCTATATTTAAAAAAAAAGTTTACACGTTCTAAAGGATTTTGTCAGAATGTTTCGCTCAGTGTTAGAATGCAATTGTCAAAATTTATCGGTTTTTTTTTTTTTTTTTTGTATATTGTTAAAACATTTTTCTCTCCACGTGTTTAAGAGTTTTCTTAGAATGTTTCGTTCATTGTTAATATGAACACAATTATCAAAATTATTTCTATATTTTCAAAACGTTTCTCTCTATGATTTTCTCAGAATGTTTCGCTCAGTTTTAATATGAAGACATCTTGATTTCCCTTTCACGACGTCTTCCTCCTTCACACAAGGCAAAAATATCGTCGATTTCAATCTTCACACTAGGCAAAACTACCGTCTGTTTCCGTCTTCATACTTGGCAAAAATGCCGTCGATTTTCATCTACACACTAGGCAAAACCACCGTCGATTTCTTCCTTCACACCAGGCAAAACTACCGTCGATTTTCATCTTCACTCTAGGCAAATTGCCGTCGATTTCTTCCTTCACACTAGGCAAAACTGCCGTCGATTTCCATGCTCACACCAGGCAAAAATACCGTCGATTTCCATGTTCACACTAGGCAAAAATACCGTCGATTTCTATCTTCACACTAGGCAAAACTACCGTCGATTTCCATCTTCACACTAGGCAAAACTACCGTCGATTTCCATCTTCACACTAGGGAAAAATACCGTCGATTTTCATCTTCACACCAGGCAAAACTGCCGTCGATTTCCATCTTCACACTAGGGAAAAACACCGTCGATTTCCATCTTCACACAAGGCAAAACTACCGTCGATTTTCATCTTCACACTAGGCAAAACTACCGTCGATTTCCATCTTCACACTAGGCAAAACTACCGTCGATTTCCATCCTCACACTAGGCAAAAATACTGTCGATTTCCTCCTTCACACCAGGTGATTTGCATGCTCACACTAGGCAACTGAGCGAAACATTGAGAAAATCTTAAAACACGTGTAGATTTTTTTTTTTTTTTTTTTTTTTTTTTTTAAAAATATGAATTTTGGCAATTGTGGTCATACTAACACGTGGGGAGATTTTTTAAATATAGAAAATACGATGAATTTTGACAATTCTGTTCACATTATAACTGAACGAAACAATCTGGGGAAATATTCAAACAAGTGTAGAGAAAAAGTTTTAAAAATAAAGAAAATACGATTAATTTTGTCATTTTTTGTTCATATTAAAACCTAGCGAAACATTGAGAAATTCCCTCAACACATGTAGAGACAGAAGACGATGAATTTTGACAATTGTGTTCATATCAACACTGAACGAGAAAATCCTTAAACACATGAGATTTTTTTCGATATGGAAAAGACGGTGAATTTTGATATTTTAGTTCATATTAATACTGAACGAAACATTTTTAGAAAACTATTAAACACGTGTAGAGAAAAACGTTTTGAAAATATAGAAAAGACGATTATTTTTGACAATTGTGTTTATATAAACACTGAGCGAAACATTCTGAGAAAATTCCTAAAAACGCGTAGAGAATTTTTTCTTTTCTTTTTTTTACAGACAGGACGATGAATTTTGACAATTGTGTTCTCTTAAACACATGGAGAGATTTTTTTTTTATTATTATTGACCATGAGCGAAACATTCCGAGAAAATCCTTAAACACATGCAGAATTTTTTTTCAATATGGAAAAGATGGTGAATTTTGATAGTTGAGTTCATATTAACACTGAACGAAACATTTTTAGAAAACTATTAAACACGTGTAGAGAAAGACGTTTTGAAAATATATAAAAGACGATTATCTTTGACAATTGTGTTTATATAACCACTGAGCGAAACATTCTGAGAAGATCCTTAAAAACGTGATTTTTTTTTTTTTTTTTCAGACAGGACGATGAATTTTGACAATTGTGTTCTCTTAAACACGTGGAGAGATCTTTTAAATTAACATATCAACAATGAGCGAAACATTCTGAGAAAATCCTTAAACATGTGTAGAGAATCTTTTTTAATATAGACAAGACGATGAATTTTGACAATTGTGGTTACATTACCACTGAAGGAAACATTCTGAGAAAACTCTTAAACACGTGGAGAGATTTTCTTAAATATAGAAAATACGATGAATTTTGACAATTGTGTTCACATTAATATTGCACGAAATATTGAGAAAATCCTTAAACACGCATAGAAAAATATGAAATATACGATGAATTTTGACAATTGTGTTCATATTAACACTGAGCGAAATATTCTGAGAAAATCCTTAAGCACGTGTAGAGGAGTTTTAAAAATAAAGACGATTCATTTTGACATTTTTTCATATTAAGACTGAGCGAAACATTTTGAGAAAATCCCTCAACACATGCAGAGACATATATTTTAGAAATACAGAAAAGACGATGAATTTGGACAATTGTGTTCATATTAATACTGAACGAAACATTCTGAGAAAATCCTTAAACACATGCAGAGATTTTTTGATATAGAAAAGGCGATGAATTTTGATATTTGAGTTCATATAAACACTGAGCGAAACATTCTGAGAAAATCCTTCAGCACGTGTAAAGAAAAAGTTTTGAAAATAAAGAATAGACGAATAATTTTGACATTTTTGTTCGTATTAAAACTGAGCGAAACAATTTGAGAAAATCCCTCAACACATGCAGAGACATGTATTTTAGAAATACAGAAAAGACGATGAATTTTGACAATTGTGTTTACATTAACACTGAACGAAACATTGAGAAAATCCTTAAACACATGTAGAGCTTTTTTTAATATAGAAAAGACGATGAATTTTGATATTTGTGTTCAGATTAACACTGAACGAAAAATTCTGAGAAAACTACTAAATACGTGGGTTTTTTAATATATATCAACACTGAGCGAAACATTCTGAGAAAATCCTTAAACTACCGTCGATTTCAGTCTTCACACTAGGGAAAATACCGTCAATTTCCTCCTTCACACCAGGCAAAGCTGCCGTCGATTTCCATGCTCACACTAGGCAACTGTGTTTATATTAACACTGAGCGAAACATTGAGAAAATCCTTAACACGTGTAGAATTTTTTAAACATAAATAAGACGATTGATTTTGACAATTGTGGTTATATTAACACTGAACGAAACATTCTGAGAAAACTCTTGAACACGTGATTTTCTTTATAGAAAATACGATGAATTTTGACAATTGTGTTCACATTAACACTGAACGAAACATTCTGAGAAAATCCCTAAATACGTATAGATATAGAAAAGACGATGAATTTTGACAATTGTGTTCAGATTAACACTGAGCGAAACATTGAGAAAATCCTTAAGCACGTGTAGAGAAAAGGTTTTAAAAAAGAAAAGAAGATTCATTTTGACATTTTTGTTCATATCAAAACTGAGCGAAACATTCTGAGAAAATCCCTCAACACCTGTAGAGACAAATGTTTTAGAAATACAGAAAAGACGATGAATTCTGACATTTGTTGGTGGACGAAGTGTGCGTCAGAGAGGCTCGCTGCCGCAGACCCAGTCGTCTACCAGATGCTACTAGCCAAGGTGGTCATCGTTGGCGACTGGCACCCTAATAGATCACAAGAAGTGGCTTGCCTTCGCCCCTTCTATGGGGTTAGGGAGGGAGAGGCAGGGTGGCCGTCGCGACTGACATCGTGACACGCACGTTCGACCAGGGAGGGATGCATCCGCCTCGTCATTCCCGAAGCTCTCCGCCAACGAGCAGCAGCAGCAGCTGCTAACCTGCACGCGGGCCACCAGGGCGTCGACTCCATGATCCGCAGGGCAGGACCGGGCCAGGCCAGGCCAGGCAGGTGGTCTACTGGCCAGGGATAGAGGGCGACCTCCGCTCCGGCGGCATCACAGGCGGTTTTGTCAGAGGAGTGCGAGGTCTACGGCCCGTCCTTACCGGCTGAAACACGCTTCGTAACCCCCCCCCCCTCCCGAATACCCGTTGCAATGTACATTAGCAGACATGTTCCAGCACCAGGGACACATGTACATGGCGTACGCTGACAGGCTGGCTGGAACTGGCCCACTTTCCCAATGGCACCTCATCCCACCGGATCAAGACGTAATTGCGGAGGAGGCACTTTACCCGCTGAGGAGCCCTACAGGAAACATATTTGTTTTGAGTTAAAGTCACCCATAATAACTATTTTCCCTTCTTTCAGTAAGTCGGTGCATTCTTTGCGTCCTCCAACATTTTTGGGTGATCAGTCTGTCCAAAACTGTGTTTGGTGGTGGGTACGTACATATATAACTACAAATTGTCTACTTTTCACGTCATTGTTTTCAACTTCTAGCATAATCAATTCCACATTACTTATTCCTTCTGTTGTCTTAGTCACATTTAAGCCTGTCTTTGTCAAAATCATTACTCATCCCCCCTGTTCTACCTTCTATTTTTCATCCAATGGTTGTATAGACCTTGTCCTACAGTGTTAGGTGGGGGTAGAGGACGTTTCGATTTCGTCTCCACAATTCCCATTTAATTCGTTTTCTCCTGAAATCATGCCGTCTATGTTGGTATAGGTTATTTTTCACTTTTTCTTCTTTTTTTGCCTATTACGTTTCCTTTATATATATATATATATATATATATATATATATATATATATATATATATATATATATATATATATATATATATATCTTCAGCCTCAGGTCCAGCACTCGGAAAAAATAATTATTTTCAGTCTCCGTTTTCTTTTTTTCTTTTTCTAAGTGCATTTTCTTTCTCTTTTTTCTTATCGCTTTTTTTTATCCACTTTTATAATTTTCACTAATTGCCAGCTTTGCTGTTTTTGATAGTGCTGCTATCATTTGAGACCTTGGTTTGATTTTAGTAACCTATATTGTTTTTCTTTAGAGTATTGTCCCATTCTATGTACTTCTTCAACATCCTTGTCCATATTCTGTCCCTCCTCTTGCATCTTTCAGAATCGTTTCTGCATTTTCTTTCTCATCTTTTTCTCTTTGGTATCTTGTATGTTTTTCTTTAATACCATAAACTACAATGCACTCTTTTTTATCCATTGTCTGACAATTTTCTTTTTCCTTTGGCATTTTCTTCCACTTGTACTATTTCCTTAAAGGTTTTTTTATTTTCTTGTTCCACTCCCCCCCCCCCCCGAGATCAGTTTCCTTAATCGTTTCTCCAACTTTCTCAGTCACCGCCTATATTTGCTCGTTTCATTTCTTTTTTAAGGCCTCGTTTTTGTTTTTCTCAGTTTATTATTTTCATTCTCACTTCTGACCATGTTTAATTCTTTTTTCAGACCATCAACCTCCTTGTTTGTGTCGTCGTTAGATTATTTCTTTGCACATTGCCCTGTACTCAATTTTCAAATCTATGAATTCATCCAACAAATCGTTTATTTACCTAATTCTTAAGATATTTTTGTACCTAGGTCACAACTCTTTGACTAACGTCCCGTACCTACTCACTGCTAGGTGAACAGGGGTTACACGTGAAAGGAGACAAACCCAACTTATCTCCGCCCGGCCGGGGAATCGAACCCCGGTTCTCTGGCTTGTGAGGCCGGTGCTTTACCAATCCGCCACCGAGCGTGTGTGTGTGTGTGTGTGTGTGTGTGTGTGTGTGTGTGTGTGTGTGTGTGTGTGTGTGTGTATGCGTGTGTGTGTGTGTGTGCGCGTGTATATTTACCTAGTATTTGCCTAGTTGTATTTTGCGGGAAGGGGAGCTATGCTCGTAGTGTCCCGCCTTTGTATCTCGCAGTGTCTAGTTTGCTTTTAAACTCATGAATGGTTTTTGCACATACTATTTCATTGTCCAGTTTGTTCCAAGTGTCCACTACTCTATGTGGAAAACTGTTTTTCTTCAGTTCTCTTCTGTAACTATGTTTCTTGATTTTCTTTCCATGCCCTCTTGTGCTTCTTTTGTCCCAGTTTAGTAAGTTGTCTCTATCGAGTATCTCTGTGCCTTTCATGATTCTGTAGATGGTCAGTAGGTCACCTCTCTCTCTCTTCTTTGCTCCAGCGTCGGTAAATACAGCTTAGCCAATCTCTCTTCATATGATAAGTTTGCAAGTGCAGGTGCTATTCTTGTTGTTGCTCTCTGGATTCTTTCTATTTTCTTTATATTCTTTTTGGTACTGGGTGACCACAATGTCGCCGCATATTCTAGTCTAGGCCTTATCAATGTAACCATTTTTTTTATTTACTTATTTATTTATTTATTTTACTTTTTTTTATCATGTCTTCGTCCAAGTATGCAAATGCCACTTTTATTGATATTAGCAAGTTCTAAGACTCCCCGATAATTTTGTTAATCTGTTTGTCATAGGTCAAGTCGTTTGTGGTAATTACACCCAAATCTTTTTCGGATCCTTCCTTCTTTACCTCCTTGGTTCCAATTTTATATTTTCCTGATATTCTTTTTTTGCTTTTTCCAAACTCCATTATGCTACACTTCTTAGTATTAAAGTCCACTTCCCATTTCTGACTCCAGTTCCATACCTTGTTCAGGTCTTCCTGCAGTGCTTCACAGTCCTTATCAGTTTCTACTTTCCTTAACAGTTTGGCGTCGTCTGCAAAGAAGCTCATGTAACATTTCACTTCCTCATCCATGTGTGTGTGCGTGTGTGTGTGTGTGTGTGTGTGTGTGTGTGTGTGTGTGTGTGTGTGTGTGTGTGTGTGTGTGTGTGTGTGTGTGTGTGTGTGTGTGTGTGTGTGTGTGTGTGTGTGTGTGTGTGTGTGTGTATTCACTTGGTCTTCACGTGTATTCACGTGTTGGACTCGTGATCGACAGCTATTTCCCTCCTGGAAGAGAGCTCAGAGCTCGTAGGTCCGATCTATGGGTAATGCTATGACCTTGCACACACACACACACACCCAACTCCCCGCCCACGAGAGTCAGAGTAACGACCCGAAGCGCAGCGGTACCGAAATAATTTCGGCCCTGGGCATGATTCGAACCAACAACTGCGGGCCACTATGGTGGCAGTTCAGCGCTCTACCAACTACGCCACCGAGTCGTGTGTGTGTGTGTGTGTGTGTGTGTGTGTGTGTGTGTGTGTGTGTGTGTGTGTGTGTGTGTGTTCGTATGTTTGTATATGTGTTGTGTGTGTATTCGTATGTGTATGTGTTCTCTGTGTGTGTGTGTGTGTGTGTGTGTGTGTGTGTGTGTGTGTGTGTGTGTGTGTGTGTGTGTGTGTGTGTGTGTGTGCGTGTGTAAGGTTTCAGGAATACTCATACATCGGGTCATATATCATGAGCTCTCATCTAGGAGGGTAACAGCTGTCGACCACGTGCCCAACACGTGATCCAAGACCGTGATGTATCACACACAAGCACATACACTTGTTCACTCATGTATACAGACAAGGAATGTTTAAACAATGAGAGACAGAGAAGAGAAAAACGCTAAAATAAAATTAAGCGAAAACGTAAATGAATGAAAAACGTGAAAGTGGAAATAGGATAGAAACGCTAAAATCAGATTTAGTGAAAACAAGAAACACTAAAATAAGATTTAATGAAAACACGGACATGGAAGGAGAAAACACGGAGTGGAAATAAGGAATGAAACGAGAAAAGAAAAAGGAGAAAAATTGGAAACAGAAGAGAGAGAGAGAGAGAGAGAGAGAGAGAGAGCGAGAGAGAGAGAGAGAGAGAGAGAATTTGCAAGTTGATGTTTGTGTGTAACTTCTTTATTGACTTGACTTTAATATCTTTTGAAAACCTTGTGTGCGCACATTTTTTCTTTATGTGCGCTTGTCGTAAAACATACATGCGCGCGCACATGCTCACAGTTTAGAGGGAACGTTAGTAATTATCAACGAAGAAATACTAAAAGGACTTCTTCCTACTCATAAATACACCAACGTTGACATCAACAGATATTTACGGTTTGGTCAGCAATTTGCGTTTCGTACTCACCGAAGAACGTAAACACGAGCGCGCTGAGTGACCCAATCTGTCATGCGACCTCGGGTCACGTGATCGGTCGCGTCCACCTCCAGGGTCGAAGATCTTTGGACGACAGGGATGAAGAAAAGCAACGACACCCATTGGAGAGACCGATTTGAGGTGCAAAAACCTCTCGGAGAAGGCGGCTTCGGGTGTGTTTACCTGGCGAAGGACCACGCCAGCGGCACCCAAGTCGCGATCAAGGAAGTCCCTCTCTCCCTCGTCGACAACTGGGGGTGGCGCGAAGGGACGAGAGTGCCCTTGGAGGCCTCTCTACTGCAGAAGGTCCAAGCGGTTCCTGGGGTTATACAACTCCACGACTGTTTCGTTTCCGAGGGCAATTTCTACATGGTCATGGAGCTTGTGCCCGAAGCGACCTCCTTATATGATTACATGGAAAAGCGCGGTAAGCTCCCCTATCCACAAATCAAGCGGCTCTTTTGTGACATCGTAAAGACGGTCCAAAGATGTCTAAACGCAGGCGTTTCTCACAAGGACATTAAACCAGAGAACGTCTTGCTCTATGTGGATCCAGCCTCAGGGGAGCTTGAAATAAAGTTGATCGACTTTGGATGCGGGGAGACGATCAAAGGTTACAAGGGAGGACACACAGGCGGGACATCGTTTTACTGGCCACCAGAGTACGTCGCCAAAGGAAAGTTCCTGCACGTCCCGGCGACAGTGTGGAGTCTCGGGACCCTCTTGTATTACCTGGTGTGCCATGACGACCCTTTCCACGAGGAGAGTGAGATCCAAAAGGGTCAACCGCCTCTCCCCGAATACCTTCCCCGGCAATGCCGCGACTTGATCGTGAAGTGCTTCGCCATGAACCCTTGGGAGCGGCCCACACTCCACGGGATTTTGGACCATCCTTGGCTGAAGGCTTTTAGCCACTCCGAGGACGGGAACGAGCTCGAGCCGCCCGATCCGAAGCTCTTTCCGCCAGATGTGTT
Source organism: Oratosquilla oratoria (assembly GCF_046742065.1). Lineage (NCBI taxonomy): Eukaryota > Metazoa > Arthropoda > Malacostraca > Stomatopoda > Squillidae > Oratosquilla > Oratosquilla oratoria. Next base: position 49,009,424 of record NC_134788.1, on the reverse strand, counting down.
CAGGAAACTGCATTTCAAGGAGATGAAACAGGACCCCCAGGCCCCACTGAACAAGAATACCAGCCGTGGTTTACAGGAAGGAAGTGAAAAGGAAAGTGCGCCACAAAAACACAAGAAGAAAAGAAAGAAGTGGTGGACAGCACTGATGAACATGAAGCCCATTAGACTCGTCAGGAAGCAATTTTAGTTCCTAAAAGGACGAATATAATTTGCCTGACAACGGCTCAAGAAGAACGAGTTTATGGAAACTCGAGGAATACCGTTTAAGGAAGAATATAACTTCTCGCAAGCCCTTCTGCTTTCAAGTATCTGGAACAAAGGTGGGTTCTGGAACGAGAAAGAAAGTCATCAAAAGCATCTACAGGGCTCCAGAAAGTAACTGAAAGATTTTCAACGGAAGTCCATAAGACAGAGGGCTTGACTCGAAGTTTCGATTCTGCATTAGATCAAGGTCCTCAAATCAAGAACTTTTGGTCAAAAGAAAGAAATCAGGCAAAAGGGCTCAATGTACCATTCATTTATGAACTGATCGTACGTACAAAACGTAAATCAGAAATGTGGAAAGCCAAATGGAAGGTTTCCTTAAAGTCATAGTAAGGACAAAGACGGAAAAAATCCGTCTAAAAGAGCCATGCATAGTTGCATAGAAAGGGCACACATATCATATGGGCTACCAGAAGGAAGTAACACTTCCGTATAACATCCAGTCAGACACGGAAATGAGCCTAAGAGCAAAAACGCTCTTTACGTCATGACAGTGACAGAGCTGAAAGAAGTCGTCAGAAAGAGCCATAAAGAGTTAGAGAGACTCCGCATCTCTGTCCCATCCAAAAAGATTTCTTTCTTTCTTTTTTTTTTTTCTTTAGGACGTTTTTCTTGCCTATTCCCTAAAGAAAAGTGGAAATGGTAAGGTTCAAACAAGGATATCCATAGAGTAAAGGAGAAATTAAATTAGGAATAGAAAAGATGCCAAAAGAAATGGGGACAAGGAAAAGGAAAATGTTTTGAAATCAGAATAAATGGAAGGGAAAAGGGAGAGGAAAAACGATGCAATGGATAATCACAAAAACTGCTCATAGTTTCTGGGGAAGGTAAATGAAAGAATAAAAAAATGAAAATAAAGTGGTATTAAATGGAAAGGTTTCTTAAAATAGAACCTCAGGAAAGTGACAATACACAAACATATCAACAAACAAGTATACATATATGTAGATAAGTACATATTATATAAGTGAATAAATATATAAATAAATTAATCGATAAATAAACAAATAAGGAAATAGAAATAACTGACTAAATGTATGTATTGATGAATACATATGAGTATACATATATATATATATATATATTTATATATATATATATATGTATATATATATATTGTTATGCCATGACTTCCCAGGGCACGATGATCCCCGAGTATTGTAATTGAGGGCCCCATTATGGCGTAACAAAGTCCGAATTATGAGAGAGGACTTGGGCCCTTAAGTTATGTGTAATTACCAGTCAACTGTTTCTTAAGAGCATTCCACTATATTGTTTCAAATAAAGAGTAACAAAGGAAAATAGATTTAATTATAAATGAAAGCTTAAGCATGACAGAATAATTCCAATTTAGAATAAGATGCTGCCGGCGAATGAGAATTGAAACATGGAAAAGCCTGCAGCAGCTTTCAACAAGAGTATTTAAGAAAATAAAGATCTTTGCACAAGTATAACCATTACCATATAGACATAGACACACTCGGAATATAATCATCAAAGTTAATTTACTCACTAGAGACCTAACTGCACTGGAACAAAAATGTTTAATCTTACTTGACACAGGGTATTCTCACCAGTTCTTACAAGCTCGGTCCCTCCAGGCAACTAACTAAAACCTACCTGGCCAATCGTCCTCGTCACATTCGGCCACCAATAAAGCAAAACTAAAGGCATCCACATTCTTTGTTACAAGATACAAGTTTTTATATCTGATTGTACATGACGATTACATATAATTATTCATGTACTAGTGCGGGTAATCGTATATCACTAATTAATAACATTCAAATATTTGTATCATAGATCACATCTTCACACATGGGATTTCATTTAATGGAGCAAAGGCGACAGAGAGAAAATAATGATAATGATAATAATTTTTAGTAATGATAATAACAATAAGGATAACAGTAAGAATAATGATAATGTTACGTACCGCATGTACATTAACTCGCCTTTTTCTATTGCACGTAGGTCGTGATCATGGAATCACGAGCGATGGACATAAGATCACGCATACCATTGTCCGGATCAGGGAAAGGCAGGAGTTCAGTTTTCTCTTGTTTATTCTGCTTAGCGAACATGAGGATTTTACACGTGTGTTCAACACCAATGCTAGGCTTACCAAGATCTAAGGAATAACAGGTCTAACCACTTCCGACTGAATTTCGAGGGAGTTGGCGCAGCGGGCCCGTGAACGTCACCTGGCTGTTCAAAGTGGGGTTCGCGGGTCCTATAGCTGTCAGTTGAAGCTGGTGTGTCGTTCGGGTATGTTGTTGCCTTCGCTCGCACCGCTCCACGCAATTAGTTATATTCTGACAAATATTATATAAAATATATATATAAATATATATAAAATATTATAGTTCCTGTCTATATATATGAATATATAATATATATGATATATAATATATATATATATATTATATATATATAATATATAAAATATTATAGTTCCTGTCTTCCTTGGCGTTTCACAGTTTTCTTCAGTGTTTCACAAAGAGAAAACGGACCCAGCCTAATGACGTCAGAAGCTGCGCACAATAATTCAAACGGTCTGACCTTATTTATTAGATCTTGAGGCTTACTCTGCCGCTATCCGGGGTATGGCGAGCGACGTCGGGACCCCCCCCCCCTGGCGTCCCCCCATCATACCCTCGCTACATCTCCTCCCCGAACCACGCATCACTCACACGCATACCAACCAACCATCCAGGCACACTATGCAACATTCATACCTGCTCTTTCGCCACAATAATGATAATAATATTCCTGACACTTCTGACTAATTCCATTTGGTTTTCTTCTGCTAGGGATAGGAAAAAGAAGGTTTGCTGTAAGTTTAGTTTATTTTGTTTGTTTACATTTGACTGACTTACTGCAAAGATAGCGCAAATCAGTCTGCTTTGGTTAATACAATTAAGTATATATATATATATATATATATATATATATATATATATATATATATATATATATATATATAATTTATTTACGTATACATAGGAGTATAAGTTCTTTGAGTCTTGACACTCAACTTGAATACGTTTGCCAGTGATTGTCTCGACAACAGAATTAAATACAACAGTTTTCTAAATCTATGATTCCTGACACGAAGACAACGTACTAGAAAGCGTCAACGATCGTTTTTTTTTTTTTTTTTTTTTTAAAATCGATGAACTAAGCTCTGGGCAACAGGCCCCAAGAATAAGGGATGGGATATTGGGTATGAAGCGTATGAAGTTTCAAAAACGACGTTTTCTACGACTTGGGTTCATTTGTGATTGTCTTAAGCGGTGGGGCGAGTTCTTATGCTTTGCTGTTCTCTCGCTCTCGCTATCTCTCTCTCTCCCTCTCTCCGAGTTCTTATGCTTTGCTGTTCTCTCTCTCTCTCCGAGTTCTTATGCTTTGCTGTTCTTTCTCTCTCTCTCTCTCCCAGCAAAGTGGATTACATCTTTTCAAAGGGGCTAAAGTTCACTGCAACCTACGGCAGGATTTTTTTTTTCTCCCACAATGAAAACAAAAATGAATCACTCTTTATTACAGAATCACCACACAGTGTGTTATATTATGGAACAAATGGCTAGTAGCGTCAGTGTAATTGAAACAGGGCCGACCGTCGCGGCGTCATCATCACGTCGTCGCCACTCACATCGTACCAAAAATTTCGAAACCTGACGTCTTGTGACACCCAGGGTTGGGCCGACTCAAATCTATTGGCTCTCCATATATACAAGGCAGACATAATGCCGAGGAGAATGACTAAAGCGATAAATGGGTTCAGATATTTGCCTTATGAGGACAGTCTCTAGAAAGGCAAGGATGATGCAAACAAGGTCCTCATATTAAGACAAAATGGCAGGACGCGCAGTAATTAATTTGAATTGGGTAAATTTAGATTTAAGAAGGAAAATAGGCAAGAATTGGTTTACTAATAGGGTGGTCGACGAATGGAATAGATTTAGAAATCATTGTTCAGCGCTGAAACCATCAGTTCTTTTAAGAAGAAGAAACTGTTAGACAACTTAATGGATGGGAATGATGGTGGTGATGGACATGGAACTACCTAGTGTAGGCCTTATGGACTCTTGCAGTCTCCTTCATTCATATGTTCTCGTGTTCTATCAACTGACAGCGTTCCTACAATTTTTAATATTTTCTTTTTCTCCTCTCATTTTCACCCTCTCGCTGTGATGAGGGGGCTGCTTCCCTTTAGCTGCATAAAAACGCTTAACAAGAGTGATAGCTGCAATAGCAGATCATAAATGGCGGTCCTCGATTTCCAGGGAGACATGGTTTAGATACATTTGTGCCAAACTTTCCGCTGCAGATATTTGGAGAGAAAATGATTCATTTCAGTACATTATTTGAAACTCAAGTCATTGATTTCAGATAAGAAAGATTTTTATCCAAGACAATAAATCAGTTATGTGGTCAAACTTGGTCAAATGCGCGCCAAGGAAACGGCTGGTAAATAAAAAATGACAACACTTCGCTAAGACTAGCGAATTCTGAACGACCGAATTGCAAAACAATAACAAAACAAATCCTTGTCATGAGGTCAACTTTTGAATAAATTATTGTAGAACAAAACAATGTGAGTTTCCCACTCGTAGCTGCTCGAGAGGAACCTTGAAAAAAAATTAGAATGTTTCTTTGTACAGAACTCCTATCAATATATGTGCGTCTTCTTATACCTGGAGAAAGACAACTTTCAGTTTAGATTCCATACTTCATTGAATCCAATTTCATATCTTAGAATATATATATATATATATATATATATATATATATATATATATATATATATATATATATATATATATATATATATATATATAATATATAATGTAATATAATATAATGTGATGTAATATAATACATTATACCTGAAATGCAATTTTATATATTTTGATATGATGTATAATATAATCCAATATGTTATATATTGTTATATGATATGCTGGTAATATATTATATGATATAATGATATCTTGTAATATATGATATAATATATTGTAATATGATATGATATAATATAGTGCCAGTGATAAGAATTGCAGGGCCCAAATAGAAAATGTATAGAGCCAAATAGAAAATGGATAGTGAGGCCTCTACTATACAAAAATTCAAATTTTGTCTTTTCTGCGTAGTATGCCAGTCTTAGCCAAAAAGCATGAAATGCATGATATACTAGATATTGAAAAATATGAATATTTTAGTTCTTTAATACAAGTCAAGTTCTGAGAGACTCCAACACTTCCACGAGGGGTTTTCTTGAAGCGTGGGACCCAATATACTTGATTAAATCGGCCAAATAAGCTTAAAACCGGCCATGTATAACATGATATAATATATGATATGATATAATATCGTACAATATGATGCAATATGTTATTATATAATCAAACATGCGAGAATATGACGTCATCAGTCCTCGCTTCGCTCGCGACTGCTGACGTCATATTTTTCGTTTAGCCAAGAGTTGCACAAACGCGTTTTCGCTCAGCACAAAGGCAGAACCAGCATAGACTCGGCCTGCCCAGGCCCCAGCTGCCCCCCCGCGCCACATTACACCACATTACCCAAAACTCACACCTTGTACACTCTTCACTATGAGCTGAACCAGGAATCGTAGCGTGTTATGTCTTGGGGGGAATATGTCCCTAGCTAGTGTTGATGTTCTTCTCTAGACCGGCCGGAATGGTGTTTTCCCACAAATCCCTTATAGAGTGTATATTGTATTGTTGGCGTGCATGACAGTGTAGTCTTTCTTGATATGTTGTATAGTATAGGGTGAATAGTTACATCCTGAACAGCAATCTACCATGTTATCATCCAGCCTCTTCTGGTAACTTGGAAGCAATCTGTTGTATTTCAGCTAGTTGATGGGCTAATGATCAATGTGATTATGAATGTACTTCTGGAAGTTGGTGTCTGGTGGTTGTGGAGGAAGAGGAGGATTTCTTCGTTGGGTTGATGTGCGACAGTGACTTTCCAACTAGGCCATCAAGATGGCCTAGTTGGAAAGTCAATGTCGCACTTGTCATGAGGATGCCGGGTTCGAGTCCTGGGCAGTACCATACCTCAATTTCAGCATGCTGGCCTTTGATGGCTTAGAATTAAAGTGCATTGCGGTTGTTCAAATGATTCTCTTTCGTGTGTGTGTGGATTTGTGTGTTTTGGAGGGCTGACTGTCGTGTTGTTATTGTGTTCTGCCGCTCTTGTCATTTGGGTTTGTTGTGAAGTGGGGTATTGTGTCATCATATTAGATAGATATGGTGACTGTATGAAGAAGCCTATTTTTGGAGCCCATTTGTACAGTCTCCTGGTTGTTAATAAGTGATATTTTGCATTTTCTTATGACTAGGAGAATTATCAACCAGTTCTTGACAGTATGTGTGAACCAGTCTACAATATATAATATGTAATATAATATACAATATAATATAATATCATACAATATGATGTAATATGATTACATTATTCAGTGTAATAAGATTAATATATTACAATGTAATAGATCATTTCTATCGAAATATGAAATTAACTGATAAAGCACGTTTCAGTATTAAACATGTTTGACTTTGCAAGTAATGCGTAGAAAAAAGCAAGATAACATTTCAAAAAAATCAGTCGCAGCGACAAAAACATCGCTTGTAAACAGAAAACGAATGTTTCATTGAGTTTCGTTTATTTGATCTTATTCTTTCTCGCTCTCTTTCCCTTTTATGTTCATCTATTTCCAATTATACGAATACTTTCACCAGATTATTTCACTCATTCTTTTTTCTTCGTTTGTTTGTTTATTTGTTTAGTTATTTATTTGATCATTTTCTGTTGCGGCGTTCGATTCAGCAATTTGACATTGCGGGTCGACTCAAATTTTCCGTTCTTGTTTTGAATAAAAAAAAATCACACTTTCTTTTTTATTTTTTAATTTTTTATTTTACGTGGCACTTTTTTAACGGCTGCGTTCTTCCCTTTCCTCCTTTGTTTTTATTTCCACTTGTCTATTCATTTTCTAGTTTGCTACTTGACCTCTGTAGCGATGTAATTTGATCCTTTTTTATCATAAGTAGGCTTGGCACGCTTGGCACACTGCTTGATATTCTGAACACCTTTGGCACAATCGTCTGCATGGGCACGTTTGCCGTCGTCTCCACCGTTGGTACCCCTGGCAACGTGGACACGGTTGGCAACGCTGGCATAACTGACATTTCCCACACCACGGGCAGATTTGGCATGCCTCTGCACGTTGGTATCCCTGGCATAATTGGCATCTCTGGCAGATTTGACATTCCCGGCACAGTTGGCAGCCTTGGCAGATTTGGCACTCCCGGCACAGTTGGCATTCCTGGGAACGTTGTTGACAGATGCGGCACCCCCGGAAACGCTGTGGTGAGGGTGAGGGTGAGGGTGAGGGTGAGCATTCTTGGCACCTGGAACACACGCGCCGGCCCCGGTTGCAGACGTCACAGTCTTGCCACATGGGTCCTGGCTATCTTGGGCGGCCCGTTCTACAACTCCAGAAAGGTCCCTGAACGGCTTCTTAAAAGAGATAGGTCACCTTAGTTACTAAGAAGTTCACACTAAGAACACGCAGGCACATGTAACACGTTATCACTTGTTTAATGGAATACCCTGACGATCTTTATAAGGACTTTCTTCGCCAAGTTTGGTCGTTTCCATGGAAAGGACACGAAAACCCCTCCTCTTCTTCCTCCTCCTCCTCCTCCTCCTCCTCCTCTTCGTCGTCGTCGTCCTCGAGACGATCTAGACACCTTTACACAACGTCAGTCAGTCAGTCAGTCTCACCGCAAGAGTCTGGGGAGGAGGCGGACAACTGCGAAGAATCCAAAGTCCGTCCCCGTCTTGTAACACCTCCACCTTCCTTCCCCTTCCAGCTTCACTCACCACGAAGACGAGGAGCCCTCCTATGTCTCCAGTAGATGTCCCCGATTCTCCACGTGTCCAGTCTCCTAGGGTTCAAGGCCGACCCCGTCTTGGAGATATAAGCCTGGTACCCCTTGCTCGTCAGCCAGGAGACCATGGTGGTGAGGTCACGCTGTTTGCAAGGACTGTGGTACTTGTGTTTGTTGTTCACCATGACGGACCATTCCATGAAGATGTAGGCGACGTATCTGGCAGCAAAGAACGGGGCACCACCCAGGATGGCGCGACACTCCCAGCCCTCTGGCAAAGGAGAAAGTGTGACGGAATCAAGACCTTACTCGAAGAGCCCATAGTAAATCAAATAAACCAAGAAATGAATATAGAGCTTGTGTTAGGGCTAGAAATGGAGAGAGTGAGTGGTTTGAGGCAAAAATGAGACTTCGTAAGGGATGTGTTATGTCGCCTTGGCTGTTCAATCTATAGATGGATGGGGTGGTGCGAGAGGTAAATGCAAGGGTAGTGGGTCGGGGATTGGAGATGCTTAAAGAAAATGGAGAAATGAAGAAAAGTGGTAGATAAGCCAGTTGTTGTTTGCTGACGACACTGCGCTTGTAGCAGGATCAGAGGAGGGATTGAGGAAGTTAGTGACAGAGTTTGGGAGGGTGCGCGAAAGAAGCAAGTTGAAGATAAATGTGGGTAAAAGTAAGGTGATCAGATATACAAGGGGAGAGAGTGACAGCAGGATGGAAGTGAGTACTAAGGGAGAGAGACTGGAGAAAGTGGATAGCTTTAGATATTTGGGGGCAAATGTGGTCGGAAAGGAAGGAGTGGGGGTGGAGGTAGAATGTAGATTGAGAGAAGCAAGTAAATGCCTTGAAGGATTAAAAACTGTAATGAGAAATAGACATTTGGGAATGGATGCTAAGAGGAGATTGTATGAAGGAGTGATTGTACCAACAGCACTGTGTGGGGGAGAAACATGGAACATAAGAGAGGAAGAGAGAAGGAGTTTGAATGTGTTTGAGATGAGGTGCCTGAGAAATGTGATAGGGGTTACTAGGCTGGATAGAGTGAGAAACGAGGAGGTGAGGAGGAGAACGGGGGTGGAAAGGGAGTTGGGAGATAGGGTGGATGAAAGAGTATTGGGATGATTTGGACACATGGAAAGAATGAGTGAAGAAAGACTAGTAAAAGAGGTGTGGAAGGCAGAGGTGGAAGGAGTGAACATGATGGGTCGACCTAGGATGAGATGGATGGATGGGGTAAAAGGGGCATTACAAAAGAGAGGAATGTCTGTGGAGGAAGGACGGGAGAGGACAGAAGATAGGGGTGAATGGAGAAGGGTAGTGTATGGATGATGCTGTGATGCATGAGGAGTAGTGGGTGGGGGATGAGGGTGAGGGAGTATGTGTGAGAAAAAACTGACGCAGCCCGAAGGGATTCCTCCCCGTCTTCTCCATTTCTGCGTGAGGGGAAGGAGAGGTGGGGGGTCGCCGATTTAATGAAGAGGCCTTGCTGTGGATGCGCTGTGTCTTGCGACACTGCTTCTGACCCAGGGCAGTGGGCGAGATGCAGGGATGACCCGTTATCCAGGAGGTGCCAAAATGAGAGGGAGGGGAGAGGGTGGATGAGAGTGGAGTATGTAGGGGATGGAATGGGTGGGAGTGGTTTCTATGCCTTTTTTTTGGGGGGGGCTACCTCCGTTTGGTATATGTATGTATGTAATAATAATAATAATAATAATAATAATAATAATAATAATAATAATAATAATAATAATAATAATAATAATAATAATAATAATAATAATAATAATAATAATAATAATAATAATAATAATAATAATAATAATGATAATAATATCAATAATAATAGTAATAGTAAAAAGGAAAAAAAATACATGCAAGTGACTGTGACCTCATATCTCTCACTTGCGGACGGGAGAACAAGAGATCACAAAAGAAAACAGAAAAAAAAAGAATAAAATAGTCTGAAAGATATCAAGATGGTCCATACATGCATGTATACATACATACATACATATATACAGTACATACATGCATATATACATACATACACACATACGATACATAGATCCATGCATACATTCATACAAACGTATATATACAATTATATGCATGTATACATACATACATACATACATACATATATACATACCCACATACATATATGTATACATACATAGATACATAAATTTACATACATGAAACATTTGTAAATACATATATACATAAATATATTCATATAAACATGCAAGCACACGCATACATATATATTTTTTCTACCACAAATCACTTTTAATTTCATGCCATCGCAGTCGAGACTGAGAGTCGCTCGATGGAGGCATCCGTTGGAAATTGAAACGTGGACGAGCCGAGGATTCAAACCCCAGCTAACCCGTAACAAAGTTACAGTGATGTAGCCTAATACGCTATCAAGAGAGTTCATACATATATACATACATATATATACATACATACATACATACATACATACATACATACATACATACATACATACACACACACGCCCACCTACCCACATCCATCTTGATGACAACGGTGTCCTTGACCCCGACGAAGGGTGTGAGGTCGGAGAGCGGAAGAGCCGTGACGACGCTGCTGGGGGACTTCCTCCGGACTGTGCGAGCTTCCCTGGCGCTTACCAGCTCGGCCACGGTGCCCCCGATGTTCCCCGACCGGTGGCGAAGCTGCAAAGGCCTGTGGCATTACAGAACACTGGAGAGGAGAATCCTCCTGTGGGTAGGTGCATTGGGATGTGTTCGTGTGCGTGTTGGTTGTATGGCTGTATATATATATATATATATATTATATATATATATATATATATATATATATATATATATATATATATATATATATATATATATATATATGTGAATGGCCAAACAGTGGAAATAGCACTAACAATAAAAAATTATAGTATTGTCACGCACGCACACAATTAGAAAGAATACAAAGAGCAACGACAAAGTTGGCACCAACTCTCTCCAAATTAACATACGAACAAAGATTGTCCAAATTGGAACTACCAACTCTGGAACAAAGAAGAGAAAGAGGAGATCTACTGACTATTTATAGAATCATGAAAGGAATGGAAATCCTAGATAGAGATGATTTATTAAAATGGGACAACGGAAAAACAAGAGGACATGAAAAGAAACTCAAAAAGGATAATTATAGAAGAGATCTGAAAAAGAATAGCTTCCCACATAGAGTGGTGGATACCTGGAATAAATTAGATAAGGAAACAGTGTGTGCAAACACTATTCAAGATTTAAAAAAAAAAATGATGCTGAAAGATACAAAGACGGGTCACCACGAGCATAGCTCCCTTCCCGTATAATACAACTAGGTAAACACACACACACACACACACACACACACACACACACACACCAAAACTCTCAAAACTATCATATGAAGAGAGACTAGCAAAACTTGAACTACAGACACTAGAGCAAAGAAGAGAGAGAGGAGATTTGATAGCTATTTACAGAATCATGAAAGGCATAGAAATTATTGATAGAGAGGATCTAATCAAATGGGATGATAGAAATACAAGAGGACACGGAAAGAAAATCAAGAAAGACAGCCATAGAAGAGATCTGAAAAAAGAACAGCTTTCCTCACAGAGTAATAGACAGTTGGAACAAGTTAGATGAGAAAGTGGTGTGTGCAAAAACAATACATGAATTTAAAAATAGTTTAGATAAAATGAGATACGAAGACGGGACACCACGAGCATAGCTCCCCTTCGCGTATAATACAACTAACAAACCTACCTTAACGAAATGTCTGGAATCTGAGATTGCATGATACAAAACAGTAATGTTGGCTCCTTGTCCTTCTCCACCTCCTCTTCTTCTTCTTCTTTCCCCTTCTCTTCCTCCTCTCTTTCCGCCCCAGCCCTCATCCTCCACGACCCTACTCTGGTCTCTTCTCTTCCTCACTTCCTCTCTCCTGGCGACCTCCTCCTCTTCCTCCTCCTCCTCCTCCTCCTCCTCCTCCTCCCTATGGCTCTCTCCCTCTCCGCGTCTTCGCCAGTCCCAGCTTCTCTCCTCGGCGAAGTCTCCGTTTTCTATACTGACGGAGGAGGAGGAGGAGCTGGTGGGGATGCTGTTTCTCGAGGTCTCCTGAAGGAGATTGTCCAAACGCTTGGCTGCAGCGTGCAGGCGGACAACGGACGCCCTCACGGGCTCGACGGCGATGACGTGGGCGTGCAGAGAGGCGCCCAGAAGAGAGTAGTATCCCACGTGGGCGCCCAGGTCGACTACAGTGGCTCTGCTAACGCCTCCCTTCCTGCCGAGGATCAAAACAAATATGATTTGAGTCGTCCTCACCATGAAGAGAATTAGTTTAAGGCATCTTTACCTCCTGAGGGATGTTTAAAATCGTCTGGTGTCAGCAAGAATACAACGTTTAATCTATTAATTGAAATATTTAATATACACAATAAAACCAAGACATAGACATCCTATTGAACTCGTATAATGGTTAACTTCTGACTCAAATAAAATAAACATTCTTATTTCTTGACAAGTTTCTTTAAATTATAACCAGACTAAACGATTTTATTAGATTTAGTCGATTTTGTTAAGTTGAAAAGAACTGAAAACGTTAAAGGTGCTGACGACATAAGACTGCAAACAAACAGACACGACGTGACGTCACTGATGTCGACTTTGTTGCTTTCCTTTTTCAAGAAAGCCAGTGTAGATTTTTCCTTTTTTCAATGCAATAATTGGAATAAATTTTCTTACAACTTAGAATTCTGGTCAAAATATGAAGTAGAAATTGCGTATCTATTAATTATCATTGTTATTGTTGTTAACAGCACGGGGCCCATCGTGGATCGGTTGGTAGAGCGCGAGTTTGGGAACTGACCAAAGATTCATGTGTAGGTTCGAATCCCCGATCGCTCATCATCTGGGATCTGAGGTGACTTGGTGATATCACTGTGGACACCCTCTCCTGGCTTAACATAATAATAATAATAATAACTAGCGGAACCCGTGTAAATTACACGAAAGTTGGATTATTATATCTCCTCGCATCAGGGCCGGCAATAAATTGCATGGTTATTTTTCTGGGAGGGATATTTTGTAATGTAGCTCTCTGTTGCTCTTCAAGTTCGACAGTTCTCATGTTTTTATATGCCCCTACATGAAGATTATCGACCATTGCTTGAGATATTTTTTCGAAAACTGAATATAAGCAATTAGAATTTTGATTAGCATTTGACCTCAGATTTAATGCTTCATTTGTTTCAATTATATAGAGCTGTCCATATTTTCTTTCTTCATTTTCATTTGATCTTCGAGACCTTCCAGAAGTTCGAGACCTTCCAGAACTTCGAGACCTTCCCGACCTTCAAGAACTTCGGCACTTTCGAGAACCCGTGTAAATTACACGAAAGAGAAGAGGGTAAATCATTGCATCAAGATGGCAAGAGAGGTAGGATACCCTCTCCCTCTGTTGTTCATCATCACCGACAAATACTGCTGCAATTTCATCATTTGTTGGATTATTATATCTCCTCGCATCAGGGCCGGCAATAAATTGCATGGTTATTTTTCTGGGTGACCTCAGATTTAATGCTTTATTTGTTTCAATTATATAGAGCTGTCCATATTTTCTTTCTTCATTTTCATTTGATCTTCGAGACCTTCCAGAATTTCGAGACCTTCCAGAACTTCGAGACCTTCAAGAACTTCGGCATTTTCGAGAACTTCGGCACTTTCGAGAACTTCGGCACCCTCGAGAGCTTCGGCACCTTCGAGAACTTCGGCACCTTCGAGAACTTCGGCACCTTCGAGAACTTCGGCACCTTCGAGAACTTCGGCACCTTCGATAACTTCGGCGACTTCGAGAACTTCGGCGCCTTCGAGAACTTCGGCACCTTCGAGAACTTCGGCGCCTTCGAGAACTTCGGCGCCTTCGCGAACTTCGGCGCCTTCGAGAACTTTGGCACCTTCGAGAATTTCGGCACCTTCGAGAACTTCGGCACCTTCGACAATTTCGGCACTTTCGAGAACTTGGAGAACCTCGACACCTTCGAGAACTTCGGCACGTTCGAGAACTTCGGCACCTTCGAGAACTTTGGCACCTTCGAGAACTTCGGCAGCTTCGAGAACTTCGACACCATGGAAGGTCGTTGCTTGTGATGTAAGCGTGACACACACAATAACACACACGCTATCGTATAATAATAATAATAATAATAATAATAATAATAATAATAATAATAATAATAATAATAATAATAATAATAATAATAATAATAACAACAACAACAACAATAATAGTAGTAGTAAAGTCTACGGAACAAACATGCCTTATTTCAACCATTCGAGAAGCGTGACACACAAAATAACACACACGCTATCGTATTAATATATATGATGATAATAATAATAATAATAAGAATAAAAGTTTCGACCGCATTTGATCACGACCGCATCACCTTGATGACGTAGACCCATAAACCACGCTGTGATTAGACACAGAAATCACGATAACCAATCACTGCAGGGTTTGCTGCCACGTTATCAGTCTTGGGGTGGGCGGAGTTTAGTCTAGACTCCACCCCCTTGGACAAACCACACCTCCTGATTGGCGGAGACGCTTCGATTCAAACCCAAACCTCTCCCACTGCGTCGGTCGATGACTTGATCAATTTCATCCTAGCTAGATCTAGACGCTTTCTGTCAACTGGTTTCGATTAAAACTAAGAGCCGACGACAGAAACTTCCTCCTGGACTTACGTGAGTGCTGTGAGGGCCTCTGTGAAGAGCTGGGATATACGGGGCTCCCAGTGGCCCACCGTCAGCAGTTGGGCTGAGATGTAACGGTCGTCCTCAGGCGAATGAGGGCAGATCGGGAAGGCGGGTATCGTCCTAGAGAGAGGAGCTGAATAAAAATAGAGCCTACACGCACACACACACACACACACACACACACACACACACACACACACACACACACACACACACACACACACACACACACACATATATATATATATATATATATATATATAAATATATACATACATACATACACACACACAAATATATATACATATATATATATATATGTTTGTGTGTGTGTGTGTGTGTGTGTGTGTGTGTGTGTGTGTGTGTGTGTGTGTGTGTGTGTGTGTGTGTGTGTGTGTGTGTGTGTGTGTGTGTATTCACCTCGGATCTGCTGCAGTGTCTGTCGAGACAGCCAGACACCACCTTACGGCAGTGAGCTCAGAGCTCATTATTTGCCGATCTCTGGATAGGTCTGAGACTACTCACACACCACACACCGGGACAGCAAGGTCACAACTCCTTGACTAATGTCCCGTACCTACTCACTGCTAGGTGAACAGGGGTTACACGTGAAAGGAGACAAACCCAACTTATCTCCGCCCAGCCGGGGAATCGAACCCCGGTTCTCTGGCTTGTGAGGCCAGTGCTTTACCAATCCGCCACCGAGTGAGTGTGTGTGTGTGTGTGTGTGTGTGTGTGTGTGTGTGTGTGTGTGTGTGTGTGTGTGTGTGTGTGTGTGTGTGTGTGTGTGTGTGTGTGTGTGGTATATTTGGGCAGGAGATTTTCTCTAATGCATATCCCATTGAAAGTGGTAGTTGTGCACTTAATATTTTCTTAAAAGTATATGAAAAAAATCTTAGGAAAATAACAAATGCACAACTAGCCTTCATTTTCAATTAATATATATATATATATATATATATATATATATATATATACTGTATATATATATATGTATATACATACATATATATATATATATATATATTTATATATATGCATATATATATAATAAACTAATAGTTATCACAATTATAATATGAATAATAATAATAAAGATGATAATACTAACAATGATAATAATAATGATAGTAACAATGACAATAACAGCAACGATAATATCTAAACACGGGTCATTCTGTTTTCAGCAGAAACGATCTTGTCTATGAACCGAAACGATCTTGAATGAAACGTGCTTGAATACACGGTTACGGTGCAACGATCTTGAATAGAGACCGTTGAGGTAATGAACTTGGATATGCAGTGATGAAGTAACGATCTTAGATACAGACCGTTGATGTAACGACCTTGAATACGCAGGTTTAAGGGGAACGATCTTGGATACACACTGATGAAGTAACGCTCTTGAATACGGGCTGTTGACGTAACGATCTTGAATGCGGACCGTTGACGTAACGATCTTGAATACGGAGAGTTGAAGAGAACGACCTTGGATATACACTGATGAAGTAACGATCTTGAATACGGACCGTTGAGGTAACGATCTTGAATGCAGACCGTTGAGGTAACGATTTTGAATACGACTCGTTGTGCGTAACGAACTTGAATAGGGAAAGTTGAGGTAACGATCTTGGATACACACTGATGAAACAACGACCTTGAACACGGACGGTTGAAGTAACGAACTTGAATACGGACCGTTGAGTCAACGTCCTTGGATACACGCTGATGAGGTCACGACCTTGAATACGGAATCGTTGAAGTAACGGATACACGCTCCTGAGTGTAACGAACTTGGATACGGACCGCATGAGGTGGTGGAAGGCAGAGGGAGGTCTCACGATGGCCACTCGACAGTCCTTGACCAAGATCGAGAGATCCTCGCCCTGCTCGAGGACGACGACGAGGGTCTGAGTGTCACTAACTGTTCTTAGTGAGAGTTTATTAGTTCGTTATCCGTTTAACCCACTCGCACTTAACCGGTCCTGCAGCAGTCAATTTATGAAAACACACACACACACACATAATGCAACTGTTGATGTATTTGAGTCTAGGTATGTTAGAAAATTAAAGAACAGGAGACGGGACCCAACGAGCGTTGTTCCTTCCCTGCATACTACAATTAAGTAAATACGCGCACACACACACACACACACTCAGGACTTGATCCGAGTTCCGCAGAGGACTGAAAAGAATATCAGCATCACTTCACTGCGAGCCGGCGGCACTCTGGTGGGTGGGAAAAAAGTTGAATGTGTTAAGTGTTAAGTGAAAGGATTACCCGTAGACCGGGTCATGTAATTAATTATGAGCGCTGAGCTCTCATCCGGGAGAATAATAGCTGTAGATCACATGTCCGAGACGTTTAGACCGTGGTGGTAAATCGCACACACAAAATGACGTGACTGCAGTGTTCATATCTATCATTAGAGTGAACAACGTATTTCACGAATTACAGGCTCATCGAATTATAGAATAACCTTGAAGAACTCGTCCAATGAGACAAAACGGGGACCTACGAGCGTATGCATTTTCATATGCATTACATAGGAATGTGTGTGTGTTTATTTAACACACGCACATTCCTATGTAAATAATGTGCACATGTTAAAATGTCAGGGCATGTTCACACAAATACATTCCAGACACACAGCTAAGCGCACCCAAATAATGACATACTCAAGCATATTTAAAAAATCAAGGAATATTTTGAGATATTACCACTTGATGGCGGGTAGGGGAGGGGAGGGAGAGGAGGAGGAGGATTGGAAGTTGATATCTCAAAATATTCCTTGGTTTTTTAAATTAGACTCGGCGAATGGGAACCTCTAGACTCTAGAGTCTAGAGTCTAGAGGATCCCATTCGCTGAGTCTAATTTTCGTTCCCCTTTTTTATTCTATTTTATTATATATATATATATATTATATATATATATATATATATATATATATATATATATATATATATATATATATATATATATATATATATATAAAATCCTCTGGGTCACTTCTCACAAGTATTGTCATGCAAAGAGAGCTTAATAACTAATTTCACATACTACAGTGCACACAAGGATTTGCCCTGAGATCGGGGTAACCCCCATTGATAACGGTGGCTTCATGTTAACAGTAACATCGCGCAAGCAACAAACTGTGTATATGAACTGTTCCGGGACACCTGCAAGGTGATGCGTCACGAAGATGAGCAGAAGCACTACGTACCCATCAAGGCGTGGGTTCCTCGTCATCACGAAGTCAGTTCGGCGAGGAACCTTCTGCCAAACACACAACTCCCACCTTGATGGGCACAAAGAAAGCTTTAGCTTAAGCATAGAGTGTACATGCAATGAGAAAGTGTTCTGTGGGTGTGTTGTCTGAATAAGACATGAGGTGGTCCAGACAGGGCGCAAACATGCTTACGTTTTAAACGTTACGTGTTCGTCACACGGCGAGTCGAGTGCGTTGCCACTGAGCCATACGGTGTTCCTGAGGGTTGAGGAGGAGGAGGAGGGTGCGGGCACTCTAACAGGCTCGGGCTCTTCATGCTCGCTGGCCCCCAGGAGACTCAACGTAAATCGATGGTATTTGCTGTAAGACGCCGCAGAGTGTTCATCGTGCGTGACTCACCACCACGGTCTTGGATCACGTGTCAGACTCGTGATTGACAGCTATTGGCCCCTCCCGCATCAGAGAGCTCATATATGTGTGGCCCGGCCTAGGGGTAATGTTGTGACCTTACACACACACACACACACAATTAGTTCACTCTTCCTTTCCTGCCACTGTGAGGCCCTGGAACTTGATCCCCTTTGTCGCACACATACACATATACAAGAGAGAGAGAGAGAGAGAGAGAGAGAGAGAGAGAGAGAGAGAGAGAGAGAGAGAGAGA
This sequence comes from Oratosquilla oratoria, assembly GCF_046742065.1. NCBI lineage: Eukaryota > Metazoa > Arthropoda > Malacostraca > Stomatopoda > Squillidae > Oratosquilla > Oratosquilla oratoria. The sequence continues at coordinate 48,990,549 of NC_134788.1, read as the reverse complement.
GAGAGAGAGAGAGAGAGAGAGAGAGAGAGAGAGAGAGAGTACCTGGTAACGATGCAGGGCAAGTGCTGGCTGGCCGGTCGCGAAACGTCGACCGCCGTCAGACGGAAGTGCGGCAGAGGAAGGAGGTGGAGTCGATGGAGAAGCCCCGTGGGCTGCGGCAGCGGGAAAGTCGTTGTGAACAGGACCACCTGCCGGCGGTCGCCCTCGTGGTCGTCGTCGTCGTCGTCGTCGACGTCGCCGTCGTCGTCGTCGTCGTCGTCGTCGTCGTCGCTCTCCACATCGATCGGGCCCTGCACGGTTGAGGCGAGTTCCTGCGCGCGAGGAGGACAGAGGGGGAGCAAGCTTAGTCGCAGAGTACGAGGAGGAGGAGGAGGAGGAGGAGGAGGAGGAGGAAGAGGAAGGCGGGGGACAGAGAAAGAACAGCGATTCTTAACACTATTGCCATGAACATTACCATAACTACTATCATTATTGTTATATATTATTATCATTACCAATCAATCAACTGGTATTATTCTATTTACTTATCTATTATCTGTTTTCTAATATATTCATTCATTCATTTATGTATCTACTCATTTATTTTATCCTCTTTATTTAGTCTATTTTAGCTGCTTTTAGAATACTGTCATTCTACACTCGGGATCAATACTACGCCTAAGTGGAGTCAACAATAATGAACAAAGAAAAGGGATGTTAAAGACTAATAAATAGATATAGATTAACCCATTCAACTCCGATGACAAGATGTCTTGTCATTTGGTCAAATAAAAAAAAAATCATAAAACACCAAAATGTTTGATCAAACACCAGAAAAATATGACGTCCGTCCTCGCTTTTTTGGCTACCTCCATTGTAAGGGGGAAAAAGCCTTGGTATATGTAACTAATCAATTAACACAATAACAGATAAATAAATAATGAATAAATGAAATAATAATAGTAATGATAATAATAATGATAATGATAATAATATCAATAATGATAATGATAGTAATAATAATAACAATAATAATAATAATAATAATAATAATAATAATAATAATAATAATAATAATAATAATAATAATAATAATAATAATAATAATAATAATAATAATAATAATAATGGGCCGAAAACAATACCTCATTCTCGGATTTCAGAAACACACACACACACACACACACACACACACACACACACACACACACACACACACACACACGCACACACACATTATATATATATATGTATATATATATATATATAAACATATATATATGTATGTATGTATGTATGTATAACATAGACTCACCAATTCGGCCACGTCGCCGCCGCGAGCCCCCAGGGAGTCGGCGGGCAGTACCCGGACCTTCCTCTCCTGCTGCAGGAGGAGCATAAGCAGCGCAACGCCCCCGACCCCCACTGCCAGCAGCACA